>NW_022196912.1:59175270-59187680 GCF_008632895.1 Mastomys coucha
AGATAAACATCCTGCCCCAGCTAATTGAGAACCCTGAGATTAGCATCCTGCCTGACAATCACAAGGATCTGGCTTGGCCCTGAGAAAAGAGCATTCACGGAAATCCACCCCTTCCCCACCTGTCACCCCGGAGCTCAACCCCAGAAGATTTTGTAACCTTCCATCTCCCTCCTTCCTCTTCCCCTCCCCTCCAAGATTTTTGCTTTAAATATGCTCTGCTCCACTAAGTAAACGACTCTTGACAAGCAATGCTTCCTTGAGTCCTGTCTTTTCTCTTGCCCGTTCTTATTCCAGGTTGTGGCCCTCCTCTCTCCCCCAAATAACTTGGCCTGCAGGCCAGGTCATATATATATATATATGATATATATGAGATGTATCAATCAGTTAGATTTGATATGTCCACATACCAACAATTTTGTTCTTTTATAATCTAGTGAGAACTATTTAACAGTCAGAGAAATGGTCTGTAAAATGTAATTAGCCTGTTAGATAAAATATTTATTGTTCTGATATTAGATATAATTTTAAGTACCAGTTAAGTCAAGTTGCATGGTTAATTTTTCTTGTATTTTTGAATATTCACTAATTTTTTGTCTGTTTTCTTACTCAACTACCTAAAGATGGGTGAGAAAATCTCTAGATATGATGTATGTTTTCCCTTCAGTTCTGGTTTTCTGCTTCATGGCTTTGCAGCCCCTTGACTAAAAACATTTGCATTCTGTCTTCCTGATGAAATACTTTTACTACTTTGAAAGGTAAGCTTGCCCACTTAAGTACTTTGTGCTGTAATCTTTCCTGTTATGAATAGAGACACATCAGATTTATTGCGTTTGCTCAGCCCAGTATATAATTTGTCTTTCTTTCACTATCAACCTGTCTTGTATACACTTGATGTACATTTAGCTTGGAAAACACATAACTTGACCATGCTTTCATTATCTACACTGACAGTCTCCATTTTCTACATTCAGTGTCATCTCATTTACATTAAATAAGTACCTATAAAGTTAGACTTATATCTAACATTTTGTTATTTCTTTTCTTTTTATGACAAACTATTAGACTTCTTTTCTACCTTTCCATTCCCCTTTGAATTTATTCAAACAATAGTCAATTGGCCATTTATTCCTTCTGTTTTGATTGTAGATACATTCATACTGACTGCAAGAAGTCATTAGGTAAATGAAACTACAACTCCTACACTATAGGAATGAGAAGCAGCTATATGAGTTAAGGACTAAATAGCAACACACTTCCAAACTCTTATATTGAAGGACTTAAAGAAGAATTGCCCAAAATGATGGGTATGTATGATGTAATGGCTAGATTCTGCTTTTTAAATGTCACTTCTGAATGAAAGTAAATAAATAAATAAATGAATGAATGGATAAATAAATAAATAAATAAATAAATAAATGGAGAACATAACTGTTCCTACATGTGGTAGAGGAGGTTTATTGTAGATATGAGAGAACATAGCTACATGCATTTAGAAGAGCCCTGGTTGAACATGACTGACCAACTAAACCTGTACATGTGAGGATAGGGGGATGCAGAGGGAAAGAAGGGAATCAGAAATAGGAGTCAAGAAGGCAAGAGACCAAAATGACCATGTAACCAAAATGACTGAGTTACATAGGCAAGAGAAGCTGGGGAAGGGTAGACCACCCAGCTCAGTTCTGGGATGGAGAAATTTAGGGTAGGGGTGGAGTATGGCAGCCAGGAGCACCCTGTAACAGGTAAGAACCTCAAAGATGTTGAGAGAACCTGATGAGCAGTGGCATCCTTAATATGTTAGTAAGCACGTCAGCTGCCATTTGTCCTGGGTTTGAGACCTAACAGTTTCCTACTGGGAAAATGAAAGTCAAGCTAGAAAAAATTCCCTGCCTCAGAGTGCAAACATGTATTCAAATCCGTAAGGGAAGACATAAAAAGGACAGAGAGGATGAACTAAAAAATGATTTTAAAAAAATCACATCTACTGATGACAGATAATAAGACAAAAACAAATAACTGATAATTGCTCTAAGCACATTGTCTGAAAAAGAACGAGTCCACATATTCACAGTATCAGCTTTAATATGTTAACAGAAATCTCATATATCCCTTTCTTCTGGGTTTGAATCCTAACAGTTTACAAATGCCTTGATTGTTTTAGATACATTTCTTCAATTTCCTAGCTTCCTTAGGATTTTATTGTAAAAAGATGTTGAAATTTATCAAAACACTTGAAAACTGAGTTTAAGAACACATTCAGAAGATTACACAATGACCAAATTCATTTCATCCCAGATGTTCAATGTTTTCTCAATATATACAAATCATGAATGTAATACATTATATCAATATACTTAAGAACAAAAACCACATCATACTTTTAATGGATGCTGAAAATACTTTTGACAAATGTCAACATCTTTTTACTCCACCCCTACCCTAAATTTCTCCTTAGTTCCCTTTTTATTACCTTTGTTTTATTGTTTTACAGTCTCTTAGAATGTGCTCTAAGTTGTAAATACCTGCTTTCTACCTCGGAAGCAACTAACTAGTGACACTTGAAGACTGGCAGAGTTCTCATTGCAGTTTTGACATCAGAAAGGACTTAATAGAAGTTCTATTATAAAAGAGCTTAATAATTACTAATATAATTTTAAGAATTCTCATAGAATCACCATTAATAATTAAGAAATTTTGTATTTTTCTCTATATAGTATCATTATAAGACAGTACCTATTCATTGTTCAGCAGAAATCTACTCAAAAGGGTGGGCTAATACCTAGTTATTGTTTTACATATATTTAATAATAACAGATAAAGTATATTAATAGCAGGAATATTTCCTCAAATGTAATTCCGTTGGCCTTGCCTAAAGGAGGAAATCTATCATAGCTTTACAGTCCATGGTGGAATCATAGCAGGAAGACCACCTTCTAGCTTTTAGCTTTTTCTAGATGGCTCCTGGTATCTCCTCCTTCTCAGAAGAGAGGGGAAAGGGCTAATGGATGCAGGATCTGTGTGAAGGGATACTGGAATTGGAGGGAGGCTGATTCTGAGATGTAAAGTGAGTAAATAAATAAATTTTAAAAAGAGGAAAAAAGAAGAGAAAAATTACTGGAATAGTTCAATAGAGAAGGGGGATAACAGACAAAGGAGTCAGTGCAATTCAAGATAGATCAACTACAATTAATAAGTGTGAACAAAAGAATTCATATATGAAATAATAAAAGTATACCATTAATGTTTCTACATTTAAAGAGAGAAGAATGCAGAACTGGACATTAAACTTGAAGAAATCATAGTTTTTTTCTAAAAATGATAGAAAACATGAGTGCTGACAGGAGCCTGATATAGCCATCTCCTGAGAGGCTCGGCCAGAGCCTGACCAATACAGATGTGGGTGCTTGCAACCAACCACTGAATTGAGCATGAAGACCACAATGGAGGAGTTAGGGGAAGGATTGTAGGAGTTAAAGGGGATTGCAACCCCATAGGAAGAACAACAATATCAACCAACCAGACCCCCCCGCCCAAGACCTCTCAGGGACTAAACTACCAACCAAAGAATACACATGAAGGGACCCATGACTCCAGCCGCATATGTAACAGAGGATGGCATCAATGGGAGGAGAGTCCTTTGGTCCTGTGAAGGCTCGATGCCCCTGTATAGGGGAATGCCATGCCAGGGAAACAGGTGTTGGTGGGTGGATGGGGGAACACTCTTATAGAAGCAGGGGGAGGAGGATAAGATAGGGGGTTGGGGGAGGGGAAACCAGGAAAGGAGATAACATTTGAAATATAAATACATAA
The DNA here is from genome assembly GCF_008632895.1 of Mastomys coucha. NCBI lineage: Eukaryota > Metazoa > Chordata > Mammalia > Rodentia > Muridae > Mastomys > Mastomys coucha. The sequence continues at coordinate 59,179,078 of NW_022196912.1, forward strand.
AATATCCAGGGTAAAAATAAACACACGTTGCGGGGCATTACTGTTACATCAGAGAAGGAGGAGAGAGAAAATTTAAAAGGATGAAAAAAGACAATGAATAGGGGACTTAGAAGTTAGAAACTAAGAAAGCAATATGCATAATGCAGAGAGAAAGAGGGACAAAGAAGAAGCTGCAGAGAGAGCTGAAAGAGCAGGCAGGTTTTTCCTTATGATGGGATGGAACAGGACCTTTATTAACAAGGCAGGCATAGACTAACTAAAGAGGACAAAGCATTTTCCTTACGGACTTAGGTTTAATTCATTTAACAATAAAAGGGTAGGAGCCTCCCCTTTTTTTTCTCTATGCAATAAAGATTGTCCCTCATTTTTCATCCAAAAGGAGTGGGGTTTTTACTCTACTGTCACTTGATCTTTCGCTCTATATCCATATGTAAGTATGGATATGTGTGTGTGTGTGTGTGTGACTATGAGATAAGTATGTGGCTGAGCCCAACGGGAATGCATGAAGATGTATGCATACTATGCTTGAATTTCTATATGAATGTATGTGTTTATGTATATTTCCTTCTGCCAGTGAGTGTGACTCTCTTCTCCTGGTTCATTAAAAGTTTATTGCTCCAAACTTCCCCGCAGCCTGACTAGTGAGGGAGACAAGGCTTCTGGGCAAGAGAGTAAAAATCCCCACTAATTAATCCTTCACTTAATCCCCCACTGTTTTTACATGAGATACTAAACTGCAGAAAATGCAGTTTCTGGATCAGGAACACAGACATGCAGGCCAGCTATGTCACAATGTAGCTTAGACTTAAGACAGGTAAATGTTTTAATGTTGAAAAAGCAACCCTACATATATATAGTAAGATCAAGTCTTGCCCCCGTTGACACTCTTTCCCCTCAGCTACCTTCAAGAGAGAACCAGAAAGAAAAACCATCGAACAGAGCTCCAGCAGGGCACTATCACCCCAACCCCTCCAGTTGTAGGTGGACCTGCAGGAAGACCAAACTGTGTATCTGCTACATATATTTTGAAGGAGGGGCACTCTTACTGTGTCCCAGGTCTCTGGGATATCCTATAGATAACTCCCTCCAGTAAATTTTTATTTTGATTACTGTATATTTCAGTTCTAAAATTTCACGTTATTTCTTCATGTCTTCTACTTTTTGTTTTTATATTTTGGTTTCTATACATTTCTATGGCTATCTTTGGTTGTTTGACATGACTTTTGACAAGTCCTTTTAACAATAGTTATTTAGGTGCTGTGGCTAATTAATTGTCTTAAAAGTTAAAGTGGTTTGTTTGTTTTGTTTTGTTTTTGTCAATTTTTCACGTTTAGGATGATTCCAGACTGTTCCAATTGTATCATTAACATTGTAGATATTCTACTATCAACATTGTGGCTTATTTCTTAATATCAACTGTTAAAATTTTTGCTTTCATGAACAGTCGATCTGTTTGGCTTATCTTGTAAGGTCTGCTATCTTCTGTAATCTATATTCAGTTTTCAAGTGTTGTACAGTGCAGGAAGTAGGGCAAAGTGATAAACTCTCAAATCCTTCACCCAATGATGTACTTCCTCCAAAGAAGCCTCTTATCCTTAAAGTCCTGTCCCCTTTCCAAAAAACCCCACCAACTGGAGGGAAACAAAGTATTTAAATTAATGGACATATGGAGGGAAATTTTCAATCAAACCACCATACCGTATGTATTTGTGTGTGATTATAAACAAAATATAATATTCCTTCTAAAGGTCTGTGCATTTTATGATGTATAATGTTTTAAACTCCTGTAGCACAAAATAGTAAAATCCTGTGCTACAGGATTTTAAAAACAGAATAATATATTCTACTGTGTGGATTTATATTGAGTGTGTATTCAATATATTACTTACAAAGTTATTTGCCTAACATGCCAAATAACTTATCATAATATATTCTTCATATGAAAAAAGTACATGGTTGCTGATAGTGAATAAATATGATTTATAATAAGGATGCACAATTATATCTCCATTAACTTTTCCTACTTGCTTTGAAACATTTTTTCTCATTAGCCAAAAGCCCTGAAATTTCATTTCTCTCTTTCTTGCATTGTTTTCAAGTAATTATGAGATTCATTTAATACTTGGTAAGAATTTTTATATATATTAGTGTTACAAAATAACCTGCCATATTACTGTTCAGTTTTGACATGAATACACTTAAATATACATGAAACATATACACACTCTTGAAGAAAAAATCATCTTTGCTAGGCATATAAATAATAATAAATATTATATTTTTAAATGGCAGAATCTTTCTGAGTTACATATATTTGCATAACATATAACTTCTATTGATGACTATCAGAACTGAAAATGTACATGTGCAAATTTGTATAAAATTTTAAGTATGCTGAAAAAATTGTGCCTGAAAATAATAAACCATCTATTGCTTCGATATCTTTCATAATTGTACTATTTACAGACATCTTGCATAATCAGAGTTCAGCATGATTTTTTGAAAGTTGTTTTAAGGTAAGGAAAGTTGTTCTGTTAAAATAGTTTAAGGAAGCAGTGATAATGATAAGTAAGAAAATGTTCAAAGTATTTGAATTAAAGCATTATGTTCCATTTTGCACATTATATGATTTTACCCTAAATATTATGGCATAATTTTAAAAGAAAGGGTCTTATCTATTTTAGAAAATAATTTATTTCCATTTGCTTTTAGTAAAGATAACCATATCTAATCAATAAAGATTAGTCCCTGAGAAAAGGGAGTATCATTCAACATGTGGAAATAAATTATGTCTTTTAATAAATGTAAGAAATTTAAAAATCCTTTAAATAGGTACTAGAGAGGTGGCTCGGCAATTAAGAGCACCGACTGCTCTTCCGAAGCTAATGAGTTCAAATCCCAGCAACTACATGGTGGCTCACAACCATCTGTAATGAGATCTGGTGCCCTCTTCTGGGGTGTCTGAAGACAGCTAGAACGTACTTACATATAATAAATAAATAAATCTTTTAAAAAAAAGAATAATTGTAAAATCCTTTATATATAAAATAACTAATGCAAATTATCACAGTAAAATAATGTTTTATACAGCCACACAAGACAATTATATACGTAAAACAAGTCGTCTAATTTAGAGTTTCTGTTAATTTTAAGCCAGGTGAACAAGTTCCGTGTGAGAAAATTTAACATTAAATTATTAATTTTAGGGGAAAGATTGGGATTTATGGTTTGATTTTTGTCCATTTTTGCCAAGTCCATTTACATCTTCTTAATGTAAAGAACACATTTACAATTTTACATAGCCTTATTCACTTATAACTGGCAAGCAGCAAATTTTAGACTGACAAAGATAAGCGTGAAGCAGACATCAAAAGATGGAAATAATTACTGTATAGAGCACTTCATTGTAAAATATATGAGTTAATTCACCAGTCCTGTAGGTGAATGACTGAGAAAAGCTTTCTTCACGTTTAGTGTTGGCAGGTGTCATAAACCTCTCCAAGCTGATTATGAGTTCATGATTTTTTTTGCCATAGAAATGACATGTTCTTCAGAAAGGTCTTCCTGAATAGCCCTTCAAAATCTGCTTAGAGTATAAAATAAATGCAACTGTACCTCAAAGACTAGAAGTAGTAGTGCTCTTGACAACCAGGTGTCTATCTATCAAGAAAGGCTTTCTAAGTTCTGATGGATGATTTCAGAAACTCTATATTTACCTTAAAATTCATGTTATGTCAAACATTACTTGGCAACTCATGTGGAAGGTATAGTCATTGGAAATGAGTTATAGGCTTCATAGAGCAGAGGCTGAAGGAGAAAATGTAAGGGCATTAGCCATATCTAACATAAGAAACAATTCCAAATTGTTTTGCTATGAAGAGGTATCTGGAGATATCTCCTAGCCCTTTCAATGTGTTAAGCACACATTCACAGGTAAACAATGTCTTTCAATAGTCTATATGATGATGCTTTAATCTTATAACCTTGTAATCTTGAATTAAGTCAAATTGATACTACAAAGCACATCTGAAGAGCACATCACTTCCATACTATTACTTCAACTTGGATGCTGTTGCTGGCTTTGTTAGAGATGGACAAAAAATATTCTTTAACAATTTTCATTCATTGCCAAGGATGTTGCTTATTGTGTTATTCACCAACTTCCTTTTGTGATGCTTAGTTTTAATCAGATATGGTTTTTGAAAAAAATCTTGCTTATACATGATACCTCTTTTTTCTTTTTATGTGAATTGCTATATGCCTAAAAAAACCTTAATTTCATTCAATTTTATCAAGTATATAATGTGACATAGAATTGTTTTAAAGATTAATTTATTCCTAGTAATATCTAAAGTCTTAAACTATTTTTATTTAAATTATTTTTCTCAGGATATGTAAATTAGGCTTTTTAAAAATCAGTTAACTACCCATTTGTAAACTTCCTCAAATAATTTTAGACCATGATATGGTACAACTTAACAACATTAAAATTTGTGTATTAGCTAAAAGTCAAGTTACTTTGAAACCAAAATCTAACTTACTTTTCAAACTTTAATTTCTGTCCCATGTTTTCAGATACCACAAACTATAACCCATCACTTATGATCCTTTATGTCACCATAAAATCAGATTCATTTCTGACAAAAGTAGACTGCTACCTTATTTCTTTTCTCCCAACCAAAATATTAACTAGTCTTTCAAGATTCAATTTTCCTTATATTCCATATGAACTCTTTTCTAGTTTCTGTATCTGTAACATTTATTTATTTTAGAACCATTTTGATCTTGACTTTCTGGTGTCTATTGGCTAATTCTACATTATTCATATCTCATTTACTATTTGTTTTTACTATGTTAAGTATCAAATGTAGCAGTTTGGAAGTTGAGGATGAATTCTTTTTCTTTTTTCTTTCTTTCTTTTTTTTTTTTGAGACAGAGTTTCTCTGTGTAGCCCTGGCTGTCCTAGAACTCACTCTGTAGACCAGACTGGCCTCAAACTCAGAAATCCGCCTGCCTCTGCCTCCCAAGTGCTGGGATTAAAGGCGTGTGCCACCACTGCCCAGCGATGATGAATTCTTAAGAGTGAACTTCTACAAAAAGACTTTACATATTTATGCTCATTTAAAAAATACGAGTAGTGATGTATTATTTTAAAATATACAGTTAATATGCTTGGAGTTATTTAAAATTCATATTGAGAAAAATATATGTATTTTCAGTATTGCTGTAGACAAGCATCTACATAAGACTGTTAAATTGATTGCTGTTTTATATCAAACAAATTTTATAATACTCATTTTTATTGTTATAATATTTTATAAATTTTAAAGAATATGACAAAAAAGGTAGGAATTGAAGGGGGTCTCTGGGAGGAGTTGGGGTACAAAAGGGAAACAAGAATGTGATTTAATTCTATTTACTTAAAATATGTTTTTAGATGTTAACAAATTCAGATAAATTGAAATTATATATCTCTTCTCATCATAATGCAATAAAACTTAAATCAATAAAATTAAAGAAAAAAGAGTGAACTTCTAATAATACTACCAAGCATCGGCATGAGTTCTGTTTTGTGGAATGGGTTTTAAATACTACCAGGATGAGGTTGATTGCTCCAATAACATTCAATCCAAAATTGCATCACTGGCATATCTTGCCAGACCAGTCATTATGATTTGCAAGGTTCACAGATGAATACGTTTGCTGATTACTTGTCTCCTTAAGTTGTATGCACAGAATCATATTGCCTAAGCAATATGAAAGTTAGCAAGTCAAGATGAAGCTTCCAGGTTAATACTAGCTTGATTCTCCCATGTCCTATGACTTAGATATGTGGTTATATGAGATTGTATACATAAAACTAGTCCAGCCCAAATCCCAGCACAGATGGGACATACAAAGTTCTGCCCCTTATCCTAAAAGCTATTGACAGCTACTGGGAGAGGGAAAGTCAATTTTTTTTTTTTATGGATGGGACCGAAGAGGCTACTTATGCTCTAATAAATGGTTTTATACACAATCACTTACAGGTAAGAGTAAATGGGATCAGTGGGAATTAAAAACCCATGATATTAGAAAAGAATATTAGACAGGCACAGAGAATGTTTTGAAGAAGAGGGGATGGGTGATATATTTGATAGTAATATATTATATACATACAGGAAATTCTAAATAAAATATTTAACCTGAACATCTAGTTTTCATGTAGAATCTACCAACAATATCTTGGATTTTATAGTGTATATTCAAGGCACAGCATTCATAACATAATAAATAGATCTACTGAATGAAATACAAGAACTATCGCAGACTGAGTAGTCAAAGAATATTATTGTTTTCTTTTGTCAGGTAGACTTATGTAGCTCAGGCTGGTCTTGAACTCTTGAACTTTCTACCTCTACTACTCCCTGGGTTTATATGCCTGTTCCATTATGCCTGGCATCAAAATATATTAAACAAGGCATCAAGTCAAGAAGTATACTGAAACCTCAAGAGATATTTATAGTTCTCTAGAATTTGTGTGATAGGAGTACTCATTTGGGCCTTAGATCTTTCTATATTAAGATTGGAAGACAAGCTGAGCATTGCAATTTTTTTCTCTGAAATGCAGAACTTTAGACACGAACCATGTCCACTTCACCAGAATCAAAGGGTTATACTAAGCAAAGAGTCAACTGCTTAATTATGTAAGAATGTTTCCAGGTATTGTGCCATGATAGCACTAAAAATTGAATCATTCTGAGTGTCATGAGTGAAGGCCTGAGGCGAAATCACAAGGTTTTAAGCTAGACCACTCAACTGAAGCTGTTACTTTATAAAGTATATATTCTCCAACCTTTTACAGGAAGGGAATTAAGTAGGGCATATTTGAGAGCTCAGGAAAAAGAAAGCCAATTTGACTACTATTTGGAACTGACATCTTGCTATCTTCTGTGACCCCCTTCACGCTCTATGTCCACAATTCAAGGAGCATTCACACTCATTCCTGAAGGAACTTTCTTATGTGAGGATTTTTCCCCCACATAAACTGTAGAATGCTATTGATAAAAGATTTGGATTCCTACTGTTAAAATTGCCAGGTTCTATTCAGAGGAGTGGAACAATATTCTGCCTTTGTTCCCTGTCCTGGACCACTGCTGAAATGAACAAATAAGTGTTCTGTTATTGGCAGAGAGTCATTTTTCCTAAGGTGGAAGGCAGTGGGCTATCAGGAAGTCTTGCCTCTTCCCTTGTAGGAGGTTGAACTGCTGTTTCCCTTCTGGAATTTCCATCCCCAGAAATCTCTTTTCTCAATATACTTGCACTTAGTCATATACACTTTAATTTTTTTCCTTTAATTTCTACCATCCACCATCCTTTAGCACAAAGCTTGCACTGTCAAAACTGAGGTAACTTGCAGAGATTCAATAAGACTTTATGCTGGGGAATATGTAAAGTCTTTTAATCTGCCTTAGAGTTATTAAAGAACTTCTGAAAGATGACAATGTCCAATGCATCTCATTCTTTTTTGCTAACATTCTTTTTAAAACTTTTCAAGTTTTCTCATTTTAAAAATAAATTCTTCTAAGTTTTAAAACAAACTTATCTCCGGTAACAAGTTTTGCACATACACACACTCTACACTTCATATGTTTCTTGTTGGAGTAGAATGGCAGTTTATAATCTATGAGTTACAAAACCCCCTGATTTCTATAAACTAACAGAGTGACAGAAGTCTCACACAATTAAGAACCCCTGCTAACGTCTCCTTTCTTTTAACAATACTATTCATGCCTCCCTGTCTTACTATATTTTTTATTCCTCTAGTATATGGAGTTAACCCTCAGAATTAATGTCTCCTAATTCACCATTACTTTTTTATGGTTTTTGAAATACATTTTTTTGTTTTTTATGTATGAGTTTTTAAATGCATGTATATTTGTACACCATTTCTATGCATGGTATTCATAGAGGCCAAATGAGCGTGTTGGATCCCCCAAAACTAAAACTAGAGTTGAAGATGGTTGATGATGAGCTCCTTGCTATCAAACCTGAGTCATTTGCTTGGCCATTTCTGAAGTCCCTGATCTTCTATTGATAAAACATATCTAACTTTTTGATCAACTTGTCTCCTTCCTGGATTTTTCAACTTCTGAAGAGGAAGCCACCAGGAACCCTGCTCAGACAGAATAAAAGCATTTCAGATAAGGGAATTGGCACTCTTCCGTACATCTTCTAGCTGCATTTTGCCATTTTTATATTCATAGCTACAGACTAGATCAATCTTACAGATAGAGAATAATAACAGGAAAAGATCAAGAAAATCCTTAAAACTTTCATTCCCTCAAAAAATACTTTGAGAAAAGTTTCCTTTCTCATCTTTGTTAAATTGGTTTTGGTCTGTTGTCTTTAAATGCCAATTATAGGTCTCAGAACCCTCTCTGGGCAGCTTGTTCAAGGGGATGACTGACAGGAGATTGCATTGAGGGCTCCAGATAGTGATGATGAAGCAACTGACAGCATGAGTCCCAGCACATTGTTCTCACTGCATCTTCTGGCCAGTTCATAATCGCAATTATATACAATCCATTTCAAGAGACTACTGTTCTATTCTAGTAAAAAAA
>NW_022196912.1:59187691-59192711 GCF_008632895.1 Mastomys coucha
AAAAGAACATTTTTCTATAAATAGAGACTTGCCAGTGGTTGTGTTGATTAGAGCTGTGGTCATATTGAGAAAGAATGGTACATTGCTGCCTTGTTGCCTCCATCTGAATATCTTTCTCTCTTAGGGTCCCCTGCAAATAAATGACTACATAATGCAATAACATAGATACTATCAGTTTCCTTCGTTCATTATATCTGTCCCTGGTGTATGCAAGAGCTGAAGGATTATAAATTAAAGCATAATCACATGTTTTGCTTGCATAGTATTTTTCTATTTAAGAAAAAAACACATGTATTTTTAAATTGATCCTTCCCAATTACTTGATTAGTTAAGTAAGTGTTTATTTTTTACTGTTGCCTCTAGGTGATTTTGGTTATTGTAGTAAGTCTAAGTTCTTAAAACTACTAAACAGAAAATTTGACATTGTTGCTAAATCTTATTATTTTATTATATAAACAATCTCTTATTATCTAACAACATATTCATGAGGACTATAATGTTCTTATTATACTGTTTTTAGTCCGTCCTAGAATTTAAACTTGTAAGGGCTGAAAATAAACAGCATGAGGAAAAACATCAGGAAAATTCTATACTTTTAAAGTGAAATACTGGAATTAGAGATTTGGAGATCTGGGGGATTTACAATAGTCCTGATTTTAAAAAAAGGAAGAAGAAGAAAAAAGAAAGAAAGAAGAAAAACAATGAAAAGAAAGATAAAAAGAAATCTTGGCCTATGCAAAGTGATATGGGATATTTTGAGAGGTTTTTCTGCCATGAGACACAGCAAGGTAAATTGCCACCAAATGTGAACAATTATCATATTTAAACTAGAAACCCAGTGGGCTCAAGTCTCTCTCAAAGTGCCACTAAGACTTCTCTTGAATGTTGTGTCTGTAGGTAGATGAAAGGGCTAAGTGGGGTGTGAATGATGGTTCTTCGTTTGCAATATAAAAAGATACCATTTCAGATGTAGCTTTTATCATCATATGGCATTGTTAAAATATCCCATAGTTATTTGCAACCAAAAGAGACACAGCTCCAATGACAGGAAGACTGTGATGCCCTGAAATCTAAGACAGTCAAATGGGAAGATGATAGATCAAGAGTCACAGATAGTCCAGGGATGGAAAGGGAGAACAGAAGGGATTCTCATTCTCATTTCATTGAGTCTGGAACTAACTCTTTCCTGTTGTAGGGTTGAAAAACATCAACTTCTGAGCAAATACATAAATTCCCTTGGTACAGAGGATCAAGAAAAATAAGAAGAGAATTTTGTCTAGAATAAGATATTAGATAAAAAAGAAAGCTCCTTTATGACATTTCATGAGAAAAGAACAGGAAGAAAAAAGACAGGAAGGGAAAAAAATGAAGAAAGGAAAAGAATTTGAAGAGAAAGGAAACTGCATATTTGGAAATTTCATCTTTAATATGGCTAGTTGTAAGTGATATTTGCTTTATTCAAGGCTCATTCACACCTAGCCTGAAGCAGTCAAAATAATTAGGACTAATAAACATTAGGGGCTGCCTGATTACCTACAAAAACAAGCAGCAAGAGCTAAGTAGGTTTCCACAATCCCAGGAGGAAGATATGAGGAAATGCCTCTCACAGGACCCAGTGCTCAGAGGAAGCTCTGTGTTCCTCTTAGTACCTCAGCTGTTCCAGTCACAGTTCAGGGGACATTGTTCAACTCCGGACACTTCCTACATGAAGAACTGAGAAGTCTAAAAACAGAATGGCCACAAGTGGATGTTGTTGTGTCTTCAGTCAATTGGCTCTGGAGACAAGAGAATAGCTTTGAATTAAAAGTTCTCCTTATTATCTTAGGATTTTGCTAATTTTTCCTAGCCAAATGTTTTAGCTAAGGTTTTACTGCTGTAAACAGACACCATGACCAAAGCAAGGACAACATTTAATTAGAGCTGGCTTACAGGTTCAAAGGTTCAGTCTATTATCATCAAGGCAGGAACACGGCAATATCCAGGCAGGCATGGTTCAGGAGGAGCTGAGAGGTCTACAACCTTCATCTGCTGGCCTCTAAGAGAAGACTTATTTCCAGGCAGCTAGGGTGGGGGTCTTAAGCCCACGTCCACAGTGACACACCTACTCCAACAAGACCACACCTTCTAATAGTGCCACTCTCTGGGCCTAGCATATACAAACCAACACAAGTTTATTATAAAACAGGTTGAAAACTTTCAGCCAGGTCCATATGTGGGCTATGTAATGATTGTTAGAGAGCTGTTGTTTGCAGATGCTGCTGAAATGGACTGGAGAGGAACAGCTACCATCTGCCTCCCTAAGGCTCCTCAGCACACCAGCTCATCTGCTGCCTTGGGCTGTATGTTTGATGTAAGGACAATAGACAAGTGGTCAATGAGACGGTAAAAATGGAAGAAAGTAAGCATTCCTTGAATATCTAAATCCAGGTGGGCTCCAGCCAGCGAGTACTGGTTTGCCTGTGAGAGCCCACTGTTAAATTTTGAAGAGATTCTAAAAGAATCCATTATGAAAAATTGAGATATATAAGCCCAGTACTGTAAGAACATGCCAAAGAAAGAAATAAAAAGCCAGATTACTAACTCCCAATTATTTTTCTGTCTTTCACTGTCCCCTGTACTTTTAATAAGGCCACTTATTTTTGAAATAATTTTAAATGAAAAATATCTTTTCATACATCTCTTGCCTTGCAGATATCCCTGTAGGAGTCTAATGAACTCAGTACAATATTAAACAGCATAAGTCATGACTGGCAAATGCTACAACTCAGGACTTGAATTAATATTCTGTTCATTATCTAACCTTATAAAATGTCCAGAATGCCATTTAAAGTTGAAAGTGTGACAATTATCCATGTTCTGAAGAATATTCTATACAAGTAAATAAGTATTTGTTTTCATTTAAAGTTATTATCTGAAGTATTTTTTATCATTTAAAGTTATTATCTGACTTGGAGAAGACATTGCCATTAGTGATCAGGCAAGGGACTCACCACTGTGCTGTTTCTTCCCAACATTTTGAATAAAATAATCAACCAGCATTCATGTCACAGTTTATAACTATTGATCAAACAGTTATTAAAGAGATTTCTGTTGTATCTCTGTCTTTATGAGTATACGTGTTAAACCATGAAAGGTAGTCTGTTTTCTGGTTGAGCAGAGACCCAGTAGACCCTTCTGTCTACAAGGGACAGAACAGTAAAGCTATGCCCCAGACGTAGATGCTTTGACACCATGAGCCCTCACTCCATTATCCTGTGGCTAGACAATGCCCCAAGCTCCTTGAATCCACCCCCACAGTCATCTGACCATACCTGGGAACAAAAAGGTAGCCTGTTTGACTCCTCCTCTCTCTCTTAACCACTTACTCTCAACTCTTTGCTCTTACTCTCACCTCTCTCCCTCCTTCCTCCTCCTTTCTCCCCTCTTTCCATGTGGCTATAGCCAGCCTACCTCTCTCTCTCTCTCTCTCTCTCTCTCTCTCTCTCTCTCTCTCTCTCTCTCTCTCTCTCTCTCTCTCTCTCCCTCTCTTACAATAAACATCTTAAGACTATGGACTACCTCCTTTCATCTAGACTCACCATACTGGAGCAATGGATTAGACCTTCCCCTAAACAGCCATGTCTAATCTCCCACAGGAAAGTCTTCCAGCGTTTCCAGCTGCGAGACCAGAAGAGACCAGACCAAAGACTCTTGCCCAAAAGGTTACCACTGGCACCCCATTTTCTCCCTGCCCCTTTCTCCCTTCGGCCCAGGGGCTGACTGAGCTGTCCCCAGGGACTTCCACTTCATTCTCAGCTCTTTGGCGGTATCCAGCAGTATTCCAGACTGCTCCCTTTTTACCTCAACAGACAGGGATACCATGGCTTCCCACAGCCAGATGCCCAGCCAGTGGTGTGGAGTGCATGGGCAGTCTCCCACGTAGGCCCACCCAGAGTACCAGAGCTCTGACGAGATGCAGGTTACCCTCCCATCCCCTTTATTTCCCCGGCCCCGGGCATGGCACCTGACATATAAGTATGTGTGGAAGTGTGGATGTGTGGGTGCCTCAGCCTACAGGTAGAGGTGGGATGAGAACCTCTGGTGTCAGTTCTCCATTTCCACTTTAATTCATTGCTAGGAAATCCAGGCTAGATAACCTACAAGATTCTAGGTTTTTTGTTGTTTTTTTTTTTTTATCTTTTCCTCCCATCTTGTTGTAGGAACACAGGGTTGATAGCTGTATGCTAAGACACAATTAAGTATGTTGTAGGTTCTCATATTTATGCAGTAATATTTTAGTGAGTTATATCCTAAACCATATTTCTGTTGAAAAGTATTTTCATTTATCAAATATCAGTTTATGTGCCACTAGGATTTGATAAACCAAAGTAAAACTTTGGTAAAAATCAATGGAAGCATATTATATTGCTATCAGTTTGTTATATATAGAAGTCACAATGATAGTTTTAAAGATTTATTTCCTTCAAGGTTTCCTTCTTGCAATTTGCTTAATTATAAGCTTGATACTAAACAAATAGTTCATGTACATGTATTATATCCATTGACAATTATGAAATATATATATATATAATTCAGTACAGTGAAAAGAACTATAGGTTGTCCATTTTCACAGTGCTAAACTTAAACAGTCTAACTTTTACCAGCATGTTTTATGTTCTAAAATGTATAGAAAAACAAATTTAATAAAAGTATACAGGCATTTTTAAAATAATCTTTTGCTTAGAGTAAAACATAATTACATCATTCTCCCCCTTCCCTTTTACCACTCCTGCTCCTTCCTCATAGCAATGTCCTGTGCTCTCTTTCAAATCCGTGCTTCTTTTCTTTCTTTCTAATAGAAAATATTTTTTCATACAGTATATTCTAATTGTGATTTTCCCTCCTTCATCTTCCAACCCCATGTCCCCTCACTTTCCTAACAATTCAAATCCATGCCTTCTTTCTATCACTAGAAAATAATCAGGCAGAAGAAGAAGAAGAAGAAGAAGAAGAAGAAGAAGAAGAAGAAGAAGAAGAAGGA
>NW_022196912.1:59193053-59222144 GCF_008632895.1 Mastomys coucha
GAAGAAGAAGAAGAAGAAGAAGAAGGAGAAGAAGAAGAAGAGGAGGAGGAGGAGGAGGAGGAGGAGGATGAGGAGAAGGAGGAAGAAGAAGAAAGAAGAAGAAGAAGAAAGAAAGAAAAAGAGGAGGAGGAGCAGTAAGAAGAGGAGGAGGAGGGGGAGGGGGAGAAAGAAGAAAATAATCAAACCACAATAAAACAAAGCAAACAGATAAACAAAAAAAGAGAGAAAAAATAAAAAGCACAAGAAACACATGCACACACACACACACACACACACACACACACACACCTTATAGACACAAAATCAAAACCATAATGGGTAAATAAAAGACAAGTAAGGTAAAATGTTCTCAAAGCAAGCCTTATAAGAATAACATTTCCAGAGAAGGTTTTGGTGCACGCCTTTAATCCTAAACCTTGGGAGGCAGAACAGGTGAGTTCAAGGTCAACCTGATCTACCGAGTGAGTTTCAGGACAGCCAAGAGTGCACACCCTTGTCGGGCTTGTATACAAACTGAGACTCCATCGGAGAAAACTACCTTCTCATTTCTGAACTCTTGTCAACTGGAGATAACATCTGGGTTACATATAGATAGATGTCAAGTTCAGTTCCCATATCAGCACTGGCTTTGACCTGTACAGCCCTTGTATATGCTGCCATAATCTCATGAGTTCTTATGTACTCCAGCCCTATTGTAGTTGTAGGGCACTGTTTTCTTTGTGTCCTCCCTCTTCACTTGTGCATACAATCTTTCCATTGAGCTCTGAGAGGAGGGATTTGATTAAAGACTGACTATTCCAAGGTCTCTCATTCTTTGCTCATTGTCCAGTTGTGGGTCTCTGTATTTGTTTCTATTTACTACAGTAGGAAACTTCTTGGATAATAGCTGAGCAAGACACTAATCTCTCTGCAGGGCAGAATGTCATTGGAATCATTTTACTGCTATATTTCTTTAGCAAAGCAATAGTATTTGGTTTGCCCTTAGTTCCATGGTCTATTCAGTCTCAGGATCTTAGTAAGCTAAGCTGTGTCAGACATGGGTTCCATCTCATGAAGAGGGCTTAAATCTAACTAGATGGTGGTTTGTCACTGCCACAACTTTTGCGCCTCTGCAAGGGGGCAGCATATAATGCAGACAGGTCACAATTGTAGACTGAAAGTTTTGTAGCTGGATTGGTATTTACTACCCTCCTCCTCTGGTAGTAGGCAGAATACCTCCCAGTACCATGAACACTAGTCATCAAAGGTAGAAACCAGATCAACTTCTCATGATCAATAAGATATGTAAGTGTTGTAAAGATTCATTTTTAGTATTTGTAATTATGATGGTATGTGCATGCCAATGTAGGCACCCACAGAGGCAAAGACATTAGAGCTGTCCTTCTGCAAGAGTAGTACAAACTTTACTGTTTAGTCATCTTAGACCCAAATGATAAATATGTTGCATTTTATTATTATTTGTTCACTGTGTGCTGTAATACAAAATATCTATAAAATGTATAATTATCATTAATATAAGTGCATGCATGCTTTTGAGAACCAGATTTTTTATTTTGTTGTTGTTGTTGTTTGTTTTTGTTTTGTTTTGTTTTGTTTTTTTGGTTTTTCGAGACAGGGTTTCTCTGTGTAGCCCTGGCTGTCCTAGAACTCACTCTGTAGACCAGGTTGGCCTCGAACTCAGAAATCCACCTGCTTCTGCCTCCCAAGTGCTGGGATTAAAGGCGTATGCCACCACCACCCGGCTCAGATTTTTGTTTTGATATAGTACTAGTAAGAAGTAATGGGGAGGAAGGTTAAAGTGTAAAAGAATGGGAGGGTAGAGCAAAGGAGTATGTTGCAGGAAAGATAACTACTGGCACTAAAACTTTTGGAAAAATTACATAGGAGTCTTGTGCTCTATGAGATTTATTTTATTCTTTTCTTATAAAAGAGTTAGTCGAAATTATCCTGTAAAAGGGATAATGCTTTTCCAAAAGCTACAAGTCACTAAATAAAAATACTTAATACCAGGTATGGGGTATTTCCCTCAAATTGTTGGCCAGGGGTATATCAAAACAACACAGACTGTGATCATTTCTCATGAATGATTAACAGGACTTTAATAAGTCCCTATTGGTGAAAACTCCACACACCAATGGTCTTAGGACATGGGGGAAAATTGCTACTCACCAGGAAACTTTCTCTGTACCTCTTTCACAGTATAGGAAAATACCATGCATATTCCTCAGGGGGAAAAAGATAGTGAGAAATCTTACCTAACTGCAAACCCTGTGAACAAGTACAACAGGTATCTCCATGGCAAGATATGGGTGCCGTAGTGGGACAAACATTACAGGGGTAACCAATTGCTTTGTAATTGTATTTAAGGCCAGTTCCACAAGAAGAAATGCATGTCTACTGTAGTAACTAGTTTTATGTCAACTTGACAAAAGCTAGAGTCACCTGAGTTTGGGACATGGGTATACCTCAACCAGAAAATGTATCTGTAATATTGGCCTGTAGACAAGAATGCATGGAATTTTCTTAATTAGTGATGATATGAGAGGGCCCAGCCCATTGCATTTATTGCCATGCCTGGGCTGATGATCTTGGATTTTATAAGATGGCAGACTGAGCAAGTGAAAAAAGTAAGCCAATAATCAACACTCCACCACAGCCTTTGCATAAGCTTCTGCCTCCAAGTTCCTGCCCTGACTTCCTTCAGTAATGAACTGTGATATGGAAGTGTAAAAAAATATAAATGCTTTCTTCCCCAAATTGGCTTTTGTCATGGTGTTTCTTCAGATCAATAAAAACTGCAATCCAGTACTATAAATATGGTAAAGAACCCTTAGAATGTGAGTACATAGACCCCAGGAAATAACATATTACTACTATTTTACTAAATTTATATAGTAACAAAATGTCTTCAACATTCACATCTCAATATCCATATATTAATACACCTTTCAGAACTCATCAGAAGTATTTCTTTATGCAGTGGGCAATGGATCATGCAAAAACCAATAACTACAGAAAATAATTGCCTGTGGGATGTTCAGTCTCAAATAATAGTCCCTCTCTCCAAAGTTTAAAGATCATTGCATAAGACAGGGAGGTAGAAAGATTTTAAAAGCAAGAAGTCTGGAAGGACTGGGATAAAACAGTGTCAAAAACATGACAGAGAGAACTTCTGTAGTCATGAATTCACAGCATCTATGATTGCCTAGACAACAGTCAGCACTCCAACATGGAGGGAGCAGGAGCCCACTAGACTCAGCTTCTGACTAAGAAACTATTGACATATGATCCTGCTAGAGGAGAGAGGGTCATTTTTCTTTCATGGTGTGCCCCTGGGTAGTAAACCTAAATAAGTGGATGACCTCATACTTATCTGTATAAGAGAAGCTTATTGGGTTATAAGATGAAAAAAGGACAGAAAGAGAACCTTAAGTTTCAGGGATGAGCTCAGTGTTAGAGGGTGGATGTATAAGAAATGAAGAAGCAGAAAGAGAGTGAATATGATCAAAATATTTGTTATACAGGTGTGAAATTTCTCAAAGAATTAATTAAAATCATATACAAATCTGTCTCTCTTTCTCTGTCCCTCTGTCTTTTCTATCTATCATCTGGGTTCCTTTGGTGAAGGTGGTGGTAGTTGATTGGTTTCTTTTGTGTGTGCTTGTTTTGTTTGGTTTGGTTTGGTTTAGTTTGGTTTGGTTTGGTTTGGTTTGGTTTGGTTGAACCATGGTCTTACTATGTAGCTAAGGCTTATTTAGAAGGAAGAACTCATTATACAGCCCAAGATTACCTCAAATTTGCCATCTTCTTGCCTCAGTCTCCTGGGTTGCTTGGGTTACAAGTATGAATATTTCTTTTTACTATCTCATTTAGTCATATCACAATTCCTTAGACTACGTGTAGAAAATAGGGCATAGGAAACTATGGTAACCCTACTTGCAACATATAGCTGGCACAGAATTTAATGGGATGGAGTTTTAGGTATTCTGACAAATGCCAGGGCTCTTTTACATTTTTCTTTTTGAGATGGGTTCATTCTGTTATCAAGTCTGATCATATTTAAACAATCCTCTCACTTCAGTCTCCTGATAGCTGGCATTACAAGGCATAGGGCTTTTAATTGATTCCATACTAGCAGTGACTTTTACTAGATACTAGTCTAAGTTAAGTCACTTGTGCTTCTGTGTCCTGGTCTTATTACCTACCTCTATGAAAGGAAGATGGGGAATTATACTACCAATATAATTTGGACTAGAAAAGAAATTCCTCCAATAACATAAAAATCAAAACACCAAGTACACAAAAGAAAAAGAATTTTAAAAACAGTAAGAAAAAAAAGGTCAAGTAACAAAAAGGCAGACCTATCAGAATTACACCAGACTTCTCACCAGAGATAATGAAAGTTAGAAGATCTTGGGCAGATGTTATACAGACCATAAGAGAACATAAATCCCAGTCCAGGACACTATACCCAGAAAACCTCTCAATTACAATAGATGGGGAAAACAAGATATTCCACAACAAAATCAATTTTACACAATATGTTTCCACAAATCCAGTTCTACAAAGAATAATAGATGGAAAGTACCAACACAAGGATGGAAATTACACCCTAGAAAAAGAAAGAAAGTAATCTTCTCTCAACAAACCCAAAAGAAGATAGCCACGCAATCATAAAAATAACATGAAGCAACCATCACTACTACTTAATATCTTTTAACATCAATGGACTCAATTCCTGAATTAAAAGACAAAGAATAACAGACTAGATATGTAAACAGGACCCAGAAGTTTCCTGCATACAGGAAATACACTTCGTTCTCAAAGACACACTCCTCAGAGTAAAGGGCTGGAAAAAATCTCCAAGCAAATGGTCCCAAGAAACAAATTGGAGTAGCCATTGTGATATTGAATAAAATCAACTTTCAACAAAAGCTTATCAAAGAGGAAAAGGAAGAACACTTCATACTCATCAAAGGAAAAATCTACCAAGAAGAACTCTCAATTCTGAACATCTGTTCTCCAAATACAAGGGCAACCACATTCATGAAAGAAACTATTAAAGTTCAAAGCACACATTGCACCTCACACAATAATAGTGGGAGACTTCAACACCTCACTCTCATCAGTGAGCAGATCATGGAAACAGAAAGTAAACAGAGATACAGTGAAACTAACAGAAGTAATGAACTAAATGGATTTAACGGATATCTATAGAACATTTCATCCTAAAACAAAAGAATATACCTTCCTCTATGCATCGCATGGTACCTTCTCTAAAACTGACCATATAACTGGTCACAAAAAAGACCTCAATGGATACAAGAAGATTGAAATAATCCCATACATCCTATCAGATCATGATGGACTAAGGCTGGTCTTCCATAGCAACAAGAACAACAGAAAGCCCACATACACATGGAAGCTTAACGACACCCTACTCAATGATAATTTGGTCAAGGAAGAAATAAAATAAGAAATTAAAAACTTTAGAATTTAATGAAAATGAAGGCACAACATACCCAAATTTATTTAAACAATGAAAGCAGTACTAAGAGGAAAACTCATAGCTCTGAGTGCCTCCAAAAAGAAACTGGAGAGAATATACACTACCAGCATAACAATACACCTGAAAACTCTAGAACAAAAAAGAAGCAAATACACCCAAGAGGAGTAGATGGCAGGAAATAATCAAACACAGGGCTGAAATCAGTCAAGTAGAAACAAAAAGAAATACACATAGAAGCTACCAAACCAGGAGCTGGTTTTTTGAGAAAATCAACAAGATAGATAAACCCTTAGCCAGACTAAACAGAGGGCACAGATACAGTATCCAAATTAACAAAATCAGAAAAAAAGGGAGTTATAACAACAGAAACTGAGGAAATTCAAAAAAATCATCAGATCCTACTACAAAAGACTATACTCAACAAAGCTGGAAAATCTTGATGAAATGGACAATTTTCTAGACAGACACCAGATATCATCAGATAAATGATCCAAACAGTCCCCTAAAGAAATAGAAACAGTCATTAAAAAGTCTCCCAAACAAACAAGCAAACAAACAAAAAGCCTAGGACCAGATGGGTTTCGTGCATAATTCTATATGACTTTCAAAGGCCTAATACCAATACTCTTCAAACTATTCCACAAAATAGAAACAGAAGGAACACTACCCAATCCATTCTGTGAAGCAACCGTTACACTGCATATTCTCCCTTGGAGAAGAAATGGTTTCTGTCCAATCAGGAACCTGTTACAATTTCCTTTCATAGAGGACTTCATAAGAGATTTTTTTCTACTTCTAGCATGTTTAATATTCCAAATAGATTTTAAAAACTAGTTGGGTGCATATTACTTTTAGCTTCAGAAGATATCATGTATATTTAAGAGGCATTTAACTATCATAAATTATTTTTATGACTTAAAAAAAAGAAAATATTACCATAAACAAAAGCAACTTGTTCTTGCCCATGGTGAATTCTATGGATAGCTTCTGAAATAGGGGTACATTTAAATTACTGTGTTCCAAAAATAACTCTTGGAATTAGTGTATAGCTATATTATGACATTTTTATATTTTTAGAATAACATGAATTCATAATGCTGAAACACTATGAAGAGACATTAAAAGGACTAGCATTGAAATATTATTATTTATTTTATATTGTTAAAAGTAGGATATTGACCTACTATGACCCTTAAGTGTACAAAAAAAGAAAAAATAAGGAAAAGTGTAAGGAAAGGAATTCCAAATGATGAGTGTTATTTTGATTTTAAATGTCCAGTAATACTGCAGTACTTAGCAAAGAACAGTAAAATAAACTAGTATTACTGAAAAAATAAGATTTATCCTATGCATGACTGGGAACGGAGCCATCCACACATTTAATTTCAGCAGATATAGGTGTATCTCTGTGAATTTGAGGCTATCCTGGCCTGTATATATAGTTTCAGTTCAGATAAAACTATATAGTGAGATCAACAATACCAACAATAAAACCAGTGAACTCTGGGGAAAAAAAGAAAGAAAGAATGAAAGAAAGAAAGAAACAAACAAACAAAGAAAGAAACAAAGAAAGAAAGAAAGAAAGAAAGAAAGAAAGAAAGAAAGAAAGAAAGAAAGGAAGGAAGGAAGGAAGGAGAGTTGACATTTGAAGCAGTTCTTTGCTCAGATATTTTAAAAATTCAAACCCTGACTCAACCCCCTTAAAAATGAACTTTACCAGCTACTACCTGAAAAATAGAATATATATTTCATTTGCCCTTTGGAAATAATGTTCCTTAATAAACTGTTCAATATCTTTGTTCTCGGCTTTTTTTCCAAAGTTCCAGCACCTTTTTGTTTAACACTGTTAATTTTTTTCAAAAATAGACTGATGGCTTCTTGAAGTGTTTGCAACTTCACAATCAGAGTTTTTGTCAGCCTAAAGTCTCCCTGAAAGGAACATATGACCAATGGATACCAGGGAAACAGTCAATAGCTAGAAAACAATGTGCAAGTGAAAGGAAAGAAAATAAATGTATTTCTTTAAAGCAACCAAGTTGTTTGCATTAGAGTATTGCTACTAATAACTTTGGATAATTTGAAGTTGTTGGCAGCTATGAGCACATTTTCATATCCCCTGTTATCTATGTATTTGATAGCTACATGGGTAATAGATAATTCTGCCCTATATCTGCCTCCCAATGCCAAAACATTTCTAGATGATGACATTTTCTATTGTAATTCTGAGTGCTTAGAGGCCTTGATTCTGCTGGATAATTATAATATCTACCATGGCATTAAGGCTCATTGCATGAGCTAATGCCTTGATATGGAATTAATCAAATCTGAATGAAAAGGTCATTAGAAAGTTAAATTATGTCACTGACATCAGGCTAGCACCACATAAGCAAGAATTATACTTCATTGTAATCTATTAGATCTTGAAATTCACTCATTAGTTTCACCTCACTAGGAACATCTAATTATTGATGTGTTTTAATTAGTTAAGTCCATTGACCACTATCTAGCCTTCCATTACTAATACCTTTAGCCCTGTGGGAGGAAAACATCTTCTATAACCTTTTGATGTATACTTATATTTCACTTTAATTATTATTTTCTATCAGTAAAATCATGGATGATCTCATAAAATGGGAACAAGAGTCATTCATTAAACTCCTATGCTGTAAGGGCTTATGCAGTGAAATAAAGGAAAGTTGTCCTTTTAATAGTGAAAGAAGTGGATTTCCAAAAACATTAGAATGGTATTCCCTTTTTCTATGGAGTTTCCTCAGCTCCTCTGACATTGTGCTTTGTCAAAGAAGAGCAAATTTCTCAACATGGAAATTAGCTTTAAGGCATTCTGGTTAATTTAAGGCTGAGTAATGGATCAGGATCGCCTAAGTGCTGAGAGTACTCCTTACTACAAGAATGATGCTGATAAAAATTTAAACAGTGATATCACCTTCTTATTGAAAACATCACAGTGCATTGATCTTCATGGACATCAAAAGCTTCCTGACCTCATTGAGTCAGAGTTTGTTGTACTAACAAATAATCAAAAGGCTTCATTGTCTTAAAATAACAAAGTGCTAGTCTTGTGTTCTAAGTCTCATTCAAGCTAGTTACATTCTCTGTGCTACATGCCATGTCTCTGTAACTTATCTACAGTAACTGCTACCTAGCATCTCAATTAGAGCCTTCAGCTTCATCATTATTGGAAGAAGCTTGACACTGAAGCACAAACACTTTTCCCCCAGAAGAATCTTGCCATATGTAAGCATCAGGATCAGATTGTCTCTGCCCAGGTGTCATGATGACCACTAATATTCAAAAAAGATTTCAGTGGAAGGATACAGAATTGGACCTGTTCTCCCCCTATGAGATCACCTCACCTCATCTATGAATCTGTGATGGTTAATCTTGATCATCGGGTGAACAAGGTCTAGGATCACATAATACATAAATCTATGGATATGTCTGGGAGGTATGTCTACAAAAAAACTCAATGAGGTAGAATATATACCATGACTGTGGGTGGTACCATTCATTTCATGGACTTGGATCTGAGACTAAATTAAAAAAAGAAATAGTATGGAGAACGAGCATTTCTCTATCTCTATATCCCTGAGTGTAGGTGTAATATGAACACCCAATTCAGAGTTCTGAAACTGTGATGGACTATACCTCCATAAACTGTGACCCCCCAAAAAATCTTCCTGCTTTAAATTGCTTTTATTATACAACCTTTATCAGCATTGAGCAAAACTATTTGAACCTCCTGAGTAGTGGACATGATCTTTTTATACTGTTTAACCTGTGTAAGAACCTGATCCTCTCCTCAAGTCTTACTACATACTAATGTGACATGTTGATTAATACAAAAAGTGAGCTTTGGCTGATGAGCTTTCTCATTAGGTAAAGGCACATGTGCTCAAGCCCCTCAAGTGTCATCCCTTGAGGGAAAGAATCAAGTCCCCAAGTTTGGTTGTCCTCTGATTTCTACATGTGCACAGTAGCACACACACACACACACACACACACACACACACACACACATAGACACACACACACACCCCAAATAAATATTCAAATGTCCTATTCTTGTTTGAGGATGAGGGAATAAACTGTTATGACAAGATTTCCATGACATCTTGCTTGCTGTCATCATAGATGAAAACTAAATATAGGCCATGTAAACAGATGAATGAAGGAGAAGATAAAATTCCAATCTAATAGAAGGAAACTGTTGGGGCAGACAACACTGTCACTTCGTGGAGGACAAGAAGTAATGGTAATCTTAGAACCCAGGATACTGAGGCAGGAGGATAGCCATGAGTCCACATCCAGCCTACTAAGGTTGATAATGACTCAAGGATTCTGAAGTCAACAAGGTCATGCTAATAGGTTGTAAGATGCTATTTTTATAGCCTGTGCTAGTAATGGTGACTTTGTGAAAATGCAGCTAATAGAAGATGAAAATCCCAGAGAGAAGTAAATGCTGTCCTATTTGAGGTAGAGGTATAGAAATTAATATTATTTCAAAAAATTCTTCTACCAATCAGAGAAGCATGCAAACCTAATGGAAACTACGGAATTATTTGAAATTTCTGAAATCTAGAGTCAGAGAATCACAACATGGTTCTATAATTTATTTGAATAACAGGTTTATCTCTAACTATTTATGAAAAATCTATCTCTGTTGATCCAGTCCTATATTTAGAACAGTATACATGAATATGGGAAAACAGTGTGTACTATCACTGGACATAAAATTATCACCTCTTTGAAGGTTTCCCTTCTACATAAAATGTATTTATGAATTAATGAGCTCTATAATCACAGAGTGCTGTGGAAGAGACACATGGAGGTTATCAGTCATACATTTGCTGGGAGAGGTGCATTGGTTTTCTCATTAGAGTTGTTCAGGTAGTGGTCATTGACTGTGATGGTAGAGAGATTCGTCTGCTTTCTGTACTGGGGTTCAAAGCTGTCTGCATTTGCTCTTGAAAGCATACCTTCGAACATTTGAAATGTTCAAAACCATCACCCTTCCATATGTATGCACATTTGCTATTAGACAGTGTAAGAGGAAACTGAGCTGAAAAAATCAGGGGAAAGGACTCTGCCTAGTGCCTATGGGAAGATGGTTGTCCTGTGCTCAGCTTGATTTGCCGACTGAAACCAAGTTTAGACTCTAAACTTCAGAGCTGTTAGATAATAAATCTCTGCTATGGGAATACATTAGAAAAGAGATAAACCACTACTTTTAAAAAATACATAATTCACTAACCCAACCACAACCAAAGCAGGAAAAGTATAAGATACATAGGTTAGCATACCAGTTAAAACACCAGGTAGAAAGATTGCTGATGGGCGTCACAAAGCTGCATGCACCAAACCTGAAATGCTTTGACTTTCAATTCACTTATTAGTTCTCACAATTATTCTGTGAATTTGTTGCATTCTACACAAGCTTCAATAGTCCAAATATCCTTGCCTTTAAAAAATGAAGTAAAAAGGATGACTTGTCACTTATAGAGACAGTTGTCTCAGAATCTTTGCAACATTTCAGAAGAAATGGCATCTAAAACCATGCTGCCTAGTAGTGGCATTAGTGGTGCATTCTTATCTGGCTACTATTATTAGATGTGTGGAATAGTTCCCAATTAATTCTTAACACTTGCAAATATAGGTATTAATTTTTATAGTTATTTTTCTTTAGTGCCCATTATTGAATTAACTCTTTCTCTTGTTAATTTGTTATTAGTTTTCAGTGTTGAGATGTTGACTTTTTTGACATTTACTGAGAATCATACAATTTGATTTTCAAATATAAAACAAATATCACTTTTCTGAAATAAATCAACTTAACTCTGAATATCACATCTCTAAATTTAAATTAACAGTGCTTTACTGGGAGTTTTAGCTTTTCCGTCTTCCTATTATTTTCTTTTGATAGTACCCACCAGGTTTTAGCATCAAGATTTTATTGGGCTTATAAAATTAGATAGAAAATGTTCTTCCCTTTATTATTTTTTCCTCCAAGGGGTAGCTAATTTTGGTTATATTCCTTCCTTACATATTTGATGGGATTCACCAAAGAAACCAGGCAGTTCCTAAGGGAAGACTTTAACTAAAAAATTAATTTCTTGAGCCGATAGAGGTAAACTTATCTTTGGCTCCATTCTTTTTGTATCTGTTTTAATTTGTTGCTTTTTTATAGTCCTGTTCACTGTAATTAAGTTATTTTCATAAAGTTTATTAGGGCAGTAAACACACACACACCTTTAGATCACCCTTTTTTCTGGTATTAGCAATCTATTTTTGCTTCAAGACACTGTATAATTTGATTTAAAAGGACGCAATTTTTGATAATTCTCTCCTATATCTAAAGAGATGAATATATATATATATGTTCCATGGAAAAATACATCTAAATATAAGTGAAAATATTACATTTCTATTTTTCAATAATTTCTGTTTTATTATTCCTTTGCATTTTATTATTCCTTTGTTTTATTAATTTCCTTTGCATCCTCTGAGCTTAAATTTTCATTTTTTTCTCCCTCTGGCTTTACTTAGGGTGGAAGCTTAGGTGTATATATTTATGATTGTCTAACATAAGAATTTCAAATTACACAGTCTTTCGTCTACTGCTCAACTACGGGTGTGTTATTTTCAGTATTACTGAGTACATTTTCTAATGTGTGCTACAGAATGGCCTGTGATATTGTATTATTTAGAAGTGTTTGTTGGCTATGCAAGTTTTAAGCCTTTTCTGGATATCTTATTGCTAATGAATCTTGCATAATAGCATTATTTGAAAATTATGGTGACATGCTTTCTGGCTGAGCATATGGTATCTCTAAACGATATGTATGCACTTGTATCCAAAGTACAGTGCTCAGTTGTTACTATTGTCCTGTCCTTTGCAGTTAGTTCTACATTGCTTTGGCTATTTTCTGTTGTCAACTGCTTTTCCCCCTTAACTGATAAGTAATTAGAAACAGGAATATAGATGTAACTAAATGTAAATGTATTTTAACTTTGGGTGTGATTTTGGTATTTATTGATTAGATTGATGGAATTTATTATATTGGTCACTTCAAAGTGACTTTTTTCTCTTTCCTTTATTCTGTAAAGGCATTTCTTCTTTCCCCCTACTTTTTACCTTTTACAACAATATCTGTGAATGTGTGGACTTGCTCTTTTCCAGACAGTGTGCTGAGAGCAAATTATCACTGTTATTTGGTGATGTCATATTACCTGTCATCAGTAGATGTGATCTTCTTTATCTTTTTTCAGTTCATTCCCTGTGTCCTTTATATGAGTTCTCTTCAGGATTTAAAGACATATTTGCATTCTGAGGTAGGGAATTTTTTTTTTTGGCTGACCTTTCATTTTCCCAGTTAGAAACTGATAGGTCTCAAACCCAGGACAAATGGCAACTGAGGTGCTTACTAACATATCAAAGACACCACTGCCCATCGGGTTCTATCAGCATCCTGCAGTCTTTACCTGTTACAGGGTCCTTCTGGCTGGCACATCCCAACCCCTAACCTGAACTTCTCCATCCCAGGGACTGAGCTGGGTGGTCTAGCCTTCCTCAGATTTCCTTCCTAATGTATCCCAGTCATTTGGGTTACATGGTCCTTTTGCCCTCTCACCTTCTTGGCCTGTGTCCCTACTTCTCTCTCTCCCTCTCCATCCTCTCTCCTCACATGATAGGTTCAATTGGTCAGCCATGTTCAGATTGGAACCTTCCAGATGCCTCTCCCTCATATCTATAACCTTCTCCTATATCATACCCAGGAGGTATGTGGACATTCCTAGGAGGAAATACCATGTCCTTTTTCATTACTTTTATTCACAAACAACCTACAGCCAACATTATAATCAAGGGGGAAAACTGACAGAATTGTATAATCTGGAATGAAACAAGAGTGCTCCTTCTTTTCCAGTCTTATTCAATATAGTACCTGAGGCCTTAGCTACAGCAATAAGACAAGAAACACAAATACTGAATGTTGTCTTTCATATGTGCCATCTAGCTTCAGATATTTACATGCGTAGGTTTTATTTGAAGTACCCATACAACCCAGGGAAGTAGAGGGTGGTGGAAAGTTTAGAGAAGTGGAGATACAGCAGTAGATCACAGATAGTATGACTGGGAGAGGAGTCAGGTGAGAGGGTAGGCCAGAGAAAGGTGAGGGTAAAAGAGAAAATAACACCAAGGATTTTTGAAAATGGCATGTGGAAGCCTACTACTTTATAAGCTTCAAAAGTATACAAAAGCAATGACTTGACTGGAGTCAAAGACCCTACAAGGATAGGTAATGCTCTTCTCAGAAGCTCAAGGTTTGCAGTCTACGAAAGCCTAGTGTTAGATATGCAATAATCGTTATTGAATTGTTGATCTGAGTGGCTCCCAAAACCAATTAATACATTATCACTACTCTTAATTATCCATTAGATTTTGATGGTAAGGAAGATCCTATTAAAAACACCACGTATATTGGTCATAGGACATGTAGAAATCCATCCTTTCTGGCTAACATTCACAGTACCAGAAGGTGCCATCTAGGCTGCTGAGGGAAATGTCATCACTAGTCTTACCGAATGTAAACACTGTGAACACACACATCTAAATATTTGAATCTAGAAGGCACATATGAAGGAGAGCATTTAGTATTTGTGTTTCTTGTCTTATTGCTGTATCTAAGACTTTACATTGAATAAGACTGGAAAAGACTTAGCATTTTTGTTTCATTGCAAATTATATACATATAAAAAATTCTGTCAGTTTTCCCCCCTTGAGTATAATGTTGGCTGTAGGTTGTTTGTGAACAATGGCTGGCATGGAAAGCTATCCCCAGTGCTGCAATTCCAATATGAATGTTGTGATGTAGCTAAGCGTTTCTAACTGGATAAGAGGGAAATCCATGCCGGGTACTGTAAACTCACCAGGAACCCATGGCTGAAGAGGTTGTCAAGTCTACTATTTTGCTAATGAAAAATAGTTTCAAAATGCCTAAATGCACCATCCTTTCTCCAAAAGCCTCATCTGCTCTCAACCCCTTTCATTCTCTACTGGATGAGTGTAATCCGAGCTGCCTGCTTTGTGTACAATTACTACAAAAGCCACAATGATGTGCCATAGAGCTCCTCTTGCTTCCACTGGGTCTCAGTCACAGGAGAAGGGATGACTTTCCTCTGTGATTTAGAATATTCTCCTTAGACAGGTTTCCCATTGCACTTGCGGATGGTCTGGATGGGAATTCCTACCACAAGATCACTTTATCTACCTTAGCTACTGTCTGTCATCCCCGCCTAGGAGCAGCAATCCTGTCTGCAGTGATGCCAGTGCCCCTTTCCTTGTCTGCTGCCCCTAGGAACTGCCTGCAATCTGGCAGCACAGTACTTGGCAGCCCTGTCCTCTCTCAGCTTCCTCCTAAAGTTTCCTCAGAGCTGTATGTTGTGTCTCTTCCTTGAGCTCTTCTAGCCCTCCTTACTCTGGCAGAGTGCCTATCCTCTGCAACCCTGTTCTGCCTCTCAGTTCCGTCCTGCTGTTCTGTAGCTTCCCTGAAGCCCATTTGGGCCACCTATGTCCACTCAGCTCTCACTTGGTCCTTAGAGAAATCCCCACTCTCTCCTCTTCCAACTATAAGCATCTTGGCCTCAATACATATTAATGGCTAAAGATGGGCATCTTTGATTTTTTTAAATTCTCTCCTATGGTAACAACTTCTGCCATTGCACAAACA
The DNA here is from genome assembly GCF_008632895.1 of Mastomys coucha. Lineage (NCBI taxonomy): Eukaryota > Metazoa > Chordata > Mammalia > Rodentia > Muridae > Mastomys > Mastomys coucha. The sequence continues at coordinate 59,208,309 of NW_022196912.1, forward strand.
AACCATCACGAATCTCTTCCGTGTAAACTCGCTCTACTTGACACTTCCAAAAGTCTCTTATCGTTAAGGTTTCTCTACTTCCCACTCTCTTAAACATGTTCTATCTCTATCTGAATTTTCCATGCCCTGCTCTCAAAAACATCTCTTAAGATTATGCTTTAAACTCTATCTCAGTACTTGTAAGTTCATTTAGTATGGACTTCTAAGAAATCTATAAAATATGTAACAAAAATTTGGCTTAAACCATAACAAAAAGCTTATAAGAAGATAGGTCATCTTAATTGCTACATTATATATATATATATTGATTCAACTTTTGTTTAGAATATATTGTATATGTAACTTAGATTCAACTCTTTAAAAAATAAATTTACCAAGAACAAATATATATTTTAAACACTAACCACATGGTTGGCAGACATTTTTACCAAGGTTAAAAGTTGCATGCCATGTGATTTCACCACCATGTTAAGATAGCCACATGGTATAAACTAAGACAGCACCTATAAAACTTCTTAGTCCTATTGAACCTTTGGTTTATCATTGTATATATTTTTAGACTAAGGAAATAAGAGCTGGTCTCCAAATTATTTTAGATTGGTATGGATTTTGTATGATGATAATAAATTCCTGTGATTATAAAGATATATTCAAGTTTACAAAAGCTAACCTAGAAGTGCTTGTCTAACTACTTATGTCTTTGCCAACTGTGTACACAACCAGGCTTCTAAAACATGAAAATAAGAAACAGCATACGGTGGATAAGTATATTGGATAAGTAAGGTTTATAAATCCCCAAGGCCAATGGAGGTTCACAGTAATACATGTCTTGCCTTTTTATTTTTGATTACTTTGTTAAGCTTCAGCTATTTGGAAAATTTGAGTCATACTTATAATACATAGTCATTATAGAACTATATTCTATAATGGTACATCATAAAAGGATAAAGTTCTTAGTCTCTCTGATGGATCATTTTTATGGTTTTAAAGTTTTATTTTGATGCTAAAGGATTTTCAATTAAATCTTTAGCTCAATTTTTTCTATTTTTTTTTTATTCTTTAAACTTTTTTTATGGTCCAGTCATTATCCCCTCCTGGGCCAACCTCTAATAGTTTCTCATTTCATTCCTCCTCCACCAGAGCCCCTGTCTCCAAGAGGATGTTTCCCCACCCTACCAGACCTACCCTTTCACTGGGGCCTCAAGTCTTTCGAAGGTTAGATGCTTCTTCTCTCACTGAGACCAGTCCAGGCAGTCCTCTGCTGTATATGTGTTGGGGGACTCCTATCAGCTGGTATATGCTGCTTGGTTGGAAGCTCAGTGTCTGAGAGGTTTTGAGGGTTAAAATTTTAAGTCTCAAATCTAACAGGATAGATCTGTAAAATTCTAATCTTATAGAAGCTACTAACTTGTAAACTGTTATGTAATTCATTTAGTAACAAGCTTTATTTAGCCTCCTGTATGTGTTTTCAATTCAAGGTTAAGCCTAAAACAAGTAACTAACTCAGGTATACATAATAGATGGTCTCAAAACTCTTCAGATATCCTCTAAATGTGAATTTAAAATATTTAATAATAATAATAATAATAATAATGATAATAATAATAATAATAATAAAGCAGCTTTTCATAATAGACAGCTCCTAACAAGGAGCTCCTGAACCCTAAGATATCCAAAGAAGATAGATAGGACATAACAACTCCACCTGAAATGTGGTAACACTAACCACTGGAAAAACCTACCCCATTCCTCCTTTGCCTCCAGGGCTTGGTACACTTCTGGGTTGACTACTCTACTCTTCCTAAAATAGATCAATCTTCCCAAGTTCCTTCTTCTGAGGAAAATCTCTCAGACCTTCTGTACATGGCAGCCGAAGGTCAATGCTGCTCTTTGTGGCATCTGAAGATTAAATTCTGTTCTATATGGCCAAAGACTGACCCTTGCCCTAGTGAAGCAATGGAGACCACAGGAGTATAGGGCAACTGTCTAGCTGATGGGTATGTCTCTGTCATTAATTGATACAGAGGCCATTTAGATTATACTTCTTGCTATTATTTAGCCATTCCAGGTCTCTGATGATACTGACTGACAATAGCTTTAACAGCAACAAGCTTAGCAGCTCCTCCTCCTCCAGAAGCCTTTTCATATATAAAAACAAGGTCTCTGGCCTCCCTTACCTAGAGCAACTACGTCTCAAGATGAGAAAGACAGTTTTCCTTGTTAGCAGACTCTGAAATGAGATAAACTCTCAGATGCTTTTAATCCAAACTCATTTTTATTGGATCCTGAAGCTTTTGCTATGACTGAAGATCTATTGCCTTTTCTAACATATAGGCTTAAGTAGAGATTACAGACAGTGGCAATGCTAACATATCTAAAACTTCCGTCTTTTTATAAACTTAAAAAATTCATATAAGCTTCAAGGAGTCAACTTAGATATCACAACTTGGACTCCATACAAGTACTTCTGTCTCCTAACAGCCTAGACCTACTGCCTATTAATAGGGGTAGTATCTCTACTTTCCCTGGCCATGGATTCCCTTTCCCCACCTTCCAGGACCATGGGCCTGGAAGTTTCAAATATATACCCTAGATAAAAAATTTTTCCCAAACTCTTTATTTTCACCTTCTGTTCATAGTCTATCTGCTTCAGCAGATTTCAAATCAATTGTAGACTGCTCTAGGGACTCATCAGCCCCCGCTGTGCCTTCAGACTCTGAATCCTAGACAGCTCCAAATCAGTTAGCCCCAGGTGGTCCAGCCTCACAGACTACTTCAACATGACCTGATCATCCCTAGCCCTAGGTAGTGATCCTGGGCAATGAGCAGGGAGTAAATCTACCTCCTCCCAGCCTTAGCCAGCATTCCCTCTTTCTCCAGTTCCCAACAATGATACCTCTATATCAACAGAAAGTAATCATAGAAAAGATCACATTGCCCTTTGTCATTATTACCAACAAAAAGGCTTGGATGTTAAGTCTCAAATATAGGACAAATGGCCAAGATGTCTATTAACTTATCAAAGCTGAAGCTGGATGCCAGATTGTTCAAGCTTCCCTTAGTCCTTAACTGTTGCACACTGGCATACTCCATCCACTACCCTAAACTCCTCAAGCTGAGGGACTAAGCTGGGCTTTCCATTTCCCTAGCTTCTCTGATTCCTTTATAACCTAGCCATTTTAGATAAAGGGCCCTTTTTATATTTTGGTCTCTTAGCCTCCTGGCCTGTAGATCTCCTGGCTGTTCCCTCTCATTCTCTCCTCTCCCCGTTCCTTACTCCTCTCCTTACATTGCACAGCTTAATCTGCTTTGCTCACCATGTTCATTCACCCTGAACTCTCTCCAATGTCTTTACTGCTAGCTATGCTTGCCCTCATCTAACATAAACTCTTCCATCTAACGTCTCCTCCACCATACCTAGAATCAGTAATGTCCTCACTTTTATTTCATTTATCAACATCATAATCATCCAAAAAACTAAGCATATAGATATAAACTGAGGCATGGAGAGTAAAATGACAACATCTTGATGTGATGCTGTGGTGAAGACCTTCTAGCCTCCAAAAACATGCTCTATTAAGTTTCAAATTACCATTTTTTTCAAGAATAAATCAAAGTATAAATAACATAATCATTATAGATGAAATTGTAAAGTAAAATTGAAAAAAAAGATTGAATAAGAGCCAATGGAAACTAGACTAAATTAGATCACATTGAATCTATTTTAAAACATTATATTATAAAATTATTTGATGCTTGGGTGAAAGAGGGAAGTGCCCTAATTAATTTTAGAAGTCAGCACCACCTCAACTTATTCAGAACAAGACAAACAGAATTAGGAAAACCACAGTTAGCTGCATCAATGCATAAGCTAACATCAACAACATATCAATGACCACAAATAATGCAACATATGTTTGTTCCTTTATGAGTAGAAGAAGAGCCCACACAGAACTGTCCTCAGGCTCCAGCTATGCTTGCTTTCGGTGGTGTTCAGTGCTTTCCTAATAAACCACTGTACGAAAGGACAAGTCGCTTACTATCCTCCTTGAACTCCAAATTATCAGACCCTTTCTACATTGGGTTGAATAAGCACCACTCCACCCCTGTTCTTCCTCACTCCTACCCTTCAGTCCATCTTTATTTTCTGAACATGTTAGTGAACCCCTTTTTGAAATAGTGGTCTTTGTAAATATAATGAATTAAAGGTGTCTAGGTGAGATCATCTTGGAGTACCCCTGAAGGCCTTTACTTCAAAACCAAAGCTTATACAAATAAGAATTCAAAGAGGGGACATACAGAGAGAAGACACTGCAATGAGAAGAAAAGAAGAGGGGGTAGACAAGATTAGCCAGACACAGGAAAGAAGAAGCAAAGAAACATTCTCTAGACCCTCCAGGGAGGCCTTTGATTCCAGATTTCTGATCATAAAAATATAGGAAAAGACATTGTGACAGGGAAAGAAATTGTGAAGGGTCCTCCATCTTGAATTCTTGCTGGGGTTATTTCACATTTAACTAAAATTTGATTTCCTTGACGGAGAATTGCATGGAAATTTACCCAATTTTATTCTAGGAAGCCACAGTCAGGATGTCTTAGCTAACTTATCTTAGCCTGTTTGTGAGGAACTTCCTACAGCTAACCATTTATCTTAGCTCCTGCTAAACTGTTTGCCTCTGGGAACTCCCTTGAAGCCTGAAGAACAAGATGCCAGGTTCTTGTTTTCAAAACCCCTGTGCTTTGGACGCTCAGTCACACCTAGGTCTGGAAATACTTGACTGTCGGGCCAGCCTGCCAGAATAAGGACTTTCAGGTGGCGATACACTGTATCTAAGTAGTCATCTTTTGTGGATTATCTGTAAAAGTATTTCTTGTCTTTATAGCAGTCCTATCCTTTGCAGTGTGTTGCCATTATGTTGACAAACTAATAGAGAGGGTATGTAGATGTTGATACATTAGCAACCTCCACGGCTTCATAGCACTATTACTCTGTCAAAATGTTAAAGCTAATTTTGCCATAAAGCAAACAGTTCCTAGACTATAATGTATTCTAGTAACGATGATTTAAGGAAAGGGTTAGCAGCAGTTCTAAAAACAAAGGCTTTTTCTCCTTGTACTCCTGACAAGCAAGAATGATCTCAATCAAATATCCTGTTAAGCATCAAATATCCTGTCAAACAACAATCCTTATGGTAAACACACTGAGGGCATTATTCATGATCAACTTGGAGGCCACACCCTCTCTATGTTTGCTGCTCTCTGTAGCTTGGGATTTGTGCTGGGTTGGCAAGAATGACTCTGTGAACCCAAAATTCAACCAAAGCATCTCTGAATAAGTGAAACATGAAAGGGAGATGTGGCTTAGTTGAAATAGGTCCCTTTTCCTCTAAGAAATATGTGCTCCTTAGACAGGAACCCATCCATTAGTGCAAAACTAAAACAGAGAGAGAGAGAGAGAGAGAGAGAGAGAGAGAGAGAGAGAGAGAGAGCACTTTGTGCCATGTATCTAATGTTCCTAGAATTCTCTTTTTCTTCTATGTAGATATTTTACGTTAGTAAATTTTCTACCAGTGATATTCATAATTTGCATGGCCTTTCTCAAGAATTGAGCCTTTGTATTATCATACAATTAACATGAAACACCATAATACTTATGAATGTAAAAATAATTCTGGAAAAATAATTCTATAAAAAATATGGAAAAGAAAAAATAATTCAAAATATAAGACTAAGAAAGTATTTCAATTTATACAGAAATCTTTTATAAGAAACTATAAGATTGCTCTCCTCTTAGAGAGTGGTGGACTGGTCTGTTTCTCATTGACCTTTAATTTCAACTCTCTCTGTTCCTTCTGTTGGGATTACAGATGTTGCTTATGTCCTTGGCCACCAGTCTCCTGGAAAATATGTCCTCAGAAGTTTGAGAAACCTGAGCTGACCTCAAGGAGTTGCATCTTGGGAATCTGACAATGATTCTCAGAGGCAAGAAGTCTTCACCTGGGATGACTGTCAAGTACAGGAAGATGATACAGAAATGCAGGTAGTAGGGAAGAGAATGACTTTATTTGCATGTTCCTCAGCCAGGATTCAGGAATACCCACCATCTTCAATTCCCTAGCCCACACATTGCTTAGCTTAGCATTTTGATGTATATTCACACATATAACAACATCTATTAGAACTTGCAATTATTTTCCTTGTTTAAATATCTCCTTGCCTGTGGTCTCTCCCATATTAAAGATGTAAATGCACCCAGCAGCTAAGGCTGTCCCATGTCCCTCCATACCCAAAGCCTCCCAGGAGAGAGCTGGTCTTCCAGGAGTGCTCTCACACCTAAGCTCAGAGGTGAGATTTTTACTATATTAATCCTGCCAATCCATGAGCACTGGAGATCTGTCCATCTTCTGAGATATTCTTTGATTTCTTTCTTCAGAGACTTAAAGTTTTTGTCATACAAATCTTTCACAAGCTTAATTAGAGTCACACCTAAGTATTTTATATAATTTGTGACTATTGTGATGGGTGTTGTTTCCCTAATTTTTTTTCTCAGCCTGTTTATCCTTCTAGTAGAGGAAAGCCACTGATTTGTTTGAGTTATTTTTATATCCATCCACTTTGATGAAGTTGTTTATCAGGTTTAGTTCTCTAGTGGAATTTTGGGGGTCACTTAAGTATATGATCATATCATCTGTGAATACTGGTATTTTGACTTCTGCCTTTCCAAATTGTATTTCTATGACCTCCATTTGTTGTCTAATTGCTCTGGTTAGGACTTCAAGTACAATACTGAATAGGTATGGAAAATGTGGGTAGCCTTGTCTAGACCCTGATTTTAGTGGGATTGCTTCAAATTTTCCTCCATTTAGTTTGATGTTGGCGACTGGTTTGCAGTATTTTGCTTTACTATATTTAGGTATGGACCTTGAATTCCTGATCTTTCCAAGACTTCTACCATGAAGGGGTGTTGGATTTTGTGAAATGCTTTCTCAGCATTTAATGAAATGATTATATGGGTTTTTTCTTTGAGTTTGTTTATATAGTAGATTAAATTGATGGATTTCTGTATATTGAACCATCCCTGCATCCCTGGGATGAAGCCTACTTGATCATGATGGATGATCTTTTTGATGCGTTCTTGAATTTGATTTGAGAGAATTTTATTGAGAATTATTGCATAAATATACATAAGGGAAATTAGTCTGATGTTCTCTTTCTCTGTCTAGGGATTAGAGTAATTGTAGCTTCACAGAACAAATTGAGTAGAGTACCTTCTGTTTCTATTTTGTGGAATAAGTTGAGGAGTATTGGTAATAGGTCTTTTTTGAGGGTCTGATAGAACTTTGCACTAAACCTATCTGATCCTGGGCTTTTTTTGGTTGGGAGAATATTAATGGCTGCTTCTATTTCTTTAGGGGATATGGGAATGTTTAGATCATTTATTTGATCCTGGTTTAAACTTGGTACCTGGTATCTGTCTAGAAAAATTGTCCATTTCATCCAGAAATTACAGTTTTGTTGAATATAGGCTTTTGTAGTAGGACCTGGTAATTTTTTAGATTTACTCAGTTTCTGATATTATGTCTCCCTATTCATTTCTGATTTTTTTTTTTTAATTAGGATAGTGTCTCTGTGCCCTTTGGTTAGTCTGGGTAAGGGCTTTTCTATCTTGTTTATTTTTTTCAAAGACACAGCTCCTGGTTTGGTTGATTCTTTGTATAGTTCTTTTTGTTTCTACTTGATTGATTTTTACCCCTGAGTTTGATTATTTCCTGCCATCTACTCCTCTTGGGTGAATTTGCTTCTTTTTGTTCTAGAACTTTCAGATGTGCTGTTAAGCTACTAGTGTAAACTCTCTCCAGTTTCTTTTTGAAAGCAATCAGAGCTATGAATTTTCCTCTCAGTACTGCTTTCATTGTGTCGCATAAATTTGGGTATGTTGTGGCTTCATTTTCATTAAATTCTAAAATGTCTTTAATTTCTTTCCTTATTTCTTCCTTGACCAAGTTATCATTGAGTAGAATGTTGTTCAGCTTCCACATGTATGTGGCCTTTCTATTGTTTATGTTATTTTTGAAGACAAGCTTTATTCTGTGGTGATCTGATAGGATGCATGGGATTATTTCAATCTTCTTATATCTGTTGAGGGCTATTTTGTGACCTATTATATGGTCAGTTTTAGAGAAGGTACCATGAGGTACTGAGAAGAAGGTATATTCTTTAGTTTTAGGATAAAATGTTCTATAGATATTTGTTAAAACCTTTTGGTTCATAACTTATGTTAGTTTCACTGTGTCTCTGTTTAGCTTGTGTTACTATGATCTTTCCATTTCTGAGAGTGGGATATTAAAGTCTCCCACTATTATTGTGTGAGGTGCAATGTGTGCTTTGAGTTTTAGTAAAGTTTCTTTTATGAATGTGGGTGCATTGCATTAGAAGCATAGATGTTCAGAATTGAGAGTTGCTCTTGGTAGATTTTCCTTGGATAAGTATGAAGTATCCTTCCTTATCTTTTTTGATAACTTTAGGTTGAAGGTCAATTTTATTCAATATTAGAATGGTTACTCCAGCTTGTTTCTTAGAACCATTTGCTTGGAGAATTGTTTTTCAGCCTTTTACCCTGAGATAGTGTCTGTCTTTAACACTGAGGTGGATTTCCTGTATGCAGCAAAATGTTGGGTCCTGTTTACGTATCCTGTCTGTTAGTCTATGTCCTTTTTATGGGGGAACTGAGTCCACTGATATTAAGAAATATAAAAGAAAAATGATTGCTGTTTTCTGTTACAGGTAGAATTATGTTTATGTGGCTTTTTTATTTTTTTTCATTTGTTAAAAAATTATTTTCTTGCTTTTTCTAGGATGTAGTTTCCTTCCTTGTGTTGGGGTTGTCCATTTATTGTCCTTTGAAGGGCTGGATTTGTGGAAAGATATTATGTAAATTTGTTTTGTCATGGAATATCTTTGTTTCTCCATCTATGATAATTGAGAGTTTTGCTGGGTATAGTATCCTGGGCTGGCATTTGTGTTCCCTTAGGGTCTGTATGTCATCTGCCCAGGATCTTCTGGCTTTCATAGTCTCTGGCAAGAAGTCTGGTGTAATTCTGATAGGTCTGCCTTTCTATGTTACTTCACCTTTTATTTTTTCCCTTACTTCCTTTAATATTCTTTCTTTGTTTTGTGTATTTGATGTTTTGATTATTATGTGATGGGAGGAATTTCCTTTCTGATCCAAACTATTTGGAGTTCTTTAGGCTTCTTGTATGTTTTAGGGCATCTCTTTCTTTAGGTTAGGGAAGTTTTCTTATATAATTTTGTTGAGGATATTTACTGGCCCTTTAAGTTGGAAATCTTTGCTTTCTTCTATACATATTATCCTTAGGTTTGGTCTTCTCATTGTGTCCTGGATCTCTTGGATGTTTTGGGTTGGATCTTTTGGTATTTTGCATTTTCTTTGATTTTTGTGTCAATGTTTTCTATGGTATCTTCTGAGCCTGAGATTATCTCTTCTATTTCTAATATTCTGTTGGTGATGCCTGTATCTATGACTCCTAATCTTTCCTAGATTTTCTATCTCCAGGGTTGTCTCCCTTTGTGATATCTTTATTGTTTCTACTTCTATTTTTAGATCCTGGATGGTTTTGTTCAATTAATTCACCTGTTTGGTTGTATTTTCCTCTAGATCTTTAAGGAATTTTTGTGTTTCCTCTTTAAGGACTTCTACCTGTTTATGTGTTGTCCTGTATTTCTCTAAGGGCGTTATTTATGTCCTTCTTAAAATCCTCTATCAGCATCATGAGATAAGATTTTAAATCCACATCTTGCTTTTCCATTATGTTGGGGTATCCTGGACTTGCTGTGGTAGGAGAACTAGGTTCTGATGATACCAAGTAACCTTGGTTTCAGCTGGTGAGGTTCTTGCATTTGCCTTTCCCCAACTGGTTATCTCTGGTGTTAGATGGTCTTGCTGTGTGTGGCTTGAGCTTGTCCCACCTATGGGTCTGTATGACTGTGTCAGCACTCCTTCAGTACCAGCTCTCTCCTGGCAGAACTTGTGTACAGAGGGCTCAGTAACAGCCCAATTTCTGGGTGCAGATGGTGACAGGAAGGATATTGTCCCAACTGCTCCACTGTTCCTGTGTTCTGCCTGCTCCTCACTGGCCTTGTTCAGACAGTTATTGGAGAGAAAATGGAGATCACACCTTTTTGCCCAGGAGTGATAACACTCCTGGGAGAACAGATGTCTCCTATCTGGACCTGTGTACAGTGGGCTGTAGAACAGCCTCAGCTCCTGAGTGTAGAAAACAAAGACCAAAACATTAACAAATATGGAAGTAAAGATTGACCTATCAAACACTAAGACTCAGAGATGATTTTATTACAACTACTAAATTGATATATTAAAACTTTTAGGCATAAAAAGAAGAAACATAAAATATATAGTTTATATGTTAGTCATATTGTTTATTCAAGGAAAGAGGATTCATTAGTAATTAAATATTGCTACCAAAACTCCACTTTTCAGAACAATTAATGCAACATAAATCTTCCTCTCTCTCTCTCTCTCTCTCTCTCTCTCTCTCTCTCTCTCTCTCTCTCTCTCTCTCTCTCTCTCTCTTTCTCTCTCTCTCTCTCTCTGTGTGTGTGTGTGTGTGTGTGTGTGTGTGTGTGTGTGTGTAACAAAACGAAATATAGAAGATAAAAGCAGAATCACTGTATGGAAGAAAACTTTGGATCTTCTATTAATTACTTAAATTTTACAAAATCCAATAATAAAACTTAAAACTGTAATGCTGAGAGTGAAATTTCACAACTCATACATACTAAGCAAATGCCTTGATGCTAACCTACAGCTTCAACCCCAAATTTAAAACTTTTGCATAAGCATGTAAGATTATTCTGAACACTTATAACTGTAGAAATAGACTTATAGTTATGAGCTATTTTGTGAATATAGTATGTATACAGCATTTACATAAGGTGAAAGTACAATTTGTGTGCAATAACAAAAATAATGTGCATAATTCTCTTTCTTTGCACTAAATGTCTATACATAGTTTTGTATGAATGGAACAAAATAGAGAATTCGTGGAAATATTTAACATGTATTGGTAAGGTATTAAATCCTTATGACTGAGTAACTTATGGTAAAAAACAAAAAGGAATTGTGGATAATAAAATATATTTTATTTTAAGTCAGTATGTTCTATTATATTTATATAAGATAAATATTCTTGGAGGAATTGTAATCTCCAATTAACTTCTGATTCCACAGGGAACTCATGTTATTAATTGATGACCTGATTAACTCTAGTTAACTTAGCTACCTATTGGGTTATATTCATAGTAGAAATCTAAGCAGTATCTCTTTTAAGTCTCCTTTCTCCTTTACATGATATTTATTATTTAGATAAGTTAATACAAAAAGGTTAGTTTTTTTTAAATTTCTTATTGAGTCTTTTGGAATCTCACATCATACCTATATGAATATATGGGAAACTCTTACCCTATGGTAGCAGAAGTCTCTGAGGTCTCCTATAACCAAGCTATACCCAGTATGGTACATCATGTCCTTCTGCTGCCTGCAGATCAAGATGTATACTTAGAAATGTAAACCTAGAAACTGTAAACCATCTTCAATTAAATATTTTGTTTATAAGAGTTGCCATGGTCATGTTATCTCTTCATGGCACTAAAATTTTAAGACATACTGCAGTCCCTCACATTTCCCACTCTTTCCATATCTGCACTATATATTTGTAGCCTCCCCTAATAAATAAATAAATAAATAAATAAATAAATAAATAAATAAACAACAGACAAATAAAAATTAGAAAAGAAAAAAAAAGTCTCTATCAACCACAGAGTTCTGACCATGGACCATTCTGCTTCTCTGTCTTTCCCACACCTCTATCACACACTTGCTCATCACAGTAACATTGAAAATTACTATACGTCCTTTTGCCCAAACAGCTCTATTTTCAAATGTTGATTGCATTGAGTCACTGGGCTAGTTTAAGGCCTCTGATTTAGCTACAATATCAATACTGGAGTCTCCATTCTGGGATATCTTGCTGTTACCCTGAGTCATGAGGATTCTGATGATATGGATCCTGACCAGCCCCTTCATGCACTGCAGCACCTCATAGATGGGAAAGATGAGCTGGGCTAACTCAAAGCCCTGGATCTGAGCCTGTGAGGTAATAGAGTTGGTCAGCCTTCTAGCTTTCTTACACCTGTACCACTAGAGCCTGCTGTCTCTTGCTAGCCAAGGTAGAGCTTGGGTTGTCTTTCCCACATATCTGCGGCCAGTTCTCCTTACTGCCATCTTGCTCCCCATCGTGATGATAATGGACAAAGCTTCTGAAATTGTAAGTAAGCCCCCAACTGAAACTTTCTTTCATAAGATTTGTCTTGATCATGATGTTTTCCCACAACAATAGAACAGTAACTTACACATGACTTAAGAGTTGCAAAAATCAAAGATTAAAACTTTTCCCTGATCTCTGGATGCTTCATCTGAGACAATGACATACTGCAGCTAGCATGCACTGACTGCAAGGGATGAGTGTGCACATAATGCCCCAAATAATATTTTAGTGGCATTATGTCCCTAGCTTAATATCAGCCATAATGAGATATTCACATCATGGAAATTAGCCAACATTATAATTCAACATGTTTTTTCTAGTGAGGCAATTGTTATAGCATTCACAACCGTTACACCAAACTGTGATTATAACTTAGGCTCTTAATTGTACTTTTTTTAAATTTTGAGACAAGATCCTACTTTATAGTCCAGACTGGCTTTGAACTCACCACCCTCAGTCTCCTAAATGGTTGCACACAGGTGTGCTGCTATCCTTGGGTTTAATCCAGCTTTTTAAATTCCAGTACCTCTAGGTCCACTACACTGGTTACCTAACTTTTTTTTTTTGAGGCAAAACTGTTTAGCTAATTATCTTATACAGTGTTCTGTTTGTCTCATCCTGGCCTAGACTTCATACATAATGTTTCCTGAGGAGTTATATTCAGTAAAACGTACTGTTAATGAAATTCAGGTTCGTACACGGTAGCAATTACGGAGTCATGGTAATCTTTGAGAAAGATGGATGCCTGTTTTCTTTTTTTCAAAATATTTGCCACAAGAAAGTAATTGCCCTTATTTAAAGCCTCAGCATCATGGTTATAATTTTACCACTGCAACAGTATTAGCCACGCTCATGGCTTTTCATGTGATATATATAACAATTAAGTCTAAAAGCTCATTTCTTCTTCTGTGCATTACAGCAAACTTCCTTAATTTCACAAACTTTATCTCTTACGGAGTCAACAGACACATGAAATGCAAAGCTTAAAGAAGCTCAAACATGAATTTTAAAACATTTTACTTAGTGTCCTCTAGTGCTGGCAACTACTGTTTCATGTCGATCAGATCTGTCATAATGGTTGGAAGGATGTGGGATTATGAAATTGTTTTTGTTTTTTTGTTTTTAGAAAACTTGTGAATGAAAATGAACCCAAGTGTTTCATGTGAAGATGAGCCATTTCTATCATGCATTCCAATGTCATGGCAGAAAATTTTGAAGATTAAAAAAAATAAGATAATTAAAAAAAATTTTACTTAAAAAGTATTCATAATAATTTCATCTTATCCTAATTTTTATATTCTTGATTTTTTTTTTTGGATTTCATTATTATCTGTAATTGCCATAAAGTATCTTGGGGTCATTTCTAATTAGTAATAATAATAAAATAAATAATAAAATCATTTTTTAAACAAGTAAAAACTATGAGTCAGTTTCAACTCTGATTTTTTTTTTTTTTTTTTTTTTTTTTTTT
>NW_022196912.1:59222241-59257343 GCF_008632895.1 Mastomys coucha
ACTCAGAAATCCGCCTGCCTCTGCCTCCCAAGTGCTGGGATTAAAGGTGTGCGCCACCACCGTCCGGCATGATGCTTTCTTGATAAAGTAAATGTTTCAGCAAAATGTATTGAAATGTGAATTACAATTGTGAAGTTCATTTGGCAACAAAATTAGGCTTTACATTTTTAGAAAGGTATGGTCATTCATGTAGACAATTTCAGTGCTCCAGAGGCTGAGGCAGAAAGATCACACCTTCCAGGCCAGCCTATCAACATGAAAATTTAAAACTCAATTATTATAATTAATTGTACATGTTCATGATTACCAGGTTCTTTTATCAAACCTATGGTGGTGTCTTTATTAAAGGGAGAATTAGTTTGCTGATTTTTCCCCTTAAATATTTATACCAAACCTTTTTCTCTCACCAAAACTTTAAATCTAGCCCAGTCATCTTCCTCCTCATGCCCTAATAGTGGCCTTCTTAGTAGTATTCCTGTTTCTGGTCTTGTTTCCTAGAAGTGTTTTCTACAGAGTAGCAAGAATTTGCCATTTCAATGATGGAAAAGCTATGTTGACCCCACAATGAGTTTCCATCACATTTAGATCAACTTCCTGACAGCGTAATGATGATAAACCCTAGGTGGCCTGAACTACTCCTTCTCCAACTGTCCCCTCTCCCTGCTCCAGCTGCCCCTGACTTACTCTCTTCTATGGTTTAGCTATTGGGGTTAGAACACCAAAGAGCCTTTGCATTAGCTATTTCACTCTGCTTACAATTCTCCTTTCACCATGTGCATGTGCCACTGCCTCAAGTTTCTCAGGTATTTGCTTTAACAGCTGCTTTCAGCGAGGTCATTACCAACTCCTCTCTCTAAAATGTAGCCCATCCTGAATTGGACCTTCTGTTCTAGTTGTTGGAAATCAGACACCTCTATGGCTAAACTGAGAGAGAGGGCAACAACAAGACCATCAGGCACCCCCATGGCCAGCCTGAGGGAGCCAGCAACAGCAGGATCATCAGGTACCTCCAGCACCAGCCCAAGGGATCCGGAGTCAGCAGTACTCACACCATCACTAGCTGGCAAGAGGCAATACATTCCCACTGTCACCTCCTGTCCTCCCCCTGTACATGCCCCACATTTCCAGAAGTCAGTGTCCCTCCCTTCCCCTCTTTTTATTTCTTCCACTCAGAGATAGCCTCTGTATGCCCCCTACCCCTTTTCCTGAATAAACCTCTCATGTGAGACTTATCACATGGTGTGACTTCATGGATCCTACAACTTATATACAATATTTGGTGCCTTGACACAGATTCAAAGGAGGGTCCCAGTTGATGATCTAAGACCCCAAGAGCATATTCCTATTTTTCTGTTACATAGAGGGAGAAAGGACAGATTAGGTCTGGGAGATATAAGGCTGGGGCCTGATGGAGGACCTGTTGGAGCCTTTCAAAGGGCTTAGTGATAGTTTTGAGAAGAGGTTCATGCAGGGGGGTCTAAGGCTACTTCATATATGAAGTGAGCAAGGAAGGAAAGGAAGGGATCCAGGAGTGTAAGACACCAGCAATTCCTAGGAATGATACAATATCTTTTTTAATAGAGGAGAGTGCTAGAGACTGGGTTAGGTGTATTCTATTTAAGGTAATGGCTTTGTAGGTTGGAGTAATTGTAGGTGACCTGAGGGATGGAGAGTTAGACCTTAGACGGTCCAACTATATCCCTGGCTCTATATCCCTGGCTGGACAGGAAGTTTAGAAGAGCAGAGGTATCAGTTTGTCTAATCTGTAGAGATGGACTATAGAAGAGAAAGAATATCATCTGCATACCAATAACCTCAGATTCAGGGAGAGATAGTGTAGATCAGAATTCAGGGCCTGGACAGAGTCGGCTATCATGGAACCCCTGAGTAGGAAAGTCCAGGTGAATTGGGTGGAGAAGTGGGTATCAGGGTCAGTACAGGTAAAAGCAAAAATGATTTGTTACTTGGTGTCAAGGAAGACAGAGAAAAATGTGTCCTTGAGATACAAGACAAAGAAATTGGAGGTCTCTGAGGGGATAGTGGAAAGAAGTGTAGAGAACAAATAACCTCTTGTGATCTCTTGGACATGCCTTCATGTGCACATACCTACACACATACATAGAATTTTAAAAATTAATAACTTTAATACTGATATAATATATAATACTGTTTTCTAAGTAGCCATTTGTATTCTAATATAATCAATTGATCCATTAACATCCTTTAAATTTTCTTCTCCAAAGTGCAGTCTGATTTAGTGTGGTATCTGCCTTCATATGCATGATTAGCTTTTTTTAAGTCTCAAAATTTTTGACAGTCTTTATTTATCATTGATAACTGATCATTTTTGTAAAAATAGAATCTTCTTTTCTTTCTAAAATTAGAATATTCTATTTGGGCTTATCTTTTATTTCCTCCTGGTTAGTTCAGGTTATGCTCTGTCAACCAGAAGATGCAGAGCCAATAGGATATATGCCTTGTGAGAGATACGCCATATTAATTTCTTCCTCACTGAGCATATTAAATTGTATCATCTAATGATAGTGTCTCTCAGTCGTCTACCATATAATAGTCCTGCCCTCCTCTGACTAATAAGCATCCCACAGTGAATGCTTCTTTTTCTTCAGGTTACTTTGAAGATGACTATTCTACTGCATACAATCTCTAACTTTGTAATGTACCTGTTATCAATACAAGCTAATAAATATTTTTCAAGTTTTTTTTTAATTCTTATGTTGATATTCAGAAGTCCCATAGATCTAATCAGTGGAAGTCCTTCTTGCATGCCTCAACTTCTATGCTGTGCTCTCAACCTTTGCTTTGCAGGCTTACCTACTACATACACTATCTTGACCATCTCCACAGTGCACAGAGAGGTTAGAGAGCAGGTCCACATGGTGAACAGGGGGCCCTTCACAGAAGTCTCTCCTGATCTCTGAAAGCAAGGGATGCAGGTGAAAGGGGAGTAAGAGAGTTGTTGTAAGCAGGTGGAATTGAGGGAGGGACCGTGTAGATGAGGGGTAGCTGTAAGAATGAAGTCTGGTCAAGGGCTGATTAGCAAGAGGGAACAAGTACTGAACAGTTTCCACCTGTCCAGTTACATAAGACATGGATAACTATTATATAATCCTTGTTTTTAAACTGCAAATATTAAAGTCCACATAGGACAGACTTGAACAAGTGCAGCTCACACTGGAAGGCAAAAGAAGTTCATCCACCACTGTGCTTTGCTTCCTTTAACTTCATGTAGTAAAGAACCTGTAAATTGCTTTATTAAAAGAATACATATATGCTTGCAGAAACAATTAATATAATAAGAGGCCATAAATTTGAGGGAGAATGGGGAGGGGTATAAGAGAAGGCTTGGAAGGAGGAAGGAGAAGAGAGAAATATTGTAATTAAATCATAATCTCAAAAATAAACAATGAGAAAGAAAAGGATAATTTATTTCTCATATAAATTTACTTTGGTAGTTGTATAATTAATGTTTTAATAACAACATTTTAAGATTCCATTTTTGAAGGGTTTGCTGAATATAAATTTTTAATGTCAACCTGTACTATGCTGAGATTGTGGAATATGTGTCATTTGTACACCAAGGTACTGCATGAGCCACCATGATTTAGGTGCAAGTAATTATTACATAATTGTGGACGTCTTACACTGGCTAATATGTAAGCAGCTTCCATATTGCTTCAACATAACTTTCTCTGTGCTTCCCTTAGGCAAGTTTGATTTCCCAGACTTTAGTAGGCCCCCAGACTGACTCCAAATTGGAAGAACACTTCAGCTCATAAAACTCAGCTCACAGATAGCACTAATTGTCAAATAAAAACAAAGACCTAATCCATCAAAGTCCATAGTTCTAGGAAGGTCTCTGAATGTACTAATCTTGCTTTTCTATCTGACTGTTCTTGTTAACAGAAGTATATCAAAGCGGGATATGATTTTTCTGCTTAAACACTCATCCTGAGAAAGGCTTGCAGCTATACTGGGATCCTGAACACTGCTGTCCAGCTAATAAAGACTTTCTATTAGCTGCAATCCATGCCCAAGCAGACTTCTCTCCTGGATACCCCACAACACATGGAAGAAGAGACTGGGTCATATTCTCTGTAGTATCAGAATCTCCTATTTCTGGGCCTGAGACAAGCATCATTTCTCTCACGAAACATCCCCTGCTCATCCTCACACATAGCTGGCTCTTTTTGAATCTGCTTTTTAGTGCTCATTCATTTTAGACAGCATGAGAAACACCATGCTGTCTGAATATAAACACTGAGAACACTGGGTGATATTGAACCTAACTGGTCTTTTATTCCTAGTGAATTTTAGCAGTGCAGTTTGTACAGAAGTAAGGCACTCATTTCAGCAAATCCACTGCTACTCAACTCAGCCATTCACTTCAACCTGAAGCCATAGGAGTAAAGAGCATTACTATGCAGGCTGCTTTCCTATATTGGCCCTCTCCAGAGAAGATTCCTCCCACCATGTGGACATGCAAGGTGACTTTCCTTTCCAATTGGTATTTTCCTATCTTACATGATAATGGCTCTTACTTCAGAGGCTGTGTTACTTTTTGCCTTTGACTTTCAGGGGTAGGGGGATTAAAATGAGGTATGTGAGCATTTGCACAAGTTGAGCATTAATTTCTCTGAAAAATCCCCCAAAATCTATTAATCACTGAAAGGCATTTGTTCAGACCTAAGGCATAGGAATCAGTGTAGAGTTCCTGAGCTCATTAAAAAAACAAAGTATGAAGACATCTATGGACAATAGTGTTTTTTTTTTTTTTTCAGACACTGGGACAAGCGACAGAAGTCCATATTTTGCATACCAAAGAAGACCTGGCCTCCAGGTTCTCCCAGCATCCCTCAGTCCCCACCTGACCTACCCTGCCCTCAACCACGAACTTCCCAACCCATGGGCTGGTCTGCCCTTCCCCCAGAGGCTCCTCCCTATATAATCCAGGCATTTTATCTCTCTCTTCTCCTCTTTCTGCCCTAGTGTGCCCCTATCTCTCTCTCTCTCTCTCTCTCTCTGTCTCTCTCTCTTTCTCTCTCTTCCTCTCTCTCTCTCTCTCCCCTACACTGCCCTTCTCCATGGATACTTCTCTGGCCTTGTCCTTAGGGCCAGTGAACTTGCCCACAGGAGGAGCTTCCCAATAAACCTGCCTTTAATATAAAATAATCTAGCTTGAATTGGCTCAAGGAGAAATAACCTAAAAAATATATCTTACATTTAGTAAATATAAAACAACTATATTCATAATTAACATTATACACATCAAAGAGAATTTGTATTTCCGTCTAAATATTTTAATTTAATTATGACTATATACTGTTGTTTTTTATAAAAAGAGACCAGAGATGTGTTTGGTGGAGGCATGGTAAGGTGTGGGGGAAGGAGGTACCTCTGTGAGCCCATGCTGCAACATCCTTTCACTCTGAGGTACCAGCCATATGAAGCTATTGTATAGAATAGAGTTTATTCAGGACATGGGGTGGGGAATTCAGACAAAGACAAAGAAAAAGAAAGAGAGAGAAAGAGAGAGGGTAGATGAGTACACTCTGGCCATAAGCATGTGGAGAAAGAGGGGGAAGGGGAATGGGAAGAGAGAGGGTAAGGATGAAGAGGAGAAGAGAAGAAAGCAAGAGCAAGAGAGAGAGGAGGGGGTGAGTAGCACACCTGGCTCTTGCCAGATAACTGGGGGGCAGTGTCTAGACAAAATGCCAACATATATAGTAATGTATATATGTATACATATATATTTAAAGAAAATCAATGTGGATCCTGGAAGAAGAATCTCTGAGCAAAGATACTATCTCATATGTCCTTCACTGTCCTTATTATCAGACTTATATGAAAACTTGGCTGGTTTTCTTAAAGGCCTAAATTGAAGAAAATCCCAACCTAGACATGTTGTGTTTTATAAAAAGAGCCAGGATATGTTTGATAGGGCGAAGTACAGTGAGGTGAGAGGGGTGCTTGGTGGGCCCATGCTGAGGCATCCTTTCTCCCTCAGGTGCCAGCCATATGATATATGTGTAGTATAGAACAGAGTTTATTTAGGGCATGGAAAGGGGAGTTGAGAAGGGAGTAGAGACAGAGAAGGACGGAAAGAGAAAGACAGAGAGAGAAGAGGAGAAGGGGCCAGGAACAGGAGGAGAGAGAGTAGGGAGGGGAAAGAGAAGAGAGGGAAAAAGGGGTCTGGGAGAGAAGAGAGTCAGAGAGAGAGAGAGAGAGAGAGAGAGAGAGCAGACAGAGAGAGCAGGTCTACCTGGCTCTTGCCAGGGAACTGTTGGGCAGAGTTTCGAAGGAATGTTAATAAAGCATAAGAAACAAGAAGCCGCCAACAAACAAGTCTGTAACTAGGACCCTCCAGTGGAAAATAAATAAGACTTTATAATATCTAAAATTCCTAACACTGCTCTTTTTGCTACAAAAGCTTGCACACCCTGAGTGGGGCCTCTGGACCTATCTACCTTTCTCACCATTATCTATGGCCTGCTGAAGTAAATGCCCCGGAGTTTTATTATACATCAGTATACAATTTAAGTAATATTAGGTATGTTTATGATGTATATCTATATGCCTCTATATGTATATGTGTTTATGTGTACTAATATATATGTGTATATGTGTATGCATATGTGTGTAGGTATCTGTTCACAAATAGGCATAATGCTATCAAATGAGAAATATAATATTGACTCATATATTGTATGTAGTGTGATTGGTGCCTTATGAAACAAAGTTCCAGAATGTAGAGAATTCGGGCAAAATGTAGAGAATTTAGTTAAGAGGACATGAAAATAGTCATTTATCTTTTGAAATAACATACTTTTATGCTAAATGAGTATAAGGAGTAACTTGTTTTAACTGTTCTAAGTCCAGTAACAGCAGGCAGTATATTTTGCTCATTCACCAACAATGTTCAAAGAAAGACATAGATTAATGTGTGATTACACTCACTAGGTTAGTGCACTGTTATTGTACCCTAATTGTAAAAGGCCAAGGCAGTTAGGACTGAAAAAAAAAGCAAGGCATGAAAATGGCTTTTATAATGATGAGATTATAATATAATCTCAAAAAAATACATTTTAAAAATGGCTTTTTAAAATAGCTGATAGAAACACAGAACTTTAATTAAGATGTTGATAAGAGTGACAATATGCTCCCTGTGTAAAAGTCAGGAATAAGGAATGAACTGGGCAGGACTTTGTACTAGTTCAGAAATTGAAGAGATTCTGTCCGGGAAGTTACTCTATTCAAATATTATGTGCAGTACTAAATAACAAAACACTGCATTTTTCTGTGCAGTACTGTTCAGAGGATGAGAGAGTCTAGACACTGTGAGTCCCAAAGGTTCCGTTATAGAAGCATGATCCCCAGCAGAGCAGCTGAGAAAGTGGAACCATAAGAGGTGGTGTGTAGTAGGAATTAATTAGAAATTGAGGGATCCATGCCACTCTCTTGGGTCCCTCATTACTTCCTGCAAGACAATGCATTATTGTATGTATTACATACAGTGCTGATCTTGATCCCTGAATCCTTCAGGCCTTTTGCTTCACAATTCAGCATCTCTCTCCTATTGTTCCCCACCATGATGCCCTCAGTCAGGATGTTATGTAGCTACAAACCCTTCACCAGAGACTGAGCATTATGTTTTTGAATCTCTAGACTTGGAGCCAAATAAATATATTTCTTTAGAAAGTACTCAGCTTAGACATGTTATTAGAAGAATAGGAATGTAACTCCCACTGGATTTGCTGAGAATCCCTAATACAGACTAATGACAGTGTGCTCTACCTTGAGGTCTGAAGATAACATGTGAAACAGTGACAAATGAAAGTGTAATTTCATGAAAATATATTTCTTAATTAAAACTCATGCAACTTTGGCAATGTAAATCATTTTATATTTGTGATTACTTTTTATTCTCAATGACTATGAGGACAACAATAGTTTATCATTTGTTAGATTCTGAGACAATAAAAAAGTATCAGGAAGCAGCCTGACCTATCTGTTGAATAAAAGTAAAATCCAACTGAAAAGGTAATAAGCTCTAAAAAAAACTTTTAATATACCTCATTCGCAAGGAACAGTGTGTCGTTATAATGAATCTGTCAACTTTAGAAACTTAAATTTGGATTTAAGTTAGGTGAATTTAACAATTAACATCTTATAAATTGTGTAGTTAATATCAGAGTCATATTTAATGAGTTATCTTTATTTTCATATAGAGAAATACAGCTAGCAAGTCTTTTTCCTTAAGAAAAAATCACCTCTAGGAAAACCACTAAGAGGTTGGATAGTAGAAAGTCTGGTTTTTTTTCTGTTGGAAATTTCAATTATTTATTGAAGAGGTCATGAGAGGACAGGGTCTTCAATCCACTATTCATATTCTATGATTGGCTTAAGGAAAATTTAAACAAAGACTTTTTTCAGTAAGGAAATATAACTGTTGTTCTTTACTGTTAGGCTTCTCACTGTCATTGCATGTGAATGGACAAAGAATTTATAATTGCTCATTTTCTCAGCAATTAACTTCTCATCCAAGTCTCAAACATCATTTTCATGGCTTCCATTTTGCTTTATACCGTTAATTCTTTCGATTTTTGCCTCACACTTAGTTGATTGTAAGTATTCAGCCTTGAAAAAAACATTGCTATATAAGCAAACATTGCTGTATGCGTTTCTACAAAGTGAAGGCTGTGTTAATTCATGTAGACAGCATCTTCTCCTTCATTATAGTGATTTTTTTTTCCTCAAAAAGGGAAACATATATTAAAAGAGAAATTTGAAAGCTGACAAAGCCACTTTGCTCAGTGTTACACTTCTAAAAGGGGCAAGGAATGTCTTTCTATTTGGTTGTACTACTATTTGAAATACAAGAAATAAATATTTTAAGAAAAATCTTTTAAATATTATTTATCACTTTGGTACATTAGTAAGGACTGCTCTGTGAAGAGACCACCTTGGGATCCTCTTGCTCCTTTGTGGTGGAGGAAGAAGTAGTCCCTCCACTTCCCCCAAGTCCTACAGAGGTACCATGTAGGTATCTTGGCAGGGCACCATGTTTTGTCTGTCGTGATTGGGCTTCATCTGTCAAAGTCCCTTTAGACATATTTTTTCTAGTCAATTATACTTTATAAAAATCACACATTAGTTGCAGAAATGTGTTCACAAGCTTTGTTGGTGTTTTATCATTAACCATGGTGCAAATTAATATGTGTTAACAGATGTATTAGGAAACAGGATATTTAACCCATTAGAGATGTTAATATAACATCAGTGTGGCACTTCAGACCCTGTATCTTTCTTAGATTAGACTGAGAGCAGGCAGTAACCAGATGTCCTATGCATATTGTACCTATAAAGAATAGTGACCTTTGCATATTTTCTTCTTGATACATTATCTCGTTCTATTCATATTGCTCTGATTGTAATAGTGCCAAGTATTCTTTTTATTCCAACTGTCCTACTTTCAATTTTTTACATTTTTTAAGTTTAATTAAGTATATCATCTCTCATTTTCTTTCCCAGCTCCAACCCTAAACATGCCTTTAACCCCACCTTATATCCTTTCAAATTCATGGCCTCTATTTCTTGTATTGTTATTATATATACTACCTTCTGAGTCTGTTTAGTGTTGCTTGTATGTCTATATTATTTCAAGCCTGGCTAATTGGAATTATAATAAGTTAGGGGGCTCAACCCTAGAAAGAGCTCACTATTCTTCTTAGCCATGAAACTGCATTATTTCCATCAAATGGGTACATCATAAATTTCACATTTTTCATATGGAAGAAAAAGAATATTTACCTGGACAAAGGCAGTGAACATTTCTACTTAATTTAATGTTAATGAAATTTTAATATTATATTTTGATATATATATATGCATATATATGTTTGTGTGTATATATGTATATATATATATCCTTTCTAGATTTTTGTTTAGTTCCCATTTTACTTTTAAAGATTACCTACTATCTTAATTGAAACAATTTATTCAAACTCTTCTGTCATCTAGATTTAATGCCAGAATCTTTTATATAATCTTGCAATAGAGCTCAGAGTCAGTCACTGCAATATATATTTTATTGCTAAAGTAAGATACAAGGAGGTTAGATGCATTGTCCTTGCCAGACAGAAACTAGAGCTAAATGGCATATATGGAACACCAAAGTCTATGTACCTTCGAGTAGAGGTAAGGTTATCCCAATCAAAATAATTTGAAAATAATTTTAACAATTTTAAGCACACGTACAATGAAACAGGTAGATTGCTAAATATTAACAATTTTGAGCACACATATAATGACACAATTGAAAAACTTTACACATAATCTCATGTGGTAGGTTCTAGAGTTTTAGAAATGTGTAATATCACCTTCAGGTTATGTGTTTATAAAGTCTAATCTTTATTGTCAACATGACTATATCTGGAATCAAGCAAAATCCAAGGAGCTGGGTACATCAGTGACAGAGTTTTTGCAATTAGATTATTTGACATGGGAAGAACTACTCTAAAACTGGATCATTTAAGACAGAAAGAACCATCATAAATCTGTGCTACATCTTTTGGTGGCAGCTCACATAAGAGAACATGAAAAAAGAAAGTTTCTGCTTTCTGCCTGCTTACCCTCAGTCTCACTGGTAAGTTTATCCATCCTGAGCAATGGCTGTTAGAACCTATTTGGAATTTTAACATAGACTGAAAATTGTCAGCTCTCTTGGAATTTCCTGTTTGGGAATTTGGACTGTTGAGACATACACTTTCGTGGAACAAACAATGGAAGAATTTTGGCCATTGCATCAGAAGGCAGCCATTGTTGGCCTACTCAAACCACAGTCTGTAAACCACTTTAATAAATCCCATGGACACGTAACAACCCTCCTGTACAGGCTGCTGATGCTGGACTGAAGTAATATGAATTCTGTTTTCATTGCATCTGTTTCCTCAATGTGGATGCAATAGGACCAGGTGCTTTATCTTTCCTACTGCTCCTATCTGTAACTCTCCAATTTGACAGAATCTGAATAAATATCCTCAAAATTTTTCTTATTTTTAAATCTTACATTCATGTATGGCATTTATATCATTCTCCCTCCTTCTCCTCCTTTAACTATTCCTTACTGCATCTTGTACTGCTAGATCTCATGTTCATGGCCTCCCTTTTTATTATTGTTTCAATATGTGTGTGTGTGTGTGTGTGAATAAACATGCAAATACAAACTGTTGAACTATTTAGTGTGTATTTATTATATATAATGTATGTGATATATTATGTATAATGTATATGATATTAATATATCATATATAATGTGTAAAGTGTAAGGCATAATGTGTTATATGTCATGTATCATGTATATTTATATTATATATTATGTACATGTATCATATATCATGTATCATGCATCACACATCACATATCACGTATCTTGTATCATACATCGTATATCACATATCATTATTATATATGAGTGTGGTATGTGTGTGTATGGTGTGTGTGTGTATGTGCGTATGTGTTTAGGAGTAACCATTTATAAGTAAATTATAGTCAATAACCATTTATAGTCAATTAGAGGGCTTAACCAAAAGAGAGCCTGATTTTTCCCACTCTCAGAGGGAGGAGGGCTAGAGGGAGCATAGGAAGGAGCAAAGGAGGAAGGAGAGAGGTGAGGTAGAAATGTTTGGTGCCTACGTATCAAAATGGGTTAAAAACTTTAATAAATATTTGAAAAAGAGCAAATGGGCAGAGAAGTACTTTATGCCACAAATTATTGGAGAAATTGGATTTAATTCAGTTTCACAGTTATCCACTGAAGAAGTTACAAGATGAACAATTTGGACTTTAATGAGCTTCATATATGAATTCCACTGGGTGCAGCTCCTGTGGGAAATCATTTGCTCTCGCCTAGTAGAGATGGAAATGTGTGTAGCCTGTAACCTTATAGTCCTCATCCTGCTATAGCCACAGAGGAACATTTGCACCTGAGATGTGACAATGAGTCCTCACTGACACATTCTCTGTAATAGCTACAAAATGAAACTAGACCAATTATCCATAAAGAGAAGAATGGAAATACAACTAATATCATAAAATACAATGTTGTATAATAGTGACTTTTCGGCCAGCCTATGCAGATCTTTGTCTGCTGGACCGGGGATCTGAGGACCTGAAAGAATGGAGTAGACTACAGTTTACTGCTATAGACAACCTTATTTTAGTTTCA
Source organism: Mastomys coucha (assembly GCF_008632895.1). Lineage (NCBI taxonomy): Eukaryota > Metazoa > Chordata > Mammalia > Rodentia > Muridae > Mastomys > Mastomys coucha. The sequence continues at coordinate 59,234,486 of NW_022196912.1, forward strand.
GTGTGCTTTTATACATGAATGCAACAAAGAAAACAATGATCTAAGAGATGTTGTTTGAGTTCAGAAAAATATTAGAAAAACATGTAGATAAACATCAGTAAGCACATTCAAAATATGAACAGAACAGCCATTTCCCAGAGCTTTCTCAGAATAGAACAATTTAAACAAAATTGCCAGACATGAACTATAGATTATATCTGGGAAATCATCAAAGCAAGGCACAATGGCCAGATTGGGTCCTTTAAATATGATCTGACCTACAACAAGAATAAACATGTCTCATAAATTGAATGTAAATGTTTGTCAGAGCAGATATGAAATCAAGTCCATGATCAATTCAGGAGACAAGATGCTCTGAAGTAAAAGGCCATCTGCCTTTTTTCCTGCAGCCTCTCTCACAAGGCATTGTTCACCATGGGTACCATATGGTGACAATGTCATGGAAAGCAAGACTACTCCAAATAAGATGGATATAGTATACTGAGGGAATAAACAAGTCACAAGAAGTAAATAGACAATATTACATATATATGATTGACAAACACAGAAAAGAAACACATCATTAAGATGTATATTTTTATGCAGTGAACTACAAAGAAAAACAGGAATATTATATAATAACTTTTCACTTAGTGGAAAGGAAGTTTTCAGAAAAGGTACATAAGGTATGGTTAATATGCAGCGTTGTAATGATGGCGATCCATCACTACATTGCTGTTCACTTTCTGGGTAACTACAATGTGTGTTTAATTTCATTACTCTCTCAATATTAGCTAAGAATTTACTATACAATTTGTATTATACCCAGATGTGGTTAAAACAAGAATTCTTTTTTTTACAATGTTTACTTGTCTGCCATTCTAATTTAAATTTTTTCTCTCTCTCTACTTCTCTCTCTCTCTTTCTTTTTGTAAGCCTGATCTTTAAAATGTTTGAGTTGTTCATGCTAATAAAATATTGAAACTGGAATATCTGAGGGGATAAAAGGAAGATCAGTTTAGATACTGTTCCATTAAAGAAAGGTAGCATTTCAACTGTCTTGTAAAGTTTGATAGAAATATGGTATTAGGAAAAGAGAGCTCCATATGATAGGCCAGAGAAATATTCAATGACTAGACTAGACCACAGGCTCATGTATGGCAATGACTGGAGCTATATCCAAAAAGATCAGAAAATACATAGCAAAGGGTTTACATGGAAATGTAAAAATGTAGACTAATCATGAATCTCCATCATTTACTCTAGATTTTTACAGCTCAAATGCTTAAGTATCCTAAATGACTATCCTAGGTGATATAAATAAACAGAGTAAGTCTCAGCAAATGTAACAATTCTGAATCATACATTTTATCTTCTGATCACAAGAAATTTGATTGAGAACAAAGATCATTTTCTACAGAGAACAAAACATAAAATTCCAGTTAAGCTTAACCTTCTAAATAAACCTAAGTCTTTATGTTCAGTCTCCTTCTTTGTACTTCTTAGTGTCATATCCTGAGAGATGCCTGTCAGGCACTTATGAACATCACCTACTCATGATACTCCACACTCATTCTATTATTCTTCATGAGGCCTTGTGATTTTAGTAGCAATAGTTTCAGGTTGTCAATATTCATTACACAGTAGAGTCAAGGAATTGGGTAGTCACTTTTTTCTTCAATTGTAATGTTCTCTGGAATTCTTCCCTTCTTTGGCTTTATTTCTCCTCTTAAAATACCAAAGATTATTTTCGTTGGTGGAACCATTTTAGAGGGAAGGCAACAAGCAAAGCAGGATACCATTTCCTGATCAGTGAGAAATCCTGATTTTTGTAAACTCCTGTCCAGTATTTGTTTATTTAGTATTTGCTATTGAATGTTTTTGACCTTAGAAATGTAACTTTTAGAACCCCATGGTAGCTGGACACCATTAGGTGATCGTTTGCCTTGGTGAACATTATTGGAAGCTGACAGGATTGCCATCATCCTCTCTTTCTGGTCAGAGAACAAGGGTTCAAGTAACTGAGGATCTTATGTGACTATAGTATCATAGTAGGTATTTTCAGAAATATAGGCACTGAAACAAATGTTGAGTGGAGTTTTTAATCATGTTTTAAGACATTTAAGTTTTTTGTTTCAATGGTCCTAAAATTAGTAATAAAATACAGCATCTTATCAAATATTACTCATTAACATTTTCCTCAGCTATTTAGCAAGGTGACTATTTGTCAATCAAATGAACAAAACATTTTAAAATTTGACACTGTGAATGTATCAAACAAATGATATAAAATAAAGCTTACTTACAGAAATGAATTAACATTCTCTAGAGATCCAGCCATTTTCTATGATGGGTGTACTTAATATTTTTTATCTATCTCATGAGCTCGAGTGTCAGCTGTCATTATAGAAGGGGGTCTATATAAGAACTACATAGGTACATCACAAACTCATAGTGTATCTGTAGAGAGGAGTTTTATTTCTTCCTCTTAGTACAAAGCCACATACAAATTGTTTTAATTATCAGCTATCATAAGCTCTATGGCTAGTATTCTTTTATAGATTAAAAGACAAAATGCACTAACTAATAAAACTATCAAAATATGCTTACATTGGGAAAAAAGAGTTCTCTTAAAAGCAGTGAAATATTTTATAATAAAACATCTAAACTTTGTGATTCATAAGTGAAAGTGGTATTTTACGTATTGTCTCTCTCTTTAATTCTTTCATTCGCCGAATACTTATTGAACACGACTTTGTGCCACTTGACTTTGCAAATGGAGGAGCCAGGGTAGTGGGGCTGAGAGACAAGAACAAGGAGTTCCCTTCTACCAGAGTGGTCCAGGGCTGGAACAAGGACAAGAGCAAGAAGAGAGTCCAGAGGAAGGACAAGACTCAGATGCAGGAAGGAGAAGGGGCTGGAGAGTACCCAGGTGTAAGAAGAGGGACTAGTAAGATGCAGGAAGGAGAAGGGGCTGGAAGACTACCATCCATGTCTCCAGTTTCAGGCAGGAGACTGATTAAAAGAAACTGAATATCAAAATGTAAATATTTAAGAATGTTCTCACTATCCCATCATCCTGATCTCCAACTTCGAACCAGCTTTATTTTAAAGCAATTCTGAGCATAAAATTAAGCAATATAGATAAACCCAGAAGTAGTGACAGTCAGCCAATATTTGTCAGATTTTTGTCCTGTGATATCCCACCCCTACCCCTCTATGGAGCAGAGCCAGTGATTCTCTGTAGTTGAGTTAAAAGAAAGAAATACTTTAACACTGTGGCTTCTCGCCCTTTGGCTAAGATCAAGTGCATTATCAAAGTTCAACTCCTAGGTAAAGGCTGAGCAGGTATGGCTAAAACTATCAGAAACAGCCTCAGAGAGAGTCACTGTACAGAAGCAAAGGAGCCACATGCATGGTCTACTCAAAGCACTGGGTCTACTGACAAGACACTGTTGAATTAAAAACAATAGGGCAGATGTGCACCTCAGAAAGGGACTTGTAACCTGTATATACAACAGAAGAGTGTTGTGCAGTGTCTGAACATTAATGTGTGTTTCCTACAATGGACTAGCATTCTGCCTTTGCCACTTCAAAAGGCTCTGAAACTCCAGACTATTCCTGTTTCTAAACTGGGCAAGTACTTTTGCTTCGTAAATTTAATGATTCCATTCACTGAATCTCAGCTCTTGTTAAAGTGCTATCAATGTCCTAGTACTATTTTATTTTTCAGAGAATGAAACAATTGTACTAATTCATTCTTATCTGTCTTTATTTCACACAGGCTGATCTGTGGGACCTGTGACATGCCTGCATGCTGCGGTGACAGAATTGTTTGATGAGGATCTATAAGCCTCAGATTAGAAAGATGTGATGCTTAGTTGGTGGGGTGATTTTTAGCTTCATTTTTTCCTCCTGACAGCTAGGAAAATAGGAGCAGTGCCTACATAGCCTAGATTCTAGATGAGTATGGGGTTCAGTGACATAACCGGTACTGGATGGATTCTAAAGAATAAAAGTGTACAGTGATAGAAAGGATGAACAGTAATGTTCTGTGTGGAGTTTCCAAACATAGTTTTTCACTTAGTGAGTATTTAGTGTCTACCACATATTGGGCTTTTGTTAAGCCCTGGAAAGAGTGTAAGAGTTCCAGTAGGGAGTAGGTAGATAAATTATATGAAAAGAAGTAAGTTTCTTTGGCTCAAAATCATTGTAAAAATATATGTATGGAGACACACACACAAAATATAAATCTAAAGTCATAAATTATAGAAACAGGGGATTCAACAGTAAGAAGCAGGAAGAGCTAATTAGTGCTAAAAATGGGTCTTTGGAGAGAGGTCATTAAGTAAGTGCTGGAAACCCCATGTCTCTCTAGGCCATTAATCTGTTAATTAAGATTCTCTACTACAATGTACATTTTCAACTTTTAAAGTCCTTTTTTTCACATTAGGAATACTTGAATGTCTGATGTCAAAGTTCACTGCTCTATGCTCCTTACCATCTGCATAACACACAAACCTGTTGCTCTCACAGTGAGAAATCAATAATAATGGTTTGGCCTTCAGCACTAAAACGTTTGTATACACACACACACACACACACATACACACAGAGAACTAATTTGTATTACCAAGAGTATCAATAACAATGTTTACATTGTTCTGAAACATGCTTTCAATAATGTCCTAGTAAAGCCTTTTTCAACAATATATGCAATTCTGTCTCATTCTTTGAGAGTGATACATTGTATAAATACAGAATCACAGTGTCTGTTCTCATAATAGGTGATTAGATAATATATAATTCCCATTACTACATGCCACACACCACCCATATCTGAACATTTATATCAGTGTAGGGCATCATGTGATATTGCATTAGACGCAAAGGAGCAAGGAGTGGCCTCAAAGCTCCGGGATCCTCTAGTTATGTTACACACCATGCCCCCAAAGCATCAAGCCTCAGAGAGAACTTAGATGGAGGGCTTTCTCAGAAGTAATGCTTTTTGAAGATAGACTTCTGTTATCCTGTATGAGCTACATTCATTGATTCAGAAATGATTATAGCACTGAATTTCTAATAGTGGACAAAGAAAAACAAAAAACAAAAACAAAAAACTCAAAAACAAAAACAAAAAACACTGTTCTGAAAAACAAGTGGTTAGCACAAGAGAATGTTTCCTTCTTATACCTCCTTGTATTTGTTAGGTTACAACCACCATAAACCAAAAGAACTTGGGAGTGACAGGGTCTATTTCACTATATGACTTTATTTCATCATGAAGCTAAGTCAGATCAGTAAGTCAAGCTAGGAATGTAGAATCAGAAACAAAAACAGAAACTATAAAGGAATGCTGCTTTCTGGCTTGATCTCTATGGTTCTCTCAGTCTGGGACAAGTGTCACTCACCTGTCCCATGGCGACAGCAACCACAGAAGTCTGGGCCCTTCTTCCTACATCAATCATTAGTTAAGAAAACTGCTACCACAGGCTTCCCTACAGGTAAATCTATTGGAGGCATTTTTTTATCAATTGAACTTCACTCTCCCCCAAATGACTCTAGGTTGTGTCAAATTATGGTAAGGGGACCTAATACCTAACCGTGCACACCTGTAGTAAAGTCAGGTTCTGCAGAGTTACCTGTGCTGTGCTAGTCCCTTAGAACACACATGTTACAGGACTATATTCTAGCTTAGGACCCTGGGCTATGAGATCCTTGTATTGGAAACCAATAGGTAAAGGGGAGAGAGGTCCTCCATAAAGCAGAATTGTTGAGCCTGATAATAAGGAAAGAGATGTGCCTCTGTACAGTGAAGTCAATACCCAGATGAGCTACTGGAACCACCTTCTCAGCTGTGGCACCATATCCAAAAGCACTGAGACCCCATGCTGATGAAGACAGGGTGACTGGATGTACTAACTCAAAGGTCTATCACCAGAAACATAACTGGAACTATCAGAAGTGCTAAATGAGTAGGGCAAGACCCTAGAACTGAGGACATAGGAGGGAGACATAAGTATTGGTTTCAGTCCAAAACCTTGCCTCAGAGAAACTCTAGCTCTTTAACCGACACCTCACATCCATGCTTCTACCAAGAAGAAAGGCTAGTGGTATCATGCAGATTCCTGAGAGGTAAGTTAGAGTGGCTCTAAAGATTCATTTCCCAGCTCATTCTTTAAGGAAAGATGTATTTATCCCACAACTAAGAACACAGAGGCATTTTCTAACCCCAGAGAGACACTGCTCAAAGTTATTCCTTTGGCAGAAGGCCAATGTCTTATGACTGGCAGTGGTAACATTACTAAGGCCGTACTAATCTGTCACAGAATCTTCCTAATGGGCTGAATTTGGCCTAGAGTTCTCTCCCCCAAAAAACAAACAAAAAGTACTAGAAAAACAAAAGTTCCCAAAACCAATAAAATAAAATAAGACAGTGCCCTAAAACAAACAAGCAAAACAGAAAACTGAAAAAAAAATTAGAAGTATACACATGAACACACACACACACACACACAAACCTGTAGAGTCAATTATATGTTGATCAACCCCTGAACATAAGCCTGTCTTGGAGTGATTGATATACCAAATGTCACTCAATTAAACAAGACAAATTTTCCCTCTTCCATCAGGTATGAATGACAATTCAGTAGTCAATCTTTATCCTACTATTTAGGTTTATATTCATTCAATTTTTAAATATAAAAATAAATATAATATAATAAAATAAAACAAAAATTACCACGTCAATGTTAGACAAGTGAAGAAAAAGAGCCCAAGAAAGGCACAAAAATCAGAGAGCTCCCTCGTTTGCACACCCAGGAATCTAATAAATCATAAAACTGGAGGCGCATGCATGCTGCCTCAGTGTCTATGAGTTCATAAGAGTTTTACCATGTTGACTTAGATGGCCTTGTTTCTTTGGTTAGTTTCCACTATGTGGCATTTTCAGCAATGGTGCCACAGCAGGCCCTGAATATTTAAACATAGCTGAAACACAAGTAAAAAAACTTTAAACTTGATTTTAGGGGTATGATAGTGGTCCTTAAAGAGGAAATTCTTAAATCATTAAGAAAATATATGAAAACACAAACAAACCACGGAAGCAAATGAATAAAACCATTCAAGACCTGCAAGTAAAAATAGAAGGAGATATTTAAAAAAAGAGTGAGAACAGTTAAAAGTTGTTGAGAAGAAAAGGACTCCCATTGTCCTCTTCTGTTCTATAGCATGAACTAAAAAGACTCAAGTATAACTATGTGAATAAATATATTATAAAATCTCTGTTTGTAAGTGTACATGCATGTGTATAGAAAATGCTTTCTATAATGGAGCAGTTAAAAGCAAAATATTCATGTAAATAATTAATTTGATCGTTAATTAGTGACTCCCCACCTATATTGCATCCTGACTGCTTCTAATTAAATACCTTCCAGGTACTTTAAGCATGCCTCAAACAGAATGTATTTTGTTTCTATCAATCTTCTCTTGTGCTCTTTTATTTCCAATAAAAACTAATTATAATCTCACCAGCCACTTTGCCTTTATTGTTCATCCTAGCTCCTTCAGCACAGAGGGAGGCCTACAACACAAATTTGCCAGGTCCTCAAGCAAGGTCTTTTCAGAGCTCTCATTTTTAATTGAACACATTTCAAGAATCTTAATATAGCCCGTGCTGTTTATTCAACTGCCCTGTCCTTATATGGTAAGCTCATAAACTGAAGCAGGTACTACTCAAGGAAGAAGGCATCCCCTTCATCTTACACACAAGCTTGCACCTTTCCCTCACCAACCCCCACTTCTATGTAGCCAAGAAGTCTGTGTCCTGGGCTCCAACACTAAACAGCTCTCTGCCTACAGATATTCAGACCCCCCAGTCCCTGGGAGTTGGCACTTGAAACATGCAAAACTCCTCTATTCTATGCACGGAATATAAGGAACCTAGATACCTCCCACAGATCTCTCTATCTCTTGCTACTAAAACTCTGCTTCTCTGGCATGATGGTGGGAATGACACCAAGCCAAATGCTAGATTTTCCAGTGACAGATGGTTGGGGGCTACACCTTGTAAGTAGTACATGAACCTGGTGTTCTCAGGAAATCGTATACTGAGCTGAAAGATTATGGTGACCCCAACTCTCTAGATCAGTTTTGAATTGGGGGCAAATTAAATTTCTAACTGCCTGCCTTCTGTTTTATCCCTCTACTGGAATAGGGAAGGAACTAGAATTCTCCATTCTTCTTTTTTTCTTCCCAAATCACTGTTATCTTTTCCCCACTCAGATGAAAAAGGTGGATAAAATGTTCCATCTATAATAGAAGATCTAAAAATATTGTCCTCATTACACTGCATTTACAGAGTTCTGTACTTCATTTCCACTTCTATCTGCTCCTCACCACCTCTGGGCAGAATTAATTGCTGTCACATCTCCCACAGCACCATCTTCCCTTTTCCCTTATTTTCTTTTTTATCACTTAACACATTGCAATTATCATTAGCTGCATGTTTTTCTTTCCTGATAGCCTGGGACATCCTCAATGACAGACATTGAAGCTTATTCATCTCTTTGCTTCCCTGAAACCTCCCCCAGGGCCTATCAGAAAGTAGGCACCTAGGGGCAGTCTCTGTTTAGGTCATGAAACCGCCTGCTTGAGCTGAGATTCCTTACAAAAGCACAGCAGGTATATGGTGAGAAAGCAAAGCTGAAGAACCACACAGAACTCTGAATGTGGCTCTCAATCTGGTGAACATCAATTTTATTTCAGGGAGTGAACATTTTTCAGGATGTTCAGTGAGAGTAAGTATTGCTTTATGACAAAGATATCACAATTTCCATATTCACTTGTGTAGGATCATCCATCTCAGAACCCAAGGAAGCAAGTACCCAATCAGCTGCCATTCATTAAACTGTATTATTAGTTATCAATTATTATCAATTATTACCTATCAATCTGTACCACCTGGATATAAGTAATCTATAAAAAGACAGATCATGGAGTTTAATCTGCCTGCAGGCACTTTTTAACATATTTTATTTAAATGATGATCTAGAACAACTTTATAAACATGGAGTATACAGCTCTTTCAAGGTAGAAAACGGGAGAACATAGCTAGCTCCACAAGTGGAAATGCCACCAGTGTAATGTCACGTCTTGATACTGGACTTAGAACATGTGTAAGGTGTCGCTGTCCAGCAGCAACATAAAAACAGTAGGTTACCTGGAATATGAAGTTAGAAATAGATAGGAAAAGATAGAAGGAGATATGAGAGAGTGGCCACAGACATACCTATCCACGTGGAAGGGTAAAAATTAGACGGGAGACTTTCTACTCAGCCATCTTGGTTCTTTTATAATAATCTTTTGTTCTCCCAACAGATATATTACCTGGGCCAAAAACCCTTCCCCCAAAATACGTCAGTGTAACAGTCCAATCAGTGACTTCCTTGTTACTCTGTGGGGGTGGAGCTTTTGAATGTAACTGGAACCAGGTTTCTCTCAACAGGTGGGCAGCCACAGCCCTGGGGCCCAAGTGGCACTGTTGATACTGTCCGGGCTGTGGGGAGGGAGTCCACAGTAAGGAATCTCCCAGCCCAGGTTGATATTACTAATGTTGGAAAAAGGGTGGCAGGTGGCTGCCTCTTAAAGGACATGACATCTAGGTGAGAAAACAAAGAAAAGGTGTCATCCCACCCACCATCTGCAAAGAAACTTTTCTGACAGGACAGAAAGGCCTTCTGGTTTGGGCAGAGGGGGGCAGCCCCCCGACAAGCGGGTTCTTCTTTCCAGTTCTTGAGGTGGCGGCTGGGAAGAGCATAGAAGGAGGGTAAGACATTGTCTTATGAGATTTGGGGGTAAGACTTTGTCTTACGAGAACTTTATGGCTACTATATAATAAAAAGTATACTAGTCTAAGTCTAAGTTACTATGCTATTGTAGTTGACCTACCTTCTGTGATCCTCCCAGGCTAGAAACTGCAGTTCCTGGCACTTAGCACCTCATCCTAAAACAGCAAGAGATTAAGTAAAGGATTGATTGTTAGAGCCTTTTCCCTATTGTCCAGATGCCTCTTGCTTGTCGGGCTAGGGGGAAGTTTGGAGCAATAAACTTCTATTGAACTAGGAGAAGAGAATAACACTTGCAGAAGGAAAAACTTTTACATAAGCGAATATGCATAAGCTCACATAAGCTCATATATAGTTTCAAACATGCTCATTTATTCATTCATTTCCACTCATACCCAGTTAGGCCCAGCTCGCATGCATTCTCACAATTTTATACTTACATACACACACATGCATGTTCTCACAATTACATACTTACACACACATCCATAATTATATATGTATATGGAGCAAAAGACCAAGCACCAGTACAGAAAGAACTCACTCATTCTGGGTGAAAAATGAGCTCCAATCTTTATAACATAGAGAAAGAAAAGACTTCTACCCTTTTAAAGCTAAATGAATTAAACCCATGTTTGTAAGAAAAAAAAGCTTTGTTTCTTTTAGTAAGACTAAGCCTGCCTTGTCCTTACCATGGAACCTGTTCTGTCCCATGGTAAGGAGAAGCCTGCCTGATCCTTCTGCTCTCTGCAGCATCTTTTTTTTCCTCTTTCCCTCTGCATTCTGCACATTGCTCTCTTAGTATTTTATGTTACTTATAGTTTTTAAATTATTCCACTCTGCATTCTCCTTTCAACCTAAAATGTGTTCTGTCTAAAAACTCCTCAGCTCAGTTCCTCTCTCAGCTCAGTTCCTCTCTCAGCTCAATTCTTCTCAGTTCTGTTCTCACCTCAGTCCCCCATTTCTGACTCTTCTCTCTGTCCTCAGCCCTTCAACATCTTTCAGAACACATGATCACATGTTAAAAAGTTCATCAAATTTCACCAGAAAATCAAATCATAAATTGAAATCGAAGTTTACAACAGAGAATATTTACATGCATATACATTAGGAGTAATTATCTAGCTAAATATCTATCACTTGTCTCAGTTCCACAGGTTCCCTAAAGGTTTAAAACCATAACTAAGTAATAAGTGAAGTTTTGTATAGATAAATCCAGTCAATATTTTATCTTCTGTCCTAGCACCTATAGTAAATCATTAGTCCCCCTTTTATGACCTTTAGTTAATTGTTTTACAACCTCTTGGAATGTTCTCTGAGTAGGAGAAAGTCTGGTTACTATTTAAGAGCAATTAACTGGTGATATTCAGGAGACTGGCAAGAGTTCTCATTGCAGTTTTAACTATCAGAAAAGGATGTAATAGCAGTCCTACTATAAATGAGCTTAATAATCACTGATATAAGTTTAGGAATTCTTATAGGATCATCATTAAAGCTTAAGTCATCTATTTGTCTATATAACATCACTACAAGACAGTGCATCTTCGTGGATCTGCAGTGATCTGCTTCAAAGGGGTGTGCTATTACTTAGTGATTATTATATATGTTTAATAGCAACAGGAAAAGCATGTTAATTGCACGAATGTTTCCTAAAATGAATTCCTTATAGCCTTGCTTAATAAGGGTGCATCTGTCACAGATTATATAATAATCCAAAACAGGACATTTCAGGATGATCACCTGTTAGTTATTAGCTTGTCCTATTATGGCTCCTGACACTCTGGCCACCAAATTCACACCCACTGCTCGATACTTGAGGTTGGAAGAGCTTAGTGTCCGCTCCTATCTTTAGGTTTGTTTTTGCTACCAAGTCTATGATCCAGAACTGTGTCTACTTTGTTAAGTATATTTGCCTCCATTTGACACTTCTAACACTTTGCTTTCTGTTTTGTTCTTTCCTGCCAGCTGTATCTCATTGCTTTTGTAGATTGTGAAGGATGAGCATTGACAAAAATTGTAACCATCTTTGAGTTTCAGTTCTAATTGGCTTTTTTTCTTTCATTCACTAAGATTAAAACATAATTGCAACTTTGTCCCTTCTCTTTCCTCTCTCAAAAGCCTCCATAAACACCTCCTTTCTCTCTTGCAAATTCATAGACTTTTTTCTTATTAACTGCTGTTATACACACAAACACACATCACTGAGTATCTATATGTGTGTATGTATTCCTAAATACATAAACGCAACCTATTCAGTCTATGTAGTGTTACTTGTTTGTATATTTTCAGAGCTGGCCATTTGGTATTGGATATCCAATTGGTATGCTCTTTCCTGGGGAAGATTATTTCTTCTGTTCTCAGCATTCAGTAATTACCCATAGTTCTTTGTATAGAGTTGATTCTTCCTGTCCTTTCCCTACCTCCACAATAGCATGTCTACAGTTGTTGGTCATGTTTAGGCAACCCTATTGTTAAGACGTCATGTTTGTAGTTTCTGATGTTACTAGGAGACACAATCACATGGCAAACTCCCCGATCCTCTCTTATAACCTTTCCTTCACATCTTCCTCAATGATCCACTCATTCATGTATCCACTTGGATTGGACTCCACAACTCTGCCAGTTGATTTGGGCTTGGGAGCCTAAATAGGAACTGACCTGAAAACCTCATTCCTAAGGACTACCAGAAGGTACCTTCAAACTTCCAAAGGAGGGAAGGCACCAACAGTCACAACCAGGATGATGCCTGTAAATCATAACAAGGATCACCATGGTACAATAACCCTAAAAGTCCAGTATTAGCACACATATGTCAGCAGTAACCAACAGCTCTCTAAATAAAATTAAACTCCCCAACAAGAGACAGATCATACCTAGCCAACCATCAGGTTGGTAAAGTCATGGATAATAGAGAAGACAAATACCCACCACTTTACTAAGCCAACATAGTCCCTAGCTACACTTTCAGTATTTGTCCTTATACCCATAAATAAATGTAGTTCTCATGAAGTAAACTTCTCTTTGCACCAGACGAAAGCCATTATAGAAAATTACCCCATCTTTAAATGAAAACGATGTAACTGAGCACAGCTATCCAGAGCCTTTTGGGTGATGAACAACTTTGTGTTGTTTTGGTGAAAATTGGTACTAGAGATAGTTTTTCCAAAAATCCTAATTAAACAAAAGTTCATCAAAAAACATCATCAATAAGAGGATATGAGCCAGTATTCCTTCTAATGGGCACTTAACCAAATGCAAAACTCATCAAGATGAAAGTGCTTTATTACATTTGCCAAACATACATTTCCAAAGTAATATGGGAAATTTTTATAACCTTATTATCTGCTGCAATAAGTTGTGTTTGAACTCATCAAGTACATATGCAAATACCTGAACAGCTCATCTGATCAAAACAAAGTTTATGGTATTAATAAGTACTACATATATAGTTTATCTAGGATTCCAAAGAAAGCAAAATTACATTTGATTTCTAGGAAGTTTCTCCCTTTTCCCCTGAAGAACAAATAGTATAAATTACAACACATTTTGGAAGCCCTATGAAAATGTATATCTTGAAATATTTCAGGATCCCAAGTTGCACATCATGGGGCATCCTTTCATTTGCTAGTCTAAGTCTGAAAATCCTTAGCATGACTGAGATATCATAATATCAAATCTTATTGAAACCTCTTTTAATTGCACTATTTAAATTTCCAAGCAGCAACTTTTGCCAGTTTTCTGCCTTTTGTCATTGTGCTGACACTGCTATGGAAGAGTGCCTCCAAAAACAAGGTTTCCAGGCTAGATAAGCTTTTACAATTGTTTTTCATCCTAAACAAACAAAATAAATAAATACGGATAACACAAGAGCTCATCAGTAAGTCCTCCAAGGCCAAGCCTTTGAATGCAATCGGAAAGCAAGAAATAAATTAAGTTCCTGGACTCAGCTTCACCTTTCACATACTTAGGTGTCTTCTACATTCAAAAACGGCAATGGTAGGTGCTGGAGAGATTGCTCAGCAGTTAAGAACTCCTGCTAATTTTTCAGGGAAGCCAAGTTTTGTTCCTAGCACCCAAGTCAGGTGGCTCAGAGCTGCTCCTAACTTGCTCTAATGTACCCACTACATTCTGTGCTTACTCAGGGCACTTGTATGTAAATATGCACATACCAACACAATGACACAGAAAAATACACCTAAATAAAATACAAATAAATTGTTCAAAGGAGAGAAAAAGAGTCTCAAAATAGCATGGCTTTGTCAGTATTCCTATCAAAACTTGTATATACATATAGAGTATATCAGTATATCACATATAGAGACAAAAGAAAGACAACAGTAACCTGATTGCTCAAGCTTCACTCTCCACTCTCCTCCTCAAAGGTCTTTATTATCATGAACTTAGTGAATATGCATCGCATGGCACTGTGTGTATTAAAATGTAGAAACTGTATCATTAAGCAAACTGTATTTAGTTTTATTTTAGACATTCACGTGGACTGCATTCAGGATGCAGAGGTAGAGAGATCTCTGTGAATTTGAGACCAGACTGGTCTACAAAGTGAGTTCTAGCATAGCCAGGGCTTCACAGAGAAACTCAGTCTTGAAAACAACAAAAACAGCAAATAAGCAAACAAAAGTTCACATGGGCTACCAAAACAACCAACTTTTTCTTAATCAAGGTCAAATACTGATGAAACAATAGATATTCATCTATTTAAATGGCTACATAACATAAATCATACCGTGTTTTAAACATATTCCCCAATCAATATGTTCTTCTATTTATCTTTTAAGCATCAGGATGTTTCATTCATCTTAAAGGCAAATACAGGAATTCAAGATTATTTCAATTACCTCTCTCATACATTATTTATCATGTAATTGCAATTGTGTTTTCTTGCTCCTCTGTAATTTTGCCCCACATTAACCTGGTTTTGCAGAACTGCCAACATGTTTAATTAGAGTATGTTTTTACCAGTGTACTTGCTCCTGTTGCTTTTATGTATGGCCCACATCTTAAGAGCGTGCTTTTTTACTGTTCATTATAGTTTTTTCCTGGAAGACACTGAAGTCTTTATTCCTTCTTTGTGCTTTCTTTTTTTCCCCTCTCTCTCTTTATGCATATGGAATCCCTGTAATAACTATGCTGGGAATCCCTACATTCTTCACACCTGGAGCTTTGATTTTGTTTTTACTATCTTCAACCTTAAGACATTCCTTATGACTTCCATGGATCTGTATTCCAATTTGTTAACTATTTCTTCAGCTAGCTCTATCTTATATTTACTTCCTACATTGCCTATTTAGGTTTTTATATCAAGGATTACATTTTTCATCTCCTTAAGTTTTACCTGTTGGGTTGGTTTGTTTGCTTACTTTGATCTTTATCTTATTTATTTTTTATTTGTTTGTTTGGTTAGTTTTTGTGGCCTTGCAAGGTTATTTCTTTATTGCAAATTTATATTCAACAGATCCTTTGGGATTCTGACAGAACACGATTGTAAAACAATCCTCCCAGTGCTCCCAGGCAGTTTCTTCAGCATTGCTTTCCTTTGGGAAAACAATGGTCTCTGGGTTCAGCGTCATGTGTCATCATGCCCTGTGATGACTATAACTCCAGAGCAGATAGGTTAGCACTCCTCTTGTTACTTACTGCTCACAAGTCAGCTTTTATATACTTGACCCTTGCAATTAATAATGTTCCTTATAGCTTCCCTGACCTGATATGAGGTTATGTTTTCCATATAATTTACACATATATACATACATAATATATATATTTACAGTATATGTGTATATGTTACATATTTTATACATAACATATATGCATATGTATGTAAAGTGTTTTTAGCTCTTGTTTTCTTTCTAGCTATAAAATACATGAGGTAGAAAACAAAGCTTAGCACAGTCTGTACATCCTTAAAACAAAGCCAGGGGCACTTTGACCACAGAACTAAAACTTTTAAATCCATATAAAAATTCAGTTTTAAGTTAATCCTTTTATACTGTATCCTACAAAATACCACCATCAATACACATACATACATGCAAACACATAGAGAGAGTCACAAACATATGCAATAAAAACCCACAAGTCACTAATTAGGAACATTAATAGAACCCATAAGATATTATTTTGTGAGCTTATATTTTACCTAAGGTATATTTAATTAAGAAATGTTATTTCTCATGTCATTTGAGTCTACAAAAAATCCATTTCCCTTCTGATTTGTGTATGCATATCCATATTTAAATGACTTGCATAGTTAAAAATGATTATTTTACAATCTCAGCCTTTGGAGAATGTAGTACTAGACACAACCCTCTTTGCAAATTCTAAAGAAAATCATAAAGTCACATTTGATAATACTATCATCAACATTAAAGAACTTTCTGGTTGTGGGAATGGTTAAGCAGGTCAGGGTGGGGAGGCCTGGGCCTTAACCATTCCCACAACCTGAGCCTTTAGAACTGTTCCTGCCTTTGGATTTTCTCCACTCTTGGAGTGCCTTTCTCTACATTTCCTTGTGCCTGACTCACCTAATTGGGCCTCTTTTGAAATAGCTCACCATTTGCTTAGAGAAGCCTTTCCTGAGCAGACTATTATTTAATAATAATAATAGTAATAATAATAATAATATAACAACAATAATACTCCACTACTGTTTAATAATAATAATAATAATAATAATAACAACAACAATAATAATACTCCATTTTTTCTTTCCAGCCTCTGCTCCAAGAAAGACAGGATGACTCTGAGACTAATTGTTTATTATTAAATGCTTTGACCATACACAAAAAAAGAACTTTTTGGAGAAAATAAACACTTGGGTGGACATTCCACTTGTTTCCTGAGATTGATTTGAAGAAACTCAGTTTCTCCTTTTACAAACTTACTCATTTACTGACTCTCTCTCTTTCACATTAAAGATAAATTATTGTGGATGCCTTCTTAGTATTTTTTGCCCTGAGGGGCTAATTGAAGGTTGACCCCAATGCACTAGATCTTATGCATTGATCCAGTAATGTTTTTACATTGATCTGTGTATCAGTGTCTCATTCAGGGACATCTCGAAGTAACTACCACTGACTGAGGGTTGGGTCTTACATTTGGGGGCTTTGTCTGGGATTCAAGGAGAACCCCCTGAGTGCCCACCAACTAGACTGATTGGAGGAAAAATGACTGAACTCAGCAACAGGTGCCTACTCCTTAGGGTTTGTCTGGGTTTGTCTCTCTGCCTTTTGCTTTCACTTTTGGCTTGCAAGCATGGGTGTAGGCTGGAAAGCCTCTGGTCTGCCTAGGTCAATTACAGCTGGCTTTGATGGTGACCCTGGAGAGTCTGGAGGACACTTCAGGCCCACCTGGAGGGAGTCAGGAAGGCTTGCTCCTTTTGGAAAAGGACACAGTCAAGACAAAGTATGGGCAGGAGCCAACCGAGTCATGTTATAACCTGGTTTCTGTGATCGTGGAAGGGTCGAACTGTGTGTTGATTGTCTTTCTCTGTGTTCTTGGACTTGGACTGTCTGAGCCCATGGCAGAGGCGAACTGTCTGTGTGTTGATTGTCTTTCTTTGTGTTTGTTGGTGTTGATTATCTCATTCTGTGTTCTTGGACTTGGACTGATGACATTTTTGGATATGGGGCAGACTGAATCTACCCCCATTAAACACCCTAGTTAACCACTGGAGGAAAGTTAGGAAAAGAAGAGAAAACTTGTCAGTAGTAGTAAAGAAGGGCAAGTTAGTTACTCTCTGCTCCTCTGAATGACCCACCTTCCAAGTAGGGTGTCCACACACAGGGACCTTCCACTTGCAGGTGATCAAAGCAGTAGAGGAAAGAGTCTTTAGGCTAGGATCCCCTGTGCACTCAGATCAAGTGTCCTATAGTTGGCACTAGAAGGAGCTAGTGGAGGACCGCCCTCCTGCCCCCTTAGATAAAAGCTTTTTGTTTTTTTTTCAAGACTTTCACGGGTCCTAGTCATGAAGGAGAAGAACCCTATAGAGACCAACAAGTCTATAAAGAACATCGTTCAGGACCCTTCCACAGCAGATCTGCTGCAGATGGATCCTCCACTCACTTACCTCCCTACCATCACCCCAGTTCCCACAACCCCTCCCCAAGGATTGGCCCCTACTCAAAGATCTCCCTTCAACCCTCTCCCAACGTCCCTTTACTCCCCCCTTCCTCTGGCCTCAGCAAGGGGGAAGGGTAGGGAGGAACGCTCAGAACTGGGACCGACCATGGTGACCCAGAGCAGAAGGGCCACTTCACCCAATACAACAGTAACCCTCCCCCTCCAAGCCTAAGGGCCTGTAGATGACGATGGGGATCAAGCTATGCAATATTGACCCTTCTCTTTGGCTGACTTGTACAACTGGAAGGCCTAACATCTGCTCCACCCCCCCTGCTTTTCAGATAACCCCAAGAGTCTGATTAATCTTTTTGAAACTGTTTTATTTACTCATCAGCTCACCTGGGATGATAGCCAACAAGTCATGAGGATGTTCTTCATGACCAAAGAGCAAGAGAGAATAATGCAAGAAGCAGGAAAAAAATGTCCCCTCAGACACAGGGGCACCATCGATTGACCAGGCTGTCATTGATTGCTGGTTTCTTCTGACTAGACCTGGGATTTTAATATGGCAGAAGGTAAGGAGAATCTGAAGGTCTACCACCAGTCTCTACTGACAGGTCTCAAGGGGGTTGCACAACAACCCACCAATTTGAACAAGGTATGTGAGGTTAAACAGGGACCAGATGAGTCACCTGCAGCCTTTCTAGAGAGGCTCATGGAGGCATTCCACCAGTATACACCCTATGACCCCAGCAGTGAGGAGCACAAAGTTTTACTGTGACTATGGCTTTTATTGACCAGGCTAGTAGAGATATCAGGAAAAAGCTTTAGAATCTAGAGGGACTAAAGGATACGTCGTTGAGGAATTTAATGTAGGTTGCTGAGAAAGTCTACCATAACAGGGAGACAGAAGGGATCCTTCCGGGTGCTGCTAACCATTCCACAGCTCTCAAGGTGGACAGGGAGACAGAGGAGGAGACAGAGCAGAGAAAAGAGAAAAAAAGAAAATGAAAAGAAGAAAGTGACAGCTAAAGGATTTACAGAGAATCTTGAGTAGTTAGGGAAACCTGAAGACTCACTGCTTCCCAGAGATCCCCCACTGGACAGTACAAAAGAAAGACAATCTGCTCAAGATCACTCAACCTTGATTATGACCGCCTGGTGGTACCTTTGGATTTTGGTTCCTTCCCCCATCCTATGTGCCCATCTGCCAAACCTGTTACAGAACCCACTGTCTCTCTTCTGTTGGGGTTGAGGGGTGACCAGGGCAGCTACCAGGACCTCTGCTTTAGTATTACAAGGGGAAAATTATGACAGTCTGAGGGCAGCCATTAATTTAGTTATGGACAGAATAGAAACTTCTATCAGTCACCTTCAAGAATCATTGATTTTATTATCAGAAGTAGTACTACAGAATAGGAGTGGATTAGACTTAACTTTTCCTCCAGCAAGGAGGCCTATGCGCTGCCTTAGCTGAGGAGTGTTGCTTTTATATAGACCATTCTGAGATTGTTAAAGATTCAATGACCAAGGTAAGAAAAGGGCTAGCCAAGCAGAAGAGAGAAAGAGAACAGAGTCAGTGCTGGTTGGAGTCTTGGTTTAATCCCTCCCTGCTTAGTTAACCACCCTTATATCTACCTTGTTAGGACCCCTAATTGTTCTCCTGCTATTGTTGACCTTTGGACCTTGCATATTGAACAAGCTTATAGCCTTCATAAAAGAGAAAACAGGAACAGTACAGCTGATGGTCCTGTGCCAACAATATGAGATCCTGAGGACAAGACCTGAAGACTATGAGTTAGTTACCCTAGACCCCTGAGCATAGTTACAGGATTAAAGATTGTACAAGAAAAAGGAGGGAATGAGAGACACTAAGGATTTATCAGTCCTACACCCTCCTTACAGCTTCCCCCTCCCACCTGGGGTCAAGGCTAGGCTAAGTTCAATTCTCCACCAACAGGAACATTCTATTTTTTTTAAAGATATTTTCTTTAGTTACATGTCATATGATTTCTACTTTTCCACTTTCCCCTCCAAAAAGAAACCCCAAAAACAAACACAAGAGAAAAAACCCTGTTCCCTCTCCCCTCCCCCTGCTTGCCACCCCAACCTCTCCCTCTTACTGGCCCTGGTAATCCCTTATACTGGGGCACAGAACCTTCACAGGGCCAAGGGCCTCTCCTCTCCTTGATGACAGACTTGGACATCCTCTACTATACACATGCTGCCAGAGCCATCAGTCCTACCATGTGTACTCCTTGGTTGGTGGTTTAGTCCCAGGGATGTCTGAGGGTACTAGTTAGTTCATATTGCTATTCATCCTAAGGGGCTGCAAACCCTTCAACTCCTTTGGTTCTTTCTCTAACTCCTTCACTGGGGACCCTGTACTCACTTCAATAGAAGTCTGTGAGCCTCTACTTCTGTATTAGTCGGGTACTGTCAGAGCCTCTCAGGAGATAGCTATATTTAGGCTGGCTTGCCCTTCATTCAGTCTCTGCTCCATAGTTAGTCTCTGCAACTCCTTCCATGGGTATTTTGTTCCCCCTTTTAAGAAGGAATGAAATGTCCACATTTTGGTTTTCCTTCTTCTTGAGTTTCCTGTGGTTTGTGGATTGTACTTCGTGTATTCGAAATTTCTGGGCTAATAACCACATATCAGAGAGTGCATACCCTGTGTGTTCTTTTGTGATTGGGTTACCTCACTCAGGATAATACTCTCCAGATCCATCCATTTACCTAAGAATTTCATAAATTCATTGTTTTTAATAGTTGAGTAGTACTCCATTGTGTAGATATACCACAATTTCTGTATCCATTCCTCTGTTGAGGGACATCTGGGTTGTTTCCAGTTTCTGGCTATTATAAATAAGGCTGCTATGAACATGGTGGAGCATGTGTCCTTATTACATGTTGGAGCATCTTCTGGGTATATGCCCAAGAGTGGTGTAGCTGGGTCCTCTGGAAGAATTATGTCTAATTTCCAGAGGAAATGCCAAACTGATTTCCAAAATGGTTGTACCAGCTTGCAGTCCCACCGGAAATGAAGGAATATTCCTCTTTCTCCACAATCTTGCCAGCATCAGCATCACCTGAGTTTTTTATCCTAGCCATTCTGACTGGTGTGAGGTAGAATCTCAGGGTTGTTTTCATTTGCATTTCCCTGATGACTAAGGATGTTGAACATTTTTTCAGGTGCGTCTCAGCCACTTGGTATTCATCAGTTGAGAATTCTTTTTTAGATCTGTACCCCATTTTTAATAGGGTTATTTGGTTCTCTGGAGTCTAACTTCTTGAGTTCTTTGTACACATTGGATATTAGCCCTCTATCAGATATAGGATTGGTAAAGATGTTTTCCCAATTTGTTGGTTGCCATTTTGTCCTATTGACAGTGTATTTTGCCTTATGGAAGCTTTGCAACTTTAAGAGGTCCCATTTGTCAATTCTTGATCATAGAGCATAAGCTATTGGTGTTCTGTTCAGGAAATTTTCCCCTGTGCCTATATGCTCCAGGCTCTTCCCCACTTTCTTTTCTATTAGTTTCAGTGTATCTGGTTTGATGTGGAGGTCCCTGATTCACTTGGACTTGAGCTTTGTACAAGGAGATAGGAATGGATCTATTTGCATTCTTTTACATGCTAACCACCATTTGTTGAAAATGCTGTCTTTTTTCCACTTTATGGTTTTAGCTCCTTTGTCAAAGATCAAGCAACCATAGGTGTGTGGGTTCATTTCTGGGTCTTCAATTCTGTTCCATTGATCTACCTGCCTGTCACTGTACCAATACCAAGCAGTTTTTAATCACAATTGCTCTGTAGTACAACTTAAGGTCCAGGATGGTGATTCTACTGTAGGTTCCTTTATTGTTGAGAATAGTTTTGGCTATCCTGGGTTTATTGTTATTAAAGATGAATTTGCAAATTGCTCTTTCTAAGTCTGTGAAGAATTGAGTTGGAATTTTAATGGGGATTGCATTGAATCTATAGATTGCCTTCGGCAAAATGGCGACTTTTACTATATTAATCCTGCAATTCCACGAGCATAGGAAATCTTTCCATCTTCTGAGATCTTCTAAAATTTCCTTCTTCATAGACTTGAAGTTCTTCTCAAACAGATCTTTTACTTGCTTAGTTATACTTACACCAAGGTATTTTATATTATTTATAACAATTGTGAAGGGTATTGTTTCCCTAATTTCTTTCTCTGCCTGTTTATCCTTTGTGTAGACTGCTTTCATTGTTTCCCATAAGTTTGAGTATGTTGTGGCTTCATTGTCATTAAACTCTAGAAAGTCTTTAATTTCTTTCTTTATTTCTTCCTTGACCAAGTTATCACTGAGTAGAGTGTTGTTAAGCTTCCATGTGTATATGGGCATTCTATTGTTTATGTTGTTATTGAGGAACAGCCTGAGTCCATGGTGATCTGATAGGATACAAGGAATTATTTGAATCTTCTTTTACCTGTTGAGGCCTGATTTGTGACCAATTATATGGTCAGTTTTGGAGGACGTAACATGAGGTGCTGAGAAGAAGGTATATCCTTTTCTTTTAGGATAAAAAGTTCTATAGATATCTGTTAAATCCATCTGTTTCATAACTTCTGTTAGTCTCACTGTGTCCTTGTTTAGTTTCTGTTTCCATGATCTGTCAACTGCAGAGAGTTGGGTATTGAAATCTCTCACTATTATTGTGTGAGGTACAATGGGTGCTTTGCGCTTTAGTAAAGTTTCTTTTATGAATGTAGATACCCTTTGATTTGGAGCATAGAGGTTTAGAATTGAGAATTCATCTTGGTAGATCATACCTTTGATGAATATGAAGTGTTCCTCCTTATCTTTTTTGATTATTGTAGGGTAAAAGTCGATTTTATTCCATATTTGAATGGCTATTCCAGCTTTTTTCTTGGGACTATTGGCTTGGAAGATTGTTTTCCAGCTTTTTTTTTTTTTTAGATATTT
>NW_022196912.1:59257974-59267564 GCF_008632895.1 Mastomys coucha
ACTCCAGAGAACCAAATAACCCTATTAAAAAATGAGGTACAGAGCTAAACAAAGAATTCTCAATTGAGAAACACCGAATGGCTGAGAAGCACCTGAAGAAATGTTCGACATTCTTAGTCATCAGGGAAATGCAAATCAAAACAACCCTGAGATTCCACCTCACACCAGTCAGAATGGCTAGGATAAAAAACTCAGGTGACAGCAGATGCTGAAGAGGTTGTGGAGAAAGAAGAACATTACTTCATTGCTGGTGGGATTGCAAACTGATACAACCACTCTGGAAATCAGTTTGGCAGTTCCTCCGGAAATTGGACATAGTTTTCCAGCCTTTTATTCTGAGGTAGTGTCTGTCTTTGTCACTAAGGTGGGTTTCCTGTATGCAACAAAATGTTGTGTTCTGTTTACATACCCAGTCTGATAGTCTATGTTTTTTTATTGGGGAATTGAGTCCATTGATATTAATAGATATTAAGGAAAAGTAATTGTTGCTTTCTGTTATTTTTGTTGTTAGACTTGGAATTCAGTTCATGTGGATATCTTATTTTAGTTTTGTTGGAAGATTGCATTTTTGCTTTTCCAGAGATGTAGTTCCCCTCCTTGTGTTAGAGTTTTCCATTTATTACCCTTTGAAGGGCTGGATTTGTGGAAATATATTGTGTGAATTTGGTTTTGTCATGGAATACTTTGGTTTCTCCATCTATGGTGATTGAGAGTTTTGCTGGGTATAGTAGTCTGTGCTGGCATTTGTGTTCTCTTAAGGTCTGTATGGCATCTGTCCAGGATCTTCTAGCTTTCATAGTCTCTGGTAAGAAGTCTTGTGTAATTCTAATAGGCCTGCCTTTATATGTTACTTGACCTTTTTCCCTTACTGCTTTTAGTATTCTTTCTTTGTTTTGTGCATTTGGTGTTTTGACTATAATGAGGAGGGAGGAATTTCTGCTCCAGTCTATTTAGGGTTCTATAGGCTTCTTGTATGTTCATGGGTATCTCTTTCTTTAGGTTAGGGAAGTTTTCTTCTATAATTTTGTTGAAGATATTTACTAGCCCTTTAAGTTGGAGGTCTTCACTCTCTTCTATTCCTATTATCCTTAGGTTTGGTCTTCTCATTGTGTCCTGGATTTCCTGGATATTTTGGGTCAGGAACTTTTTGCATTTTGCATTTTCTTTGACTGTTTGTGTGAATTTTTTCTATGGTGTCTTCTGCCCCTGAGATTCTCTCTTCTATCTCTTGTATTCTGTTGTTGATGCTTGCATCTATGTTTCTTGACTTCTTTACTAAGATTTCTAACTCCAGAGTTGTCTCTCTTTGTGAATTCTTAACAGTTTCTACTTCCATTTTTAGGTCCTGGATGGTTTTGCTCAATCCATTCACCTGTTTGTTTCTGCTTTCCTTTAATTCCTTAAAGGATTTTTGTGTTTCTTCTTTAAGGGCTTCTACTTGTTTACTCATGATCTCTTGTAATTCTTTATGGAATTTTTTTGTTTCATCTTTAAAGGCTTGTACCTCTTTACCTGTATTCTCCTGTATTTCTTTAAGGGAGTTATTCATGTTCTTCTTAAATTCCTCCAGCACCATCATGAGATATGATTTTAGATCCAAATCTTGCTTTTCCAGTGTTTTGGGATGTCCAGGACTTGCTGTGGTGGGAGTACTAGCTTCTGATGAAGCCAAGTAGTCTTGGTTTCTGTTGGTAGGTTTCTTGCATTTGCCTTTCACCACCTGTTGACTTCTGGTGTTAGATGTTCTTGCTCTCTCTGACTAGAGCTTGTTCCTCCTGTGGGTCTGTAAGCCTGTCTCAGCACTTCTGGGAGATCAGCTCTCCTCTGGTAAAATCTGGGCACAGATGGCTGTGGATCAGTTGTCAGTCCTGAGTCCTGGGGTCAGAGCACACCCTGTAGACAGGATCTCTACTTGCAGGAAAGGTGCAGAGAGGGCTGTCTATCTGTTGTCGTTTCTAGGTGTAGTCCGAGGTAGAAAGGATCCTGACCACACTGCCCTGCCACTTGTGAAGTCTGTGCCTTCAGGCTGGTCCTACCTTAGAAAGTCACCAGAGAGAGAATGGTGGATCTCACCTGAGTCCCTGGGTTAAAGCACTCCCTGAAGGCAGGCTCTCTGCTTGCATGGAATGGACAGAGAGGGCTGCAGATCCACTGCAGCCACTCCTAGGTGTAGATGGAGGTTGAGAGGATCCTCTCCAGGCTGCCCTGCCACTTTGTGAGACCTGAGCCTCCTGGCTGGTCCTGCATTAGAAAGTCACCAGAGAGAGAATCAGAAGATTCTTGAGTAAAAATTTCTCAGAGAAACAGCAGAAAGTACTGACTGAGAGTCATCTGATGCTCTGCAATATCTCAAATTCAAATTTGTGTCATGCTGGCTAGCCAATAGATTTAAAGGTCAATATGCTTAGCCAGTAAGTTTGAACTATAACCTTGCTGATGTAACTTGTGCCCCTAAAAGATATAAAAACTGCTTGTAAGAGCAATTCAGGGTCACCTCCTTAGTAACTCACCCTAAGGGATTAATTGATGGCTGACCCTGACATGCTGGAAAATAAGTCTCTTGCTTTTGCATTGAAAATAAATAAATCATTGCTATTTTTATCTTGACCTGTTGTTTGTCAATTCTTTCTTTAAAGATTTACATAATTTACTTTATGTGTTTGAATACTTTACCTGCATGCCTTGCTCTCACAGGGTAGTTGAGAGTGGCCTTCTACAATAGCAGCCAGTTCTCTTAACTGCAAGGGCATCTCTTCAGCCTCATAGCTGCTAATTCTGCAACTTTATTATGGAATTCAGCTAAGAGTTCTAGGTCCGGAAGTTTCAGTTCTGTGGTCAAATCACAATTGGCTATGTTTTAAGGATGCATGGACCGTGATAAGCATTGTTTCCTATCTCATGTATTTTATAGCCAGAAAGAAGACAAAGGTAAAACTGTTGCAGACCTCCTGATTTTGCATTAATTCATCCACCAACATGAGCACAATTTGAACATAATTTAAAGAGACATTTCAGAAATTTCTGTTTATTTTAATTTTAAAGTGGTCACTTCTGAAGAAAAATGCTGTCAGTGATGTACCTTTAAACCTCAATCATTTTATTTTATCTTCCATATAACTACATAATAATTCCATTTACATATTTAGTCAGTGAAAATAAAAAATGATAATGACAAGCATTTACCCTTTTATTAGGTTATTTAAACTGGAATACACTTCTTCCTATACCAAAAGTTTTACAATTTATAACTAAGTTCATAAACCTTTTCAGGCATTTTATAATGACAGAACTCAGAACCAGATGGTATGAGGTCTAAAGGAATATAGAAAGATAAGAACTTTTACTGATAATTAATGGATAACTATCATAATTTTGACAATGGCCAATTAGCAAATCCCAATAAAGTTTACAGAGTGCACATGAAAGTTAATCATGCTTAAATTCTTTCCATGGAATCACATCACTTTAAACAATATATGTTCCTTAAAGTCACATGTAAATTGAATATTTATAAGAAACAGCATAAATTTTTACAGATCTGAATTATTAAGGATGAAAAATCTTGTCTCAGTTTCTGATGAATTTGCTATTAGCAATTGTTCTACTGAACCTGGTAAGTTCTTATTCTTGTTAAATCTTTAAATTCTTTCAAAGAGTCACAGCCAGTCCCACAACACCCAGAGGAAGCTCCACTCCCAGGTGCTCTGACACACCAAGGATCAAAGGTGAGGAGGAACCAACATCTGTCCCAACACTGGGAGTAACTGGGAAAAGTGGGACCAGGCACATAGGAACTCAGCCAGCCCAGTGACTCCGGTTCCTTCTGGTCTGTCTGAGTTGGTGTCCTGAGCAGACCTTGGGCACAAGCTCTGCAAGCTGTCCCACAACACATAGAGAAAGCCCCACTCCCAGGTGATCTAACAAGCCCAGGTTCACAGGATCCCAAAATCACAGAGACAGCTTGACTCTGTGGAGTTCTGACAGAATCAAGATCACAGAAAGGACAGGCTACAATCATATTTCGAAAGAACAGGTAGCACTAGAGATAACCTGATGGAGGGCAGCAAGCATAAGAAAAAAAACAACACAAACCAAGGTCGCTTGGCTTCAACAGAACCCAATTCTCCCACCATAGCAAGTACTGGACATACCATTACACCGGAAAAGCAAGATTCAGATATAAAATCACTTATCATGGTGATGATACAGGACTTTAAGAAAGACATAAATAGCACCCTAAAGAAATACAGGAGAACACAGGTAAACCGCTAGAAGCCCTTCAAGAAGAAACACAAAAATCCCTTAAAGAACTACAGGAAAATACAATCAAGCAGGTGAAGGAAATGAGCAAAACCATCCAGAATCTAAAAATGGAAATAGAAACAATAAAGAAAACAGAAAGAGAGACAGCCCTGGTCATACAAAACCTAAGAAACAAATCAGGAGTCATAGATGCAAACATCACCAACAGAATAAAAGAGATAGAAGAGAAAATCTCAGGGGCAGAAGACACTATAGAAAACATTGACACAACAGTCAAAGAAAAATGCAAAAACCAAAAAGCTCCTAACCCAAAACATCCAGGAAATCCAGGATGAAATGAGAAGACCAAACCTAAGGATAATAGATATACAAGAGAGTGAAGGCTCCCAATGTAATGGGCCAGTAAATATCTTCAACAAAATTATAGAAGAAAACTTACCTAACCTAAAGAAAGAGATGTCCATGAACATACAAGAAGCCTACAGAACTCCAAATAGACTGAACCAGAAAAGAAAATTTTCCCAACACATAATAATAAAAACACCAAATGCACTAAACAAAGAACGAATTTTTTTTTTTTTTTTTTTTTTTTTTAAAAAAAAAAAAATTTTTTTTTTTTTTTTTTTTTTTTTAACAAAGAACGAATTTTAAAAGCAGTTAGGGAAAAGGGTCAAGTAACATATAAAGGCAGGCCTATCAGAATTATGGCAGATTTATCACCGGAGACTATGAAAGCTAGAAGATCCTGGACCGATGTCATACAGTCCCTACAAGAACACAAATGCCAGCCTAGGCTACTATACCCAGCAAAACTTTCAATTACCATAGATGGAGAAATCAAGATATTCCATGACAAAACAAAATTTACACAATATCTTTCCACAAATCAGCCCTATAAAGGATAATAGATGGAAAACATCAACATAAGAAGCAAAACTACACCCTAGAGGAAGCAAGAAGGTAATCCACACAAACCTAATTCCACCTCTTACAACAAAAACGACAGGAAGTGACAATTTTTCTTAATATATTAATATGAAAATTAATATTTCCAGCATATCCTAATCGATTGAAATCCAATAATATGAGGAATTAGAAATTTGTTAATTGTCATTCAATGGTCTCTCTAATTTGGTAATTGGAGAAACAGGTCCAACATTGTACAATCTATATACACTGTCAGCTTGTTTGTTTGTGACTGTGTCTGGCTGGGTCTTGAACATAAGGGTCTTGAAATATTGCTTCTCCTATCTCAGCCTCTCTATTAGTAGTATTGTTTATTTCATGTTTTTACACTATACTATGGTTTTCAGAATAGCTTATATATTTCAAAAGTACTTATATACTTTAAAGAAACATAAA
The DNA here is from genome assembly GCF_008632895.1 of Mastomys coucha. Classification (NCBI taxonomy): domain Eukaryota; kingdom Metazoa; phylum Chordata; class Mammalia; order Rodentia; family Muridae; genus Mastomys; species Mastomys coucha. The sequence goes on from NW_022196912.1 coordinate 59,263,600, forward strand.
TGATTAACTAGGGAGGTTGCTTGTAAGAGAACAACAAAGAGTGAGACTGAATGCTTTGCTTGACATTTGTAACTCTTGTATCAAGTTTGAAGAAGAGGACTTTATAAGTTACTCTTTCTCTGAGATGAATGCTTTTCCAAATTATCACAGCTAATGAACCAAATTCTTACCCTCACCTAATGTCTGTGCCACCCTCCAAGCAGAACCATTGAAACAGTTGGCGAATGACTTTATGCATAGACCATCTTAATACCCATACCATTTCTTAAATGAATGTAACCTGTTCTCTGTGGGCTGAGAATAAAGTTACTCACTCAAGTCAAATAGCTTTGACCATAGCAAGAAGTCTGTATCCAAAAATCGAGCCTACAATTCATTTCTAGGCACAGCAGAACTCTCAACTCTCAGCTTAGCTACGAAGGAGGTAAAATCCTTTGTTGATGTGAGGGTCATTGAAGTACAGCCTTATTACAATGAAACCCAATGTCTAAAAATTGTTCTTATTTTAGGCTTGTACCACAGTAAGAGCCAAGATTTTAAACTCTACTAAATACAAAGCAAACAAAAAGACTTTATATATTTATGTTCATTTAAGAAAATACTAGTAGTGATATATTATTTTTAAGTATACAGTTAATATGTTTGGAGTTATTTAAAATTTATGTTGAAAAAAATGTATTTTCCCTATTGCTATTATACCAGCATCTATATAAGTCTGTTAAACTGATTGCTGTTTTATATCAAACAATGTTTATAATACTTATTTTTATTGTCATAATATTTTGTAAATTTTATTCTATATAACAAAAGAAAATATTGTAGGTATTAAAGGGGGTTCTCTGGGAGGAGTTGGGGTGCAAAAGGGAAACAAGAATCAGTGACCATCAACCTTTGTCCAGCGTTTTGATCAGTTGAACCAAATTTCAACAATTTATTGAATTTTTCTAGTGTCTGACAGACAACTTTCTTTCTCCCATTTCTTTTTGTTTGTTTGTTTGTTTGTTCGTTTGTTTTCAAATAGGCACGTGATGATGAATTACATGGAAAAGGTTTAGGGTATAGGGATGAGTTAAATACCCCAATAAGCCCTAAGTGTCCATTAAAATGTTGCAGCATGAATCAAGTTGATTTGATAAATAGGTTTTGTTTGAAGATGGATTGTGTATCATTGTTGCTCACAATGCACAGAATAGAGGAGAGAAAAGCAATACTATAAGCTTAGTCTGAGGTAAGACTAGGAAGGATGGTAGGAATCATTTAGTCAAAGAAGCTCAACAGGTATGAGAAATTAGACATGGGGACCGAGGATGAAGTCAGAGTAAGGATGATCTACAACTTCAAATCACTGAGAGAAAAATGAAATCCAGGGGAGAATCCTTACAGAATGGTAGAGATAGGGAAGCTAACTCTGTGGCCTCATATCTACAACACAGGGATTTGTGTTCAGGCAGGAATGACAGCTGGGTATGAGTAATCATCAGTAATTTCTGAGTTGTGATTTCTGGACTAACTATCAAGAGAAGGAGTTATAAAACTGAGACATGGGCCTCAACTATCTAGAAATGAAAGTAGATTCATTGCAGGATTTTAGAGAAAAAAATACAAATAAAGGCTCTGGTCAGGCAAGAGTGCATGCTGTGCAAACCTTGTGACCTGTATTTAATTGCCAGAACCAACAGAAAGGTGGAAGGAGAAAACTGACCTCACACAATTGGCATCTGGCCTCCACACTCAACTGTGGCAACACATGTTTGTGAAAACATAAGTTATCAGAGTAACTATGGAAATCAGTGAGAGGGATCTTCATAAAATTAGAAGCAGAGGTGGGGGAGATGATCTGCTGCACAATGCAATTGCAGTGTGCAGGTCTGAGTTCAGAATCGTGGAACCCATGTAAAGCTGGATGAGCTAGCCCATGTCTAAAATTCCAGAATTACCACAGAGAGATGGGAGGTAAGAAGAGAATCATTAAGAGCTCATGGGCCAGATACACTGACACATGCTGCAGAAAACGGTAAGAGACCCCGTTTCAGACAAGATGATGTGGCACTGTATGCCTTCACTCACACATGTATACATGTGTCTATTCACACAAACACACACACAAAGATTAAGAAAAAAACTGAGCAAAAAATATTTTAAATGGAACTATAGTATCATCAATCCACAGCACATCTAGGTGTATGTCCAAAGGGATCAAAGGTGGCATACAACTGAGATAATCATGCTCATTACATAGTCTCAATAGCCAAGTCATGGAATCAAATGAGGCATATATTACTAGATGAGCAGATAAAGCATGACATATAGACACCATAGAATATTACTTGGCCATAAATAATTCAATTAAATTATTTACAGAATGAACTATGGAACTAACTATACATCATTATATTAAGTAAAATTAACCAATCTCAGAAAACAAATATATATTTCTCTTATATACGGATTCTAAAATAAAACAGGGATCAGAGTGGAAGACAGAAACAATGGGTGAAGAAAAAAGGCAGGAGGAAGGGGCAATAGGTAAGTGTAGGTGATAGAATGTGAAAGTATCATAATGAAACAACTTTGTACAATCAGTACACAATATTTACAGTAATAACTTGAGGAGTAAAGGAGAGACCAGTCCACTGAATGTCAAGGTAAAAGGACTTCATGGAGAATGATGTCAGATGAGAAATTGAATGTTGCAAAAGGTTTATGAGCTTTGTGAACATTATTTCTTTGGCAATTGTCTGAATTTAAAATTTAGCGATCTTGTTTAAACTTACAAGCATATTGACTATCCAGATAATCATACAACTTGAGTAGATGGTAGAATGATTTCCTAAAGTCCATTATCAATATTTCCGGGAATAGGAAGGTGAGCAAACTGTACACTCTGGTAAGACAGCATAAGAGAAATGTATGAGTTTTAGCTAATGAAAAATATGCAAATGTACCTCGTCACACTTTAGTGTTAAGTGAATACACTGAGTAATGTTGCATAAATGTCCTCTGCAAATTTGGAAAGTGTTTACAATTTGTTCCTAATGGTGATATAAAAAACTTAATTCTTAATTGTATCACCTCAAGCTCTGGGAATATGAATTGGCTGCCCCATGTAGATTTTTATTGAAGTTTATGTATTCCTCATTCTGTGTACCCTGACTTATGAAAATGAAATTCATTTATGTAAATGGTCTATGAAATTTTAAATAATATTTCTGGTTATATTGACTGAAATTATATACATCACCTTAGGTAGAATGCTTTATTATCACATTTCAAACAAGGATCCTTCTTAACATAAACTGTTCAGTGCACGCGGTGGAAATGACTAGTGATGTCATATTGTAGGAAGGTTTGAGAATGCCTATTGTAAACACCTTTCCTTAAGCGTCAAAGTCCCAGAAGGTGTATTCTTCTTTGTCTCCCCTGTCCCTGAGCACCTCATCCCAAAGAACAGAGAGGCTGCTCACTATCACAGCAGAGGGGATGGGAACTTCATGTCACTAAAATTTTAGATTTAAATTTATCTGTCTCTTAAAGCAAGTCACTTTTGTTATCGTTACAGTGTTTTTTATTTTTGTTTTGTTTCTGCTTGTATTGTATATATTCTGTTGAAAATATGCTACTTAAAGATTGTATAGCACTGAGTTGTTAGGAGAGCTGCACACAAAAATAGTGTAGTTGAGTTTTTACCCCACTAAAACACAGAAGAGGGAGAAATAAATGTGAGGGATATCAACTTATTCATCCATCCTATAAGGAATATAAACTCTTATCCACAATACAGAGGAATATACATAAAGTGTAGCTAATCAAATAGAGAATCCAGACAATCGTGGCAGGTTCGGCATGGTAGTGTTTAAATACAATTCTATCAAAATCCCCACTCATTCAGGTCATATTCATATAGAAATGAAGTGTGCATCAACAATACACTTTATTTTTTTTTTTTTTATTTTAGATATTTTCTT
>NW_022196912.1:59270369-59293042 GCF_008632895.1 Mastomys coucha
AGCTATGAGTTTACCTCTTAGGACTGCTTTCATTGTGTCCCATAAGTTGGGGTATGTTGTGGCTTCAACAATACACTTTAACAGAATTTATAGCAGTTACAAACTAAGTTGCTAAAACTCCATCATAAGTAAATGAGTACCTTTGTCTTTAAAACTTGATCAACTACTTAAAAATTCTTTGGTGAATTTTGTCATTCAACAAGGAATTGTAAGTGTCCATTTATATGCTATACACAACAGCAGGTTGTAATATCTGACTTGTCATAAAGAATAGATCTAAACCATTTTAAAACCAAAATATAAAGATGTCCCCAAAAGGCAAGAAAAATAATAAATGTAGTTTATAAAACATGATTTTATTCTTTTAAATTTCATCATATATGTAGAAGAGAATATCTGAGGAAGAAATTTATTTCAGTTTTTTTCTCAAATCATTGAACTATTCTTGCATTTAAAAAAAATAATTTAGTACATTTAGGCCAGTACCATAAACATTATATATTATTTAATTATACAAAAACATGACTCATAAAATATTCTGCCTCTTAGGAAATACTCCAGGTATTTTACAAGGAACAGTATAGTTAGAGTACCCAAAATACATACAACTGCAGAAGCAATTAAAATCTGTAATAAAAATCAAACATAAAACCAGTGTACCATGCCAAAGGCCTTTTGAAATAAAAAGAGCTTTAAACCCACAGAACATAAAAGGAGGCTAATTCAGTGGTTGCCCTCAATTGAAAAGAGAGGACGTTGCACAGCCCAGGGCTGGCAGGCAGAAAATCTTAAACCTGTGTTTAAAAATTTTAGATTTAAATTTATCTTTCTCTGAATGCATGCCACTTTTTATTGTTGGTACAGGTGGGTTTTTTGTTTTTATTTTTGTTTTGTTTCTGCATATATATATATATATACATATATATATACATATATATATATACATATATATATATATGACAAGTGTTATGAGACCTTTACTCCCGGTCAGTATCAATATGAGATCCCACATGATGTTTCTCTGTCACTAGGTGGTATTTTGCTTTTATGCAAATCACTCAGTCATTAACTCAATCAATCAATAAACAAGCAACTATGTTTTATTTTTTCAAGTATTCACTAAAGGTCCTTGAGAACGTAATTCTCTGAACATTTGTGGATGAAATTAGAGCTAATAAGTAGTTGTGAGCAAATCATCTCTCTTCTAGGAAAACAAAGGCAAATTAAGCCTTTTCAATATGTGACTTTTAGATAAGAATGCATTCAATTGCCAAGCATAAATCCTCAAAATACCCAAGAAACTTTTCAAACTTTTAAGAGGCTGCTGTAAGCAGAGGACACAGAGCCCTTCATAATCCTCTCAAAAAAAAAAAAACAAAGAGTCTGCAGCACCCTTTGCACAAGCCATCAGAAGTTACTCTCGAACTCTGATCTCAACATGAAGTTACTGAATGTGGTATAAAATTCTTATTTCTCTGCAATCATGAACTTCAGTGCGTGATTTAATGTGGCCTGACATGCATTTGGGGTGTGAAAAGTGGAAGGTAGAGAGATGCTTTGTCACCAAGAAGATTTGTTCTAGTGAAGCTCAGACAGCAGTATCTTGCTGGATGTATTTTTGGTTTTTCTAACATCAATGTGTCAAAAAAACCAAAAAAAAACCTCACACATCTTTTCCACCTAATCAGAAGTGGCTTTGTGAAATTCACAAGAATGTAAGACAGAGAAAAGAACATTTTGCATACAAAAAGTTTCCTTTTCCTTCCCCTGAGTGTCAGGAGAAAGGCCGAAGAAAATAATGAAGCTGGAAGGACGAGAGAGCAGGATAGCGAAACTGAAGATGAAGGCCTAAGGTTTTACTGGCTGCTTTCTCCTTGCCCTGCTCTGACCACATCTCAGTAGAAGCAGACTCCTCCCAGAAGAGTCTCAAAGAAGTTCTAAACTTGTTAAAGGCAGATCTGAGGGGACAGGGACTCTGAAGACCAATCAGCTGCTCAGTATGCGGAGCCAGAGACAGATGAAGACTTCCTAGCACGTACACCTCACCTTGATCAAACCAGGAAAGCACATCAGAAACACAATAGCAGCAGGATCAGGGAGAACCAAAGATCTCATTGTGAATGCTGCATCTCAATACAAAGATCCATTCTTCAGCCTTCAGTGTGGCTGAAGGTAGCCCACAGTACCCTAAACTGACATACCCTTACCTTTGGACTGGCCACAGTCAGTTCTACTAAGGAAAAGACTAATCTATCTAACAGTGGGAGAAATCCACAGTAAGTGACTTCGCTGCTCAGTGTAATATTAAGAACGTAAGAATAAGCAAGGTAACAGGAAAAGGCAGTTAAGGAAAACGTTGAAAAAAGTTAAACACAAAAAGGAGAGAAAAAAAAGGAAAGAAAAGCAAAACTTCCTGAGGTTAAAAAAAAGGCAGAATGGTGATTTTGGAGAAGGACAAATAGAAAGAAATCCCCTTTCAACCAGAAAACTGTTCCACAAATGAGAGGAAGCAGAAGACAACTTAATTACAAGATGAGCAGTAACACATTCTGTGATTCCCAGCCCAGGTAATCTGAAGACTAGAAGGATGAAACTCTCCGGAGTAGCCCATTACAGACAAGCAGATACAGCCTCCAATCATTATCAGCAAGTCCTTACAAAGAAGGACAGCAGAAGTGTAGACCCAGCTCATCCTGGACTGACCTGATACCAAGGGCAGCCATTTAGATTTGCTAATTAGCTTGATCAAGTGAGAAAATAAGTTTCCCCTATCTCTACAACTTCGGAGGCAGTTTTGTAACATCATGCAAGGACCCAGCATAAGTCAAGCTCCTGAGCTCCAAGAGAAAACGGGAGGTGTGAAATTGAGCTTCCTGCATGATATTATTTCAAGCTCCCAAGTTCTTCATAAAGACACCCCTGAGGCTTAAAGCTGGCAATGAAGCATAGTTAGTTTGAAAATATTTCTGTCTATTCCAAAGAGACAAAAATATATTTTTTAATTACAGATTTTCTAAAATATGGTGGGTGAAACTACTTCATTATCCCAAACAATAGAACTACACCTGGCCTTTGTTTTGTTTGTAATAATAGAACACTACTGAAGACAAAGAACACTTTTTAAAGTAATTTCAAAATTGGAGCCCATCCCATGGGCTGCTGTACACCTTTGGCAAAAGATCTCCAGTTTCTAGAGGCCACACTGATTCTAGGGACCCAAGAAACACTGGCACTTGAAACCCCAGAGGTCATGCAGGTCAAAAAACCAAAAACAAACAAACAAATAAACAAACAAACAAAAAAACAGAAGAAATACCTACTAGAACTGAAGACTTACTGGTCACCAGAAATCCAGGCTACTCAGGCCTGAAGACCAGACAGGAGACAAAAACTAAAGGAAAAAACATCCAAAAACATCCATCCAATAAAGATAAACTCAGAAATCATCAAGCCTATAATAACTCCCAAACATAGATGAGTAGAGGCCAGCATGAAAACACAATCAACAACTGCCAGGGAATATACCACCACCAGAGCCCAGCTATCATACTTCAGCAAGCCCTGGATATTATTACAAAGCTGAAGCACAACAAAATGACCTTAAATACAGTCTTATGAAGATAGTAGCTTTTAAAGAGGAAATTAATGCATTAGTTTAAGAAATACAGAAAAATACAATAAAAGGAATGAAAGAAAGAAATAAAACCATTCAATAAATAAAACTGTTTAAGACTTGAAGATGAAAATGGAAGCAAAAAAGAAAACACAAAGTGAGGAAATTCTGAAGATAGGAAATCTAGGAAAGTAAACAGGAACTACAGACACAATCATCACCAACACAATGCAAGAGAAGGGAGAGAAAATCTTTGGCATAGGTAATATGATGAAGAAATTGATATTTCAGCACAAAAATATTGAATCTAAAATTTCCTGTCAGAAAAAATCCGGGAAATATGGTCCCTATGAAAAAAACCAAAGCTAGGAATAATAGAAATAGAAGAAGATTTCCATGTCAAAGTCCCAGAAATTAGTTTCAACAAAATTATAGAAGAAAAGTGCCCTAATCTTAAGAAAAAGATGCCTATAAATGCACGAGAAACTTAAAGAACACTAAAATAGATTGGACCATAAAGAAAAATATCCCCACCACATAACAGAACACTAAATGTATAGAACAAAGAAAAAATATTAAAGCTGGATGGGAAAAATGTCAAGTAACATATACAGCCAGACCTATTAGAATTATACCCAGTTTTTCAACAGAAACTCCAAAAAACAGAAGGGTCTAGGTAGATGTCTTGCCAATTCTAAGAGATCACAGAAGCCTGCCCAGACTACTATATACAGCAAAACTTTCAGTCACCATAGATGAAGAAAACAAGATATTCCATGATACAACCAAATTTAAATAATATCCATAAATTTAGATTAATAGAAGATGCTAGAATGAAAACTCTATCCGAAAAATGTTAACTATGCCCCAAAAACATGGGAAATAATTACATGCCAGCAAAACCAACAAAAGTGAAACAGTGAAACATACACACACAAAAAAACAACAACAACATCAAAATAACAGGAACTAACAACCACCTGTTATTAATATTCCTCATTTTGGACTCAATTTCTCAAATAAAAGCACACAGGCTAACAGAATGAATATGTAACAGGATTTGGCATTCTGGTGCGTTTAAGAAGGACACCTCAACATCAAAGGTAGACATTACCTCAGAATAAAAGGCTAGGAAAATATTTTCCATGCAAATGGACCCAAAATCAAGCTGGTTTAGACATTCTGATGCCTAAGGAATTATACTTCCAACCAAAATTAGTCAAAAGAGATGGGTAAGGAGCCTTCATACTCATCAAACGAAAAATCAACCATGATGATGTCTCATTTCTGAACATATAGGCCACAAATACAAGAGAACACACATTTCTTAAAGAAACATTACTAACACTTAAACAACACATCAAATCCCACATGTTAATGGTGGGTGACTTCAACACCTCACTCTGATGAACAGGCAGGTCACCCAGATAGAAACTAAGCAGAGAAATAATGGAACTAACAAATGTTGTGACTCAAATGGACCTAATAGTTATCTCCAGAACATTTCAACCAAATATATAAGAATATATCTTCTTAGCACCTCACAGGACCTTCTCCATAACTAACCATATGCCTGGTCACACACCCAAAGCACCGCTCAACAGATACAAGAAAATTGAAATAACCTATTGTATCTTATCAGATCACCATGGATTAAAGCTAGACTTCAACAACAACAGGAACAATATAAAGCTTATAAACTCATGGAAACTGAACTACTTCCTGCATCATGACCACTGGGTCAAGGAAGAAATCAAAGACTTTCCAGAACTCAATGAAAATGAAGGTACAACATACCCAAGCTTATGAGTCACAATTAAAGCAGTGCTAATAGGAAAGTTTATAGTACTAAGGGCCTTCATAAAAAAATTAGTGCGATCTCATTTTAACAACTTACAGCCTACCTGAAAGCTAGAACAAAAAGAAGCAAACCTATCCAAGAAATTAGACAGTAGAAAATAATCAAACTCAGGAATGAAAGCAATATGATAGAAACAAAGAGAACAATATAAAAAAATCAATGAAACAAAGAATTGATTCCTTGAAAGACTAACCAAAAGGTAGAAAGAAAATATACAAATTAACAAAATCAGAAATGAACAGGGAGACATGACAATAAACAGGGAAGAAACCCAAATAGTCATTAGGTTCTACTTTAACCCTGTACTCCACATAATTTAAAGTACTTAAAAATGGACAATTTTTTGAAGGATTTCACTTACCAAGGAAAGTAAAGCTCAGATAAACAATTTAAATAGATATAATCACTAAGGAAATAGAAGCAGTGATTAAAAGTCTCCTGACCAAAAAAAAAAAAAAAAAAAAAATCCCAGGACACCTGGTTTTAGCACAGAATTCTATCAAATTTACAAAGAAGAGTTAATATCAATACTCCTCAAACAATTCCTCAAAATAGAATATCAACAATTAATGAATGGGCCTCAAGAAACTAAAAAGCTTCTGAAAGGCAAAGGACACTGTAAAGGACAAATGGTATTCTACAGACTGGGAAGACAACTTCAGCAGCCCAACAGCTGACAAATGGATGATACCCAAAATATATAAAGAACTCAAGAATCTAGATACCAACAAATCAAATAACCCAACTAAAAATGAGGTATACATCTAAACAGAATTGTTAGCAGATGAATCTCTAGTGGCTGAGAAAAAAAATTGTTCAACAGTCTTAGCCATTAGAAATTCAAAAATCAAAATGTCTCTGAAATTCCATCATACACTAGTCAAAATGGCTAAGTTAAAACAGAAAAAACAAAAAACCTCAGGTGGCAGCTCAAGTTGGCAAGAATACGGAGCAAGGGAAACACTCCTCTATGTACAAATTATATGGTGACTTTGAAAATCAGTATAAAACTTTCTGCCTCAAGAGGCAGCTATTACCACTCCTGGGCATGTACCTAAGGTATGTTCAAGGATACCACAAGGACACTTGCTCAACTGTGTTCATAGCAGCTTTATTCATAACAACCAGAATCTGTGAACAATCTAGATGTCCCTCAACTGAAGAATGGATAAAGAAAATGGGGTACATTTACACAATATAACATTACTCATCTATTAAAAATAATGATGTTCTGAAATTGCAGTCAAATAGATTCGACTAGAAAAGAGCATGCTGAGTGAGGTAACCCAGATCCAGAAACACAATCTTCACATGTACTTACTTCTAAGTGAGTACTAGCAATAAAGTAAGGGATACATGCTACAATGCACATACCCAAAGAGGCCTAGGAACAAGGAGGGCTCAAGGTGAGATTCATGAATCTCACTGAGAAGAGAAAATTCACATTGTGGGTGGGTGGGGAGAGGGGACTGGTCAGGAATGGATCTCAGGATGTGTGACCATACTTTTAGATGCTTATATATGTCACTCTTCTCTACCACAATTCCTTCCAACCTCAAAGAAGGTCAGGGGAAAAAGAAGGCCTAGATCTCTTTCAACTACTTCCTGCTGATTAGGGCCATCACAGTCCTTGGAGTAAGTCCAATCTTCATTGTCAAGATACCTTCAACCAGCAACAAACAGCAGGCTAGCAATCGAACGAGCAGCAACCCAGCAACCCTACAACCCAGCAATCCAGAAACCCAGCAACCCAGCAACCCTACAACCCTACAACCCAACAACCCAGCAATCCAGCAACGCTATAACCCAGCAACCCTATAACCCAGCAACCCTACAACACAGCAATCCTACAACCTAGCAACCCTACAACTCAGCAACCCAGCATCCCTACAACCCAGCAACCCAGCAAAACAGCAGCAGTGGAAGAAGTCGCAGCTATAGCCTTTCTGGGGAATTTTTAGGAGCTCTCAAGAGTTTCCGGAACTCCAAACATAAACTCTATTCAGCTGTCCTCACCAGAGCATGAAGCAAATCATAGTTATCCCCTAGGGATAATCTATAGAAGCCCCATAGTCCAAATCTGAGATTAAAACAAAAATATATTCTTTTTATTTTATTTTATTTTTATTAGATATTTTCTTTATTTACATGTAAATTTCTCCTTTCCCAGTTTCCCCTCCAAAAAACAAAGAAACAAACAAAAACAACAAAAACAAACTCCTGTTGCCTCCCCCCTTCCCATGCCTGCCACCCACCCTCTCCCACTTATTGGCCCTGGCATTCCCCTACACTTCACAGGGCTGAGGTCCTCTCCTATTGATGATCGAATTTGCAATCCTCTACTATAGACATGCTGCCAGAACAATCAGACCCCTCCATTTCTTTTTTAAGAAACCATATCTCTCACTGCAGAGATAGGAACAGAAGGGATTGGGTCAGGGTATGGAGGAAGAAAGTACTTGGACAGTCAACTGGAATCAAGGGTGGAAGACATCTCTGAGATAATGTACTAACCTAGTGGAATGGAAAGCCACAGGAATCTATGAGGGTGACCCTAGTTAAGATTCCTAATAATTGGAGATTCAGAACCTGAACCAATCATCTCTTGTAACCATATAAGACTTCCAAAGGAGGAAATAGGAAAACTAGCCTACTCTAAAAAACTTTGACCTACAATTTATTCTGCCTACAAGATGTGCTGGGGTAAAGTTGGCACAGAATTTGTGAGAGTGGCCCAACTAATGATTAGTCCAGCCTATGCCATGAGATGGAGCCCACCCCTGACACTGCCTGCAGGGTCAGGACCCAGAAGCTGGATACCATAGAGACCTAGGATAGAACCAAATACAAATAGGGTTAAAAAAATCAATGAAAATTAATGAAATAATTCCTAATGATATTCTGCTATACTCATAGACTGGTGACTAGCCCAATTATCATTAATGAGACTTTACCCAGCAACTGATACAAATAGATGCAGAGAGCCACAGCCAAACATTAGGTGGAGCTTGGGGGATACTGTGGAAGAGGTGGAGGAAGGATTTTAGCCACCAGAGGGGTCAAGGACACTGCAAGAAAACCTACAGAATCAACTAACCTGGGTCCACAGAGGCTCACAGAGACTGAACTGCTAACCCAAAAGTATGCAAGGGATGGACCTAGGCCAACTGCACATTTGTAACTGTTGTGCAGCTAGGTCTTCATGTGGGACTCCTAACAGCAGAATCAGGTGCTGTCTCTAGCACTGTTGCCTATCTTTGGAACCCTTTCTTCCTAATGGCCTTCCTTGTCTGGCCTCAGTAGAAGATGTGCATAGTCTGACTGTAACTTGATATGCCAAGGCTGATTAATATCCATGGTAGGCCTCCCCGTTTTTGAAGAGAAAAAGAGGAGAAATGGATGTGGGGTAGGGAGAAGGACTGGGAGGAGTGGAAACTGAGGGCATGATATAAATTTAATTAATTAATTGAAATGTACAATAATATAATTCATATCAAAATCAGTAGTTGAGAGTTTGTACAAATAAATGGTAAACAGTATGAAAAATTAATAACATTGAAAGGTTGAAGTTTTATAAATGACTGAAAATTTAGAGATTTTCTGGCTCATTTCGTGAGAGCTGACATCATTTAATATCCACCCATCCAGAAATAGCGAAAAAATGGAAAATTAAAGGAAAGGAAATAGAGCAATGAGAAGGAAAACACTCAAACACAGGGGAAAAAAAAGTCACAGATCTTTAGGTTGAAAAATTCCCTGTGCACTGAACAGCAAAAACTTTTTTTTAAAATCTAGCTCATTATAATCCTTAGGAAGTTTGGCATCACTAAACTTCATTGAAAAAATATACTCCCAAGGACAGAGGTAAAGTAAACTTCAAGGCCCAGGAATCATGTACATTCTAGTTCATCTGATGACAGCAGAGACATAACTGAGTGATGCTTTCATTGTCTTAGGCTAAATTCATCTAGGCCCAGACTTTCATACATAGTTCCAACAAACTTGAAGACAAAGTAAACATTTAAGGCAAACAAAATAGCAAAATGTTATTGCCCCAGTACTTTTTCTTTACAAAGAAGAAAGGAGATAAAAGAGATCAACAAAATGAAAAAGAGGATCCATCAGAAATGGATGATTGGAAGTGCAAACAACCTTCTTTTTTTGGGGGGGGGGGAAAGAACTTTTATTTTTTTTTTTATTTAGATATTTTCTTTATTTACATGTAAATTTCTCCATTCCCAGTTTCCCCTCCAAAAAACAAAGAAACAAACAAAAACAACAAAAACAAACCCCTGTTGCCTCCCACTTCCCCATGCCTGCCACCCTGCCCTCTCTCACTTTCTGGCCCTGGCATTCCCCTACACTGGGGCACAGAACCTTCACAGGGCTGAGGTCCTCTCCTCCTATTGATGATCGAATTTGTAATCCTCTACTATACACATGCTGCCTGAACAATCAGACTCACAACCTTCTAAAAGACAAAGCACATTAAACCAATCGTGGCAACTGTTTGAGAAAGCCCTTTGCTAGGAAAGAAATGCAGAGGCTGTCTTCAAGAACACAGACTATGAAGGCAAGGTATCCCAATGATAACATAACATTGTTTTTGAAAAGAGAAAATACAGCTAGATACTGGAAGGAAAGCCAAAATGTGCATTGAGCACATGATTCAACCAAAGTAAAACATGACATAGTTCTGCACAAGAGTTTATTTTCACCTGAAACTTGGGATAATCTTTTACCACCACTGGTTTAAAGGTGTTATGTGACACTATTCTTTGGGAAATATGGACAGATATTTACTCTTCTCAGAAAGTGAGTGAATCAACTAGAGAAAAAGTACAGATATTGCAAAAGCACAATTTGGTGAAGCAGTGAGTTTTATTGGACTTTCTTACAGAAATATGGGTGAGGGGTTACATAAAGGAGCAGAAACATCTCAAAGCCAGCTGCATCACCAAAGTCCACCCAAGCATGGCTAAAAGTTCATATGATCTAGAAACCCGGAGCACACTGTAGAACCTGCCTTTCCAGGTAGTTCAGTTAGTTAAGCAGTAGATTTGTCTTAGATTTATTTTTCAACTCTCTACTATTATCTGCTATTATTCAATCACTCTTGGGGAAGAAGGAGCCTAAAGAATCTGGTCAGTTTTAGGGATTTCCTGAAGCTATTTGAGTTGTTACTTCCTGTGTTAGTTAGCAAGTTTCCCTACAGGGTGGAGTGTTTTGTCATCCCTTTGAGCATCCCCTTATTCTCTTTCCTGAAAACATCATTTTTGAAGAGTTTCCCTCCAAGAGAGAAGGTATGGATCTGAGAAGAAACTACTATATACGTGGTAAGGAAAAATGTGATGCTGATAATGTAAACATAACACTCTATGCAGTTTCTACACTAGAGTAGAGTTTAAGAGATCAGAAGAAATACCAAATATCCTACGAGGTAACACTGAGATTCAAAGTAAAATGACACTCATTTAAATAATTAGAGATTAGTTTTTCTAATATGTAATCAAAAGTGAAAATTGTAATAAACTTTGGGAGAAAATGAAAAAAGATAAAAAGGTACAGTGATCCTTTTGTGTTCTGATACTGAGAGGTTAGATTTCATTCAAATGACTATATGAAGAAATAGCTGGGTCGGGGATGTACCTCAGTGCTTTAAAAGAAAGAGAAAAGGAATGGTTAACATCAATTTTCTATTATTGACTGTCTAAATTTATTTCAAATTCATGTAATGTTTTATAAGACATATGAATTTTACAAGATATAATTTTGGAAGATAAAGCATGTGTCTTGGTATTTTATTAGCTCAATTTCTCATATAAAACTTTGCTTTCATTCAAGGCATGCTGTTCATCTCACAGATGGCCACATCTAGACTTTTCTCTGTGGACTTACGTTCCCTGTTATTTGTAAAACTGCAGCTGATTTTATTATGCAGCATGATATTCACTGTATAAAAACCTTTGAGATGTATTCCTGTCTGAGTGCACTGCTATAAAAATATCTTGGTCTCTGCAGATAAATCAGGTTTTTTGTCAGAAATAAAAAATATGAGGTCTTTTACTGAGAGGAATCATAAAGGTATTGCTCATTTTCAGTTATCAATTCACCTCGGTGTCTAACCTTTTACATCATATTTATTCTGCTTTTACTTCTTTTATCCCTGTTGACAAGTTGGGCATTTTGAAAGCTTCCTCTATTACTCAAATTTGAAGAAATTTCTACTGATGTCAGATATAGCAAAAATATATCATATTCACTATTGTAACAAATGTTGCTACTCTTTATAGTCATGATCATATTTCCCACAATGTATTTTAATCTCTTTAATAATACTAATTATATGTGATATAGTATATCCCATATCCCCTTCAGAATGTTATACATGTAGCAGGTGCTTAACAAAGGTTTCCATGTTAGGATGACTTAATCATGACTACCACTATTTTTCAATTTATGGTCAGGAGCAAAATATGTTTCCCAAGTTACACCTAAAGAAAAAGAAAGTATTTTGCCTCTTAGCTATTTTATGTGTACTAATAAAATACTCCTAAAAGAAACAAAGCAAATATAAAAGACTAACCGCTGATTCATAAACATGGAATATTATAGTCCCATTTTGCTGTATGATATTAAATGTGATTTTCACTTTTATAAATTAATTATATAACATAAACAATAAAACAAAATCTTATGAATCCAATATCTGAATCTTATAGGGATAGGAGTGGAGACAAGGGTCTGGAGTTACCCTGAGAAAAAGCCAATTCCTACATCTCTAATGCTAAACCTTCAGCTCATCACACATGGGAGTTTTTGTCCATGGACCATTGCACAACAATGTTCTCTTGTTGTGACACAGGCAGAGAAATAGTTTGAAAAATAGCATTGTGCCATTAAGTCACAGTAAAGTGTTACTACCGCACAATCCCTTAGATGATTCTGCTGTCTCAGATGCAGGGAAATATCTTCTGGCAGCCTGAAAAGGTGGTTCTGCTAGCAGAGTGCCTTTTCAAATAGTCAAGAAAAGTAAATAAATTAAAAAATTAAAAAATTTTAAAAAATTAAAAGCTCTTAAAGTGTGGTCAGTCCTCAAATTCTCCTCCAGTCAGTTTGAAACAAAACAATAAAAATTCCACTATTAGCTTTAAGTCCTTTAGAAATGTATGCATTAACAAGGACTTACAGCAACATATACTTAAAAATAAGACAGAAAGGGGTGGAGGCATGAGTTGGATCCCATGGATATAGCTCAGGGTGTGATCCCCACATAAGACACAGGTAAGACTGAAGAGGTGGTGCACACCTATACTGCCAGCACTTGTTAGACAGAGGCAGGAAGATCAGAAGTTCAAGGTCATCCTTTGATATATACGGAATTTAGAGACAACCTAAAATACATGAGACTGTGTCTCAACTTAAACGTCCATGTGTATATGTGCACACAAGAACAGAGAAATTTCAAACAAAAGTGAAAGCCAGCAACATAATGATCTGCAAATATGAAACTTTGTAATAACATATTCAGAAAAAAAAAAGAAAAGAAGGAAAATAAAGTGTGTCCCAGAGAGTAGACATTAGAATGTGCTTGAAGGAGAACTGGAAAAGCCCTTAGGAGCTGGAGAAATTTGTCTGGAAACAGAACAGCCAGCAAGAAGAAAGCAGCTCAATATGCAAACCTTACTGCTGGTGTGAAATAGAAAATGTTAAAGGAAAGACAAGGTGATCAAAAACAAACAAACAAAGAAAACAAAACAAAACATACTATTCTCTGATCAGAACATGTAGATTATTCGAGAGAGGAGGCTAAACCACAAGCTTGTGTAAGCAACAACCGCTTACTTAAAAAGATACTACTTGACCAGAGCAAGGCAACCTCCTGGGAGGAAAGAGTGGACCGAAGGATCAACTCTGGGTACTGTTCTTAAAAAAACTGGAACTTAAAGCTGGTTCTTCAAAAAGAATGCTTAATTATGAGAACAATTATAAGTGATGATTCTCAAGTCTCATTGCATATTGGAGCCAGCAGAGAGCTTTTAAAACTAATGATTCCCAAGATCCAGCCTCCTTCTGGAGATCATGATTTAGCTGAGTGGAAATGGGGCCAGACATCAACAGTTTTAGTGCCCACTGAATAATTCTAATGTGCAGCCTTAGACCCACATTAAGATGTTACTGCTATTGTTATTAATAATTTATTCTATTTTTTAATTGTGTGCATACATGCATATGTACATGTAAGTGTACCTAGAAGGCCAGGAGAGAGTGTCAAATCATCTGGACCTAGAGTTACAGGTAGTTTTGAGCTTCCTGACACAGGCAGTTGGAAGGCAACTAACTTTAGATCTCTTGAAGAGCAGCCAGTTCTCTTAACTGCTGAGCCAGCTCCCCAGTTCCAATGTGAGGGTTTTAGTAAAGCTAAAAGCTTCTGCTTCATGTGTCTGCGTACACAGAATTATTTTTCCTTGTCATTTATTGTCAATATTAAGTGGCTAAGTTACCTGAAGCTATGATTTTTCAATCTTGAAAGTTCCTCCAGGGTCCCTATGTTAACAATTTAATTTCCCAGGTAATGAGAGTTATAACTTTTAAGAGGTGAGGCAGTGGTCGTGGTTCTCGGATCATCAGAGACATTGGAGGGGATTGTTAGACCCAGGTTTTCCTTTTTCTTCTTCTTTGTGACCATGAATTGAACAGTTTGATTCTCTTATGTGTTCACATAATGGTGGGTTGCTTTTCCATTATCCCAGAGCCACACAGCTCACCAATCATAGAATTATTAAAACTATAAGCCAAGTAAACCATCTCTCAGATACTGTTTACAGTGATGGGAAGCTGTTGGATATATCAATACAACACAGAATCAACCAACCTATCTTTCGAGTATATTTATCTCACATGAAAGTTTTATTTAAAAAAATACATTCTTTTTTATCTACAAATTACTTACCTCTAGCGCCTTTAATGATCTAGAAATCTGACATCAAAAGAAGCAAGAAAGATTTGAACCTGAAAAGCCTATCTTGGTAACTTGGTAGAATGTGGAATATCTTTTGCTAGTTGGAGCTAAAACTGTTGTTACTTGTTTCCTGGCCAAACACTATTTTGCTATACTTAACAAAAACCAACTTCACAGAATCAATGACTTTATGGTTGCTCAGGAACATGCTACTTAATGACAGTCTCTGAACATACTATCTTTCTTTAATATAGAAAATTGAATACAGGATTGTAGTCACTTCAGGAAACACTAATTTCTCTTTAATATCATGGACACAGAGTCAAGAAGGCAAATGCTAGAATATATAGTCGGTAAAGCTTCACAGGAATGTCACAATAAGAATTTCACCTAATGAAGACTCGTTAACTTGGCAACACCTAATAGTAAATCTAAGCTTTAAAGAAAAGCTTAAGCAGAAGAATGGTTTAAATAAAGGCAGTGCTACAGAGCTGGAGCTTTCAACAGTAACATAATATGGAACTTCTGGCACCACTGTTCTCTATGTTTTTTAAAGTCATAGAGTTTAAAACAAAACAAAACAAAACAAAACTATCTTCTCCAAACTCCAATTCCATCCCATGTGAAAATAGTAATATTTTATGAGAAATATAAGGGTGCTGAATTAGTGTCAGTTTTTAACACAGGCAAGAACTCCCTCTGTGCGGAGAAAATGCCTCATCATTACAAAACAGTGTGTAGTTTAGTGTAGAAATGCCCAGTATCAAAGAGTGTTCACTTCAAATCACTGCGACAGAGGTGAAGGAGAGTCTGCAGGCACAGGAACAAGTCCCGGAGGCTTTCCCAGAGTGAAAACTCTGATGGAGATTACCTTCATCATCACTCCTAATTAGACTAAACTCCTCCAGGGAAACGATCTATCTCCAGTGACTTAGAGGCATTTACTCAGCAGTATTGGAAGGAGATACACTGAGAAGTCATATTTTCAAAATGCTCAGCTTATTCAGTCATGAGAATTTGTTTACAGAATTATTTTTTTGGCTTTCTAACTTAGGCACACAGCCAGACCTTGGAGATTTTGCTTTGGATGCCACAGGGCCAAATGAATGGCTGACTTCTTCCAGAGAGTGCTTCCCATAACCCAGTGTTCTCTCACCTCTGTCCCCTACTTCATTACAATGTATCTGTTCTGCATTTTATGCCTCCTGGCCTGTGTTCTGTTAGATAATTTGACTTTTTTTTTCTATTTTGACTTAAGGTGTAGCTGGCTGTATGTGTGAAGCCTCCTGGAGAACAGTTTTTGCATTTCAACAAGGATCATAAATTCCTGAGCCAAAAGTAATAAAGAATGAATAATGAGAATTTTACACATAATGAAAGGTCATAGAAATGTCTTTGAAAGTTTCATTGAGCACAATGGTTTCCCAAGTCTCTTCAACAGGACCATGGAGGAGTCCATGCTGTGGCTGCATACCAGCCACCAGTAGTTGCAGCTACTAAACGTTCACTAATTATTCATTTAACTAAGTCTATGTTTACTTCCTTGATGTCCCTATCCTAAGTCCCCCAACATTTTTATAATCCTTCAGCTACCTTAAGAAAAGTTGATCGGCCTCTCAATTGAGAGTCCCCACATACATACTCACCGAGATTCCTAACTGTTATACCCAGATTTCAGGGTCCCCACAGACCACCCCACTAGGAGTCCAACTCCCATTCAAAAGCAAAGGGTCTTTATTTGAGCTTGAGCTCGGACCCTCCAACCTCTCCAACACAATAGATGGGTGTGGAAGGCCCCGAGTTACTAAAATCTTGTCTTTTTATCATGATTTCAGCAGGGTGTGGGGATTCCCAACTTGGCAGTTATATGATTGGTCAACATTTAAGAAATTACAGCTTGGCACATTTTTATTAGTTAGCAATGATTTCTGCTTGTTATGTGCAATTGTGGCTAACTTGACCAATCTACTTTGAGATAGCTGAACATTAGGTGTTTTCCTCCTAAGAGCCAATTGGCTGTCACTAACAGTGCAGTAGCTGTTATTAGGAAAGTTGTGGCTGTTATGAGGGGGTGTCTTGGTTCCTGAAACAATTTGTTTCATTTTCCAGTAACTGAGCTTAGCCTGAGGACAAGCTCAACATAAGATGGAGTCTAAATACAAAATGGAGTTTGTAATATTAGGTTGGGACCTTCAGAACCACCTGTTCCATGTCTCTGCTCCCAGTGCCCTCTATTTGCCTATGGTCAATGAGAGGGGAGAACCACAAAAACATATTGATGAATTGTTGGGTGTGCCTTATAGTCCCCAGGAGATTCTTTTGGAGAACTGTGATAGAAACCAAAGACACATTGTATAAAACTGAAGAATTAGAGAAAAATATGAGAATGGGTATTATAGTTTCAGAAGGTTATTTAGTTTTTAAATATGTTTTTAACTGAACTCGAGTCACATCACTTTCACCTTCCCTGACTCCAGCCCCTCCGAGGTACTCTCTCTTAGTGCCTCCAATGTCTCCCTACTCAAGTTGATAGCTTCCTTTTGATCATACTGTTACACATACATGTATATGTACATGGATATAAATATGAATATGTGTACTCTCAAATATGTAAATGCAGCTTTCTGAGTCCATTTTTGCTATTTGTGAGTATATAAGGCTGACCACTTTGCCTTAGACAACCGATGGTGGGGAACTCATCCCTGAGAGAGATTAATTCTCATTTCCCTGCCATTGTTTGTCACCAATAATTTCTAGTATATTGGAAGAACCCCATGAAATTTTCCCCCTTCCACCTTATTCTATCCATAAGTATTGCCATTGTGCTGGTCTTGTTTATGAAGACATTTCTATGAAGGAAAGTTTCACCATAGACTCCCTGGTATTCTAGTTGTTACAATCTTTGTGTTGCTTTTTCTCCTGATGTTCCCTGAGCTACAGATGCAGAAGCCCATGGTGTAGATGCATCAGTTGTGGCTTGGGTCCCCCATAATACATTAATCTGCCATGTGTTGAGTTGTGGTTTTCTGTGATGGTCTCCATCTGCTGTAAAGAGAGGCTTCTTTGATGAGGGTGGTAGCTACACTTAACTATGAATATAACTACAAGTATTAAAATGTACTAAAGAATTATGCTCATATAGCAAAATGGTGGTAGTAAATTCTTTTCTAATGTTCATAACTTGTCCCCAGGGAGGTTTTCAATATCAAGTATGATTTACTTGAAATTGAGTGGGCATTCAGTTCCTCAGACTCACCAGAATTGGTTGCCATTCTCATGGGTGAGATAAAATCTCAAAGTTATTTTAATTAACATGTGATTCCCACCAACATGTAGGCTCCACTTATTGGGACTTTACAGGAATCTTGCCAGGCTGGTCATTAGTCATTTTCATGGTTCATAGGTGCAGCAGTTACGTCAGACTGTTTTCATGCTTCCCTCCATTGGTAGCTTGCACTGCATTTTCTGAAACCATGGAAGTGAGACAGAAGGAAAGAGCCTTCAGACCAGATCTACCTCAAGTCAGTAGTCTTGATTCCTAAGCATGTAGTGTCTACAGAAATAGGAACCCACTGTTGACCACTGAGAAGCCACCCAGGGCTACATTTATAGTATAAATTGTTTGGGGAGTCGCATTTTCATTATATTTTTATTGAAAGACATTTAGGCTATTGCAATTTCATCACTATCATGAATAGGGAAACAATGAACATTGCTAAGCAATTATCTGTGGAGCAATTGCTAAGAGATTATATGTTGGGTCCTTTATCCATGTGCCAAGGAGTGATATATCTGAATCATATGGCAAATTTATTTGTAGTTGTTTTGAGGATTCTTCATACTGATTCCCAGAGTGACAACACCAACTTGCAGTTCCACCAACAGTGAGTGAGGGTCCCTCTTTCTCTACAGCATTGACAGCATTTGTTGCCATCCTGTCTGGAATGCTGGGTTATCTCAAAGTTGCCCTAATTTATATTTTCTTAATTACTAAGAATAATGAATATTCCTTAAAGTATTTCTTAGACATTTTTATTTTTTCTACTGAGAACTCTGTTTTAATTCCTAATTCGTTGTTTGTTTGAATCATTTGTTTCCTTGACTCTGGTTTTCAGGTTCTTTGTATATTATGGGTCTTATTTCTCTATCAGATTGACACAGAGTCTTTCCCATTCCCTGTGTTTTTTCTTCACTCAATTATTTTCTTACCTATGAAGAAGCCTTATAGTTTTAGTGTTTCAGGATTCAAGTTGAGGTCTTTGATCTATTTGGAGTGACAGATATGGGTCTAATATTCTTCTGCTACATGTAGGTATTTTGTACAGCATAATTTGTTGAAGATACTCTTTTCTCTTATGTATATTATGCCTCTCTGTCAAATATCAGATAATCGTAATTACAAATACTCATGTTTGGGTCTTATTCTTACAAAGAATGGTCTTAAAAGAGAGAACAAGTATGCAGAGGAATGACATAACCACAACAAAGAATTCTTTGTCTATGTTATCTATAAAGACCTCATCAGAGAAAGATATCATCCCCTTTCTAACTCTTTCTGGCCTGAGTTACTCATATGCTTTTCCAGCCAATAAGCAATGTCATCTACCATATATTACATATTTGTTGGTTGTCATCTGATACATGACATGATCATTTCCTACTATCAATATGCCCTGCATTTTCCTGACCTCAACTTCATAGGCTTCTGAAACTTCAAACTCTAAATTTACATAACAAACAGACAGATTTCACTTTATACCTACAAACAGAAGAGTTCATACTTGATGAGTTTCTCTGGTTTCCAAAGCATTTTTGTGAGTATCCACACAGTGACTTATATATCTGAAATCATACCACAGATAGAAAAATTACATATAGCTTAACTTCCACTAGTCTATATCTTACCCTTTGTTGTTTGAATGATATGGACCATTTATGTCAGTTATTTGGTCCCAAGCTGGTGTCTGTTTAGGAAGGATAGAAGGTGTAGTATTACTAGAGAAAGCATGTCACTATTAGGCTTTCAGCAGGGTCTCTGTTATTTGTGATAAGAAATTTGAACTCTCTGCATCTCCTCCAGCCACTTGCTTCCTGCTACTTCAGCTTCACCATCACAGATTCTAACTCACTGGAGCTGTAAGCCCAAAATAAACTGGTTTTGCTTTGAATTGTCTTAGTTGTGGTGCTTTTTCACAGCAATAGGTTGTAACTAAGATACCCTTATACCTGGAAAAATTAGTAACAATTTTTCATGATATATTTCATAGGGCCCTGTTGTGTCAGTATTTCCTCCAAAATAAAACCAAAATCTTCCCTCCCTTCAGCAGGCAAGAAGATGGCTCATAGCACTTAGGAGAATAAATAAACTCATATAGTTCCAAAAGCTATGTGTTTCACATTGATACTTGCACAAGTGGTTGCTAGGGAGCAAAAACTCTGGCCAGTCAAGTTAACTGCAACCTGTACATGAAGACCCTAGGACCCAGCCTCCACTGACAAAGCCTCCATGGTCCCAGCCTCTAAAGTCATCATACATATTGAGTTGGGCTCTTCAGTGATACATCTGTCTATTAGCCACCCATGCTCTTGTAAGTAACCCCAATAACTAACCAGTTCATTGAACTGGACCTGTAGAACTTTGATGTCTTATCATTGCTTCATACTGTGTAAATTAATGTTCATATTTCCCCTAGAAAGATTACAGAGCAGGCACTTTGATGAATATGAGTTCTCCAAGGGAGCATAATAAGTGTCAAGCCTCCCTTTCCTAATGGGTCAGAGTAAATTTGTTACAAGGCCCTGGATTATTTTCATTGATCTCATATTACCCCTCCTTACCAGAGCAGAATGCATTCTCCTCAAAGCAAGTCAAATAATAAGAAATTTTGCCTGCTGAAGCTGCACCATCAGAGTCTCCATGGAGCTTGTGTTCAGCCTAGGCACAGGTGGAACTTCTGCCATATCCATGTATTTCTGATATCTAAGACCATGTGAACCAAAGCTGTATGCTACTTATGAAATACTCTCCTCTACTCCACACAAACCAGTCATGCTATATCCTCTTTGTCTATGAAGTTCATTCAGTGAACAGATAGTTGGAGCAGCTTCTCTGCATCAGTTGTTAAATTTTCAGGGATATTGCAAATCCATTGCTCACAATTTGTTTTGTAACTTGGATTCAGCAGTTCTGAAAGAATTTGTGCCACAGAATGTAACAAATTCTAAAGCCAACTCTCCCTGAGTAAATTATCAGATATTTATAAACACATGATCATGAATAAATTCACTCTTTTCTTGAAAAAAAATCCCATTCGTTAGCACTTGGATTTCTAAGTTATCTCTAATCTACTTTTCTTTATTTCTGTATCACATATTAACCCATCAAGATAATCTCTGAATGTTTTAAGATTCATATTACTTCTTCCATCAAATATAAATATAAAGCCTTCTGGTGTGTTATCATCTGAAAAAAAAAGATTACATGAGTTAATTCATATAACTCATTCAACACAATGCTTTGAGACAATAAATATCCAGTAAATATTGGTTATTTATTATTATTATTATTATTATTAGTAGTAGTAGTAGTAGTAGTAATAGTAGTAGTAGTACAAATATCATTATTATTATTATTGTCAGCACTAATATCTTCCTATTAATTAAGTCTACCTTCATATTATACTCCAATATTTAGATTCTTTATTTCTACAAAGCTTAATCAGACAATGCATCCTTAAAACCTCATGTATCTTAACAAATATTTCTTTTTTTCTTAACTTTTATTGCATTATAATGAGAAAAGTTACATGATTTCAATGTATCTGAATTTGTTAATGTTTAAAAACATATTTTGACACAGAAACTCCACTAGCCCATTGACTCGGGTTCCTTCCGGTCTGTCTGGGCTGGGGTCCAGAGCAGACCTTGGGCGCAAGCTCCAAAGCCAGTCCCACAACACCCAGAGGAATCTCTACTCCCAGGCACTCTGACACACCCAGGATCAGAAGTGAGGAGGAACCAACATCTCTCCCAACACTGGGAGTAACTGGGTCCAGTGGGACCAGGCATACAGGAACTCTGCCAGCATGTTGACTCCAGTTCCTTCCTGTCTGTCTGGGTTAGTGTTCTGAGCAGACCTTGGGCACAAGCTCTGCAATTAGTCCCACAACTCACAGAGAAAGCCACACTCCCAGGTGATTTAACAAGCCCAGAATCCCAGGATCCCAGGATCCCAGAATCACAGGATCACACATACAGCTTGTCTCTGAGGAGTTCTGACACAACCAGGATCACAGGGAGGACAGGCTCCAGTCAGATTTCGCAAGGGCAGGTAGCACTAGAGTTAACCAGATGGCGGGGGCAAGCATAAGAAAATAAACAAAACAAACCAAGGTCACTTGCCATCATCAGAACCCAATTCTCCAACCATAGCAAGTCCTGGAAATCTTGGCTCTTACTGTGGTACAAGCCCAAAATAAGAACAATTTTTAGACATTGGATTTCATTGTAATAAGGCTGTACATCAATGACACTCACATCAACAAAGGATTTTACCTCCTTCATAGCTAAGCTGAGAGTTAGTTCACTGTTCTGCTGTGCCGAGGAATGAATTGTAGGCACGATTTTTGGATACAGATTTCCTGTTATGGTCAAAACTATTTGACTTGAGTAAGTGAATTTATTCTCAACCCACAGAGAACAGGTTATATTCATTTAAGAAATGCTGTGTGTATTAAGATGGTCTACCCATAAAGTCATTCACCAATTGTTTCACTGAACAATGGTTCTGCTTGTAGGGTGGCACAGACATTAAGTGAGGGTAAGAATCTGGTTCATTAGCTGTGATAATTTGGAAAAGCATTCATCTCAGAGAAAGAGTAACTTATAAAGTCCTCTTCTTCAAACTTGATACAAGAGCTACTAACGTCAAACAAACCATTCAGTCTCACTCTTTGTTGTTCTCTTTCCTACAAGCCACCTCCCAAGTTAATTGTCTATGTCTCCCATGGGTATATAAATACTTATGAAATATATATGCTGTTCTAAAAACCATACTATAGTGTAAAAACATGAAATAAACAATACTACTAATAGAGAGGCTGAGATAGGAAGAGCAAGATTTCAAGACCCTTATGTTGTACACAGCCAGACACTGTCACAAACAAGCTAAAAGTGTATATAGATTGTACAATATTGGAGCTATTTCTCCAATTACCAAATTAGAGAGACCATTGGAT
>NW_022196912.1:59293393-59298579 GCF_008632895.1 Mastomys coucha
TGTTATTATGTGACAGGAGGAATTTCTTTTCTGGTCCAGTCTATTTGGAGTTCTATAGGCTTCTTGTACGTTCATGAGCATCTCTTTCTTTAGGTTAGAGAAGATTTCTTCTATAATTTTTTGAAGATATTTACTGGCCCATTACATTGGGAGTCTTCACTTTCTTCTATACCTATTATCCTTAGGTTTGGTCTTCTCATTGCATCCTGGATTTCCTGGATATTTTGGGTTAGGAACTTTTTTGGTTTTTGCATTTTCTTTTGACGTTGTGTCAATGTTTTCTAAGGTGTCTTCTGCCCCTGAGATTCTCTCTTCTATCTCTTGTATTCTGTTGGTGATGCTTGCATCTATGACTCCTGATTTCTTTCCTAGGTTTTGTATCTCCAGGGTTGTCTCTCTTTCTGATTTCTTTATTGTTTCTATTTCCATTTTTTTAGATTCTGGATGGTTTTGCTCATTTCCTTCACCTGTTTTGTTTGATTGTGTTTTCCTGTAGTTTCTTAAGGGATTTCTGTGTTTCCTCTTTAAGAGCTTCTAGCTCTTTACCTATGTTCTCCTGTATTTCTTTGAGGGTGCTATTTATGTCTTCCTTAAAGTCCTGTATCATCATCATGAGAAGTGATTTTAGATCTGAATCTTGCTTTTCCAGTGTGATGGTGTGTCCAGGACTTGCTATGGTTGGAGAATTGGGTTCTGATGATGCCAAGTAACCTTTGTGTTATTTTCTTATGCTTGCCCTCCCCAACCCCTGCCATCTGCTTATCTCTAGTGCTACCTGCCCTTGCTAAATCTGACTGGAGCCTATGCTTCCTGTAATCCTGGTTGTGTCAGAACTCCTCAGAGTCAAGCTGTTTCTGTGACTCTGTGATTATGGGATCCT
Organism: Mastomys coucha; assembly: GCF_008632895.1. NCBI lineage: Eukaryota > Metazoa > Chordata > Mammalia > Rodentia > Muridae > Mastomys > Mastomys coucha. The sequence continues at coordinate 59,294,274 of NW_022196912.1, forward strand.
GTAACTCTGGGCTTTTAGAGCACCTGGGAGTGCAGCAGCGTCCTCTGGGTATTGTGGGACTGGCTGTGGAGCCTGGGCCCAAGGTCTGCTCAGGACACCAGCCCAGAGAGGAAGGAACCCGAGCCACTATGCTGGAGGAGTTCCTTTCTGCTTGGTCCAACTGTTCCCAGTAACTTCCGGTTATTGTGACAGATGTTGGTTCCTCCTCACCTCTGATCCTGGGTGTGTAAGAGTGCCTGGGAGTGGAGCTTCCTCTGGGTGTTGTGGGATTGGCTGCAGAGCTTCTGTCCAAGGTCCACTGAGTACACCAGCCCAGAGAGATCAGAACAAATATTTTCAAACTCAAAACAAGAGTTATCTTATACAAGAGCATTCTCTGAATAATTTCCCATCACCACCATCTCTTATTTTGTTTCTGAGTTCCTTTAGTACTTTATTCTTAGCAGTATCCTAGGACTCATGAGTATGGGGCAACTAATGTTGCTCAGGGTTTTATTGAACAGTTTTTCTTTTCTGTGATTAACTGTCTGTTCCTCAAAAATGAGAAACAGTGTCAATCTTTAGTGTCAACCACTCCACACTCTTTCTTCAATGCCTGCAACCTTATTTAAAGATCATTGAAATATGAAAAAGATTTATTTGTGTTTATTACTTCATAATTCCAGCCCTTTATAACTCAATTATGCACTATCTACACATTTCAAAATTATTCAGTGATAAAAGTAATTAAGAAGCAGAAGTTAGGGCTGGCAGTGAGATGACTCAGCACACAAATCCTAATGATCTCCGTTCAGTCCCCAGAATCCACAGTGAAAAGAACAAACCAACTCTCAAAATTACTCTTGTGTTCTCCACACATGTACTGTGTGTAGCACATTTGCACTAACATGCACACGTCACACAGATAAATATATATACACATATAGTAATAATAATAATCATAATAATAATAACATAAAAAAGTTAAGTAAGCAGTGTTAATAACAAATCCCTTCTAAGTTAATGTAAGCAGTGTCCACAACTGTATAGTTCTCTAATACCAGAAGAGGTGAGATACATTTTGCTTTGGGATTTCAATGTTATGAATATGTAGTCAAGGCTCATCCCAGGGAGACCAGGATGGAATTTGCTTACAGCATTGAAATGTTCTATATGATCAAAAAGGCCATGGCCCTCACGGCAGGAAGCTGAGCATCCTGATTACCTCCGTATCTTTCTGAGTGTCTTTGTTCTCCTGAGGTCTTTTCAGGAGGATCATTGAATCCATCAGTCCATTCTGTTAAAAACCAGATAAGAAGGGGTTTATAAAGAAGGTGGAACATCACATTCAAGCTTTCTAAAAATAAGATGCCACTTAGCCCTTTGCTAGAATAGAAAAAAAAAACTTTCTCCCAAAAGACATGTTACTTTTGTTGTGTTATTATGTGAGAGTGAGGAAAAGTCCATGCATGCAGGCATTTAATTCATTCATAAACTGTTGATGACCATTAATTAAATCTTCAAGATATAAACAACTGGATATAAAGACCACTGGCTTAACTAGAAACTAACAGCAGAATAAGATGTTATTTTCAAAATCACTTGTGAAAACTTACATCTATACACCAGGAACAGATAGCGGAATGGGAAAGCCACATTGTCCCCTCAGGCAGTGTATCTATTCATCACAAACAGTGTAGCAATGGTGCATTTTGCTAGACCAGAAAATCATAATCTATTTTTGCAGACTCTTCACATTGTCATGATTCTAATAATGCCTATAATCTTAGCTGATAAAGGTCTAACAGTCCTAATTTCAAACTCCAAACTGCAATGCTGCAAAATTTAAAGCATTTTGAATGACAACAACTGCATAGAAAATTTCAGATTTTGTAAAGTGTCAGATTTGAGATCTGTGTATTGGAAGTGGCCTACTAGTAAACTCTGTGCAAATATCTTTAAAGTTGAAAAGCTCCTAAACTTCAGAGGTGTTTCTGGTCTTGAGCATTTGTGATAAGAGATATTTAAACTGTAACAAAGCAGGCATTTCTGGTATATACTTGCATACAAAATTTTCTGTAATTATCCTTAGTGAAGAGAGACATTTTTGAATAATAAACTAGTTATTAATGACAAGCATATCCCCACTATTTATTTTGACACTGCTATCACCAACGAAGACAATGCAACAGCAATGGTGAGCCAAAAGTGTCATGCAGTTTAGGAAAATGGCAGCTTTTTAAAAGGTTAGTAGAAAATGGAAAATGTCAGTGACTTATATTCATATCTAGAGATATAAGAGGTGAGAAAGAAAAGACAAAATTATTGGCTGCTAGAGAGAAGTCTCAGAGTATTTAGCTGCTCTTCCAGAGAACCTGAGTTCACAATCACTTATACTTCAGCTCCAGAAGGTCTGATATCCACGGACAACAAGACAAACACACAATGGCAGGCAAACACACAGTTGGACACACAGTCAGACAGCCCCATACACGCTCATGTGGGCACACACACACACAACACACACAAACACACACGAATACATAAATCAAATTTTTTTTAGAAATTAAAAAATTAAGACAATTATTTTATTAATTAAACTGAATTACAGTATATAAATTACTGGGAGATAACTCAATAGATAAAACACTTGCAGGGCAAATATAAAAAAAATTGCATTTAGATCTTTAGCATCCCAAAGGCAGGTAGGTAAGTAGGCCCACCTGTATGCCTAGCAGGTAAGAGGTGAGACAGTGTGTCTTAATTTCTTTTCGACTGTAATAAAATGCTCTGACAACAGTAACTCAAGAAAGAAAAGATTTACTTCAGTTCATCGCTCATTTCAGGGGAAACCACAGTAGAAGGAGCTTTAGGCAACTAATCATATTGCATTTTTAGTAAAGAAGTAGAGAAAAAGAAACAGATACAGACCTTAAGAAGGTCAACCACATTGGTTCTTCAGTAAAGGGAGCTGCTTGGCTCCCTCCATCCTTTTCCTTCAAGTGTGGGGTGTAGTTTATGAAATGGTACCCGCCATATTCAGGATAAGTCTTCCTACTTCAGTTTTCTCAACTAAGAAAATCCTCACAGGAATGCCCAGATGCTATGGCGGCATCAGACGCTATGGTGGCATGGCTCTCATTTGGCTCATATGCTTGAATACTTGCCCCTCGGGTTAATGCAACTGTTTAGGAGGGATTAGGGAGTATGACCTTGTTAAAAAAGGTCTGTTACTGGTAGGTGGCTTAAAGTTTAAAAAGATTTGTGTCATTCAAAGTATGACTCTGCTTCCTTCTGTGGAACAAGTGTAATTTTGCAGCCATTCCTCCATCTGCCATGTTTTCATTCTACCTTCATGAGCTATAATCCTCTACAATCATAAGCTCAATTAAATCCCTCTTTTTAAAGGTTGCCTTAATCCTGATGTCCTATCACAGTAATAGAAAAATAACTAACACTGTGGTTCATATCCAGGATAATTCTAGATTTTATCAAGTTAACAATTAACACTAGTCATATACAGGGGATCTCTACAGCAAACTATTCAGACCAGCTGACTTAGTAAGTTCTGTTCTAGTGTATATATATATATGAAAGTGATTGAAGAAGATGCTCATCATCAACCTTGATCCTCCACATGCTTACATACACTTTTGCACAAACATTTATACCCACACCCATTCAAACATATATGCTTACATGCATATATGTACATATACACACATATATTCATAGACTCAGAGAGAGAGATAAAGAGACAGAAATAGAGACAGAGACAGAGAGAGAAAGAGGGGCTGACAAACAGACTGGGACACAGGGACACAGAGAGACAGAGACAGGGACACAGACAGACATAGAGAAAAAGAACTTTCAAAGTGAACAGTCAAGCATTCTTTTAAGCAAACTCCCAAAGTGTGTAGTTTCCTGATTTTAGTCACATACATACACAAAAAAATTTCACAGACTGTGAGTGATGAGGCAATCATAGGCAGTATGTGAGAGAACAATTGAATTTTCATGAATTGGATCAGTGCTAATTCCAGAGAAGGGTGGGTTTACTACCAGTGTTGGAATGTATGGTAATAGAATGAAATATTTCAATTTCAGGTTAAGCACAGCTTCCCTGCAAGATGGCCCTGGTAGCTATGTCTGAGATTCTCAATAAAGCACATTGTCCTTTAAATGAACTGTTCCTTTAATGCAAACAAAGCTGCCAAAGGGCAAGAAGACTCAGCACACTTCTTTTTTTCCTTTTTTAATTTGAAATATTGACTCAAATCACCACATAAAGAAAAAGTACAACCTGGTATTTACTTCAGGATCTCTG
>NW_022196912.1:59298589-59310900 GCF_008632895.1 Mastomys coucha
AAAAAAAAAAAAAAGACCACATTGTTTAAATAGGAAAAAAATGTAAGAAGAAAACGGAAGAAAGAAAAATAAAGAAAAGGAAGAAAGAACCACAGTGGAGACTTTTCCTCCAAGTCTTCCCTGCACTTTGTTCAAGAGGGGGAGGGGGAGAGGCCCACGGCTGGAGCTTCCTATCAGAGCAAAAGCTAAAATTGCATTTTAACACCCTGAGATTCAATCTATATCTTTTGTCATTTTTTTTCTTCTCTTTTATTCATGGACTCTTTACAACTTCACTCAAAATATGTCACCCAATCTCCAGCTCTACAAACAGAACTTTGCAAAGCCTTGCAACAGCACTGAAGAAGCAATTCTAAAAATTCAATACCGAGATGAGCAGATGAGTCCTTTCATAAAACTCCATTTCTACCGAAGGTGCTGGAGGGTGAGGAAGAGTTCCGGTTTTACTTCCTCTGCTCATAGCTAGTGTTTTGTTGGGGACGGGAGGCTTTCTTAACTCAATTTAAATTTGAATATGAATAAAAGCTAATCAATACCATAATATTTTTACATGTGTGAGTGTGTGCCTAGTGCCTGTGGAGGTCTGAAGAGGCTGTAAGGTTCCCACTGTCCCCAGAACTGGAGTTTTAGATGCTTGTCATGATGCATGTCAGTGACTCATGTCACTGTATGAGTGCTGGCAACAAAACCGGGGTCCTAGCAGCAGGTACTATTTAACAGCAGAGCAATCTCTCCAGCAAAGGGCAGATTTTGTTTGTTGTTTTTGTTGTTGCTTTGTTTTAACATTTGGCAAAAACTGAAACATTAAAAAGGAAAGATCTGTGCAGGCCTACTCTGCTATGCCCAACTTGGGACCTTTAGGCCACTAGATAGTTACTATGCAGTTGAAGAACAGCATCACTTCCCAGGCGAGAAGACACAATCAAGAATTCAATCAATGAGTATCAATACAATGCTTCCTCTGCCCTGGTTACCATATCTCATGATCTAGAGGACAAAACAAACATAAATTTGCTTTATGGGAAGATTATCTTTAAAAGTAGAGGAACTGGAATGTATATATTTACTAGAGATAATTTCAGGCATAACTAATTTTTGTACTAACTGAATATTCTGAACATTGAGTAACATTACAGTTAAAAGTTAAAAATTGGCATTTTTGTTCCACTTATTTTCTGAATCATTTTAACAAGGAAAAAAGTCAGCATTAGCCCACTGTTACCCATCTTATGCTTTAAGCAAGCAGTCAATCTGATCTAAAGCTCAACTCCTTCCTTGTGGAGAAAAATGAAGAGCATTCATGAAAGTTAAATGTATTCTAGGAAGTTAGCCTTGTCTGACAAGATGTGATTATGCTTCCTCAAGATGATCTTATTTTTGTAGCCTTTGGCTTTGTAATCCATCCTTGACCTTGAAACTTCATTTAATCTGTCTATTCTTCCAGCTATCTCCGTAGTGGTAGTAATGGCAGGCGATTCCATATTGCCTAGTTGAATAGGACCATCACAATCAGCATAACTTGGTAGGAAAACACCTTCTTGTTCCCATCTCAGCTATCTCCCAGTATACCTCAAGAAGCAACCAGACCAAAAGCTGAGGGTATATAGGGATGTTAACAGACAATAGGAAAAGTGATACTATGTGGCTGCAGCACAAGCCTTCTGCTTCTTTTTTCTAGAGGGCAACACAAATAAATGGCTGGTAGAGTGATACCTACGACTGGAATCTGATCATTCCATTCTGGTAGAGACAGGACGTGAAGAGATTCTCTGTCCTTGCAGAAATATGCAGGGACATATGCCGAACCAAGAGTCCTAAGACAGCAGCAGGACACTCTTCAGACTCAAGTGGGGAACATAGGCTCTGAATGTCAGTGAAAGGGAGGACAAACTAGGACTGAGAAAGAACCATGAGAGTTACCCCGGTGCAGAAAGAGTACATAATCTAAGTATTGAAGTGGAAATTCAGGTGCAAAGCCATATTCATTTTACTTTTCAAAAACTGCAACTTTTCTTTCCCATCTCAAATGATGACATAAGACACTTATATTGCAGAAAACAACTTGTATGAGTATGTTATCAGTGTATAGTTAAAGCATTCCATTGCCAGAAGTCATCTAGAAAGGCTAAAGGCATGCAAATGAGGTTTCTGGACATGACCCACCATTTTGCATGGTCAGCAATGGATGAACTTTAAGAATGCAGAGTTCTTAGAGACTTCATCCCAGGATTGCTTCTTGCGACTGCCATTCTTTTCCTGTTACTATTACCTAGCCTGATGATTCCTGGTCATCATCTTACCCTACTGGGAAAATTCTCTGCAGATCAACATGAAGATGAACTTTTATGAATTAATGCTGTTTAGATGAATAATGACTTTATAGAATTCCTAATTTGATTCAAATAATTTTAAGAATGTTTTAGGAAGTGGTTTTAATTGTTTTGTCAGAAAAATGTAATAAGGTTAGGATCAAGATTAGAATAGGCCAACTCCTCATAGAACAGTAAAGAAAGGCTGCATAATAAGGAACTACAATGAGCTTCCACAATTACGCTAAAAAGAGAAATAGGCTTGGGACAAATTTGTTATCAAGAAAAATCATTCATTTTATGCCAGGTCCAAGGATGAAGCCTCGGGTGTGCACTATGATAAAGCAAGGACATGTGAAACTGTTGCTTTGAACTTATAATGAGCCTATAGAATCAAACACTGCTTTGAACTCATTATTGGCATCCTTGTGTAACTCCCCTTTTGGGTAACATTTTATCTCTGAGATGATTTTCTAAAGAAGTTTTTGTCTAACAAGATATGAGAAAGCCTGAGAGAAGTGTGGCTTGGAGGCTCTGCCCCATTCATATGCATAAATGTATATATGTATATGTCTATTTGTCTACATGTATGTATATACATACATGTGTAGGTATATGTGAATGTATGTAAGTATGCATCAGTTCTTGTGGAGTTGATGAGACAGGTAGCTGGGCCAGACTAGACTGTGTGTGTGTGTGTGTGTGTGTGTGTGTGTGTGTGTGTGTGTGTCTGTGCATGATGTTTATGTAAATAATTTTCTTTTCTTTTCTCTCTGGTCCAAGAAGAGTTAACAAGTTCCGAGCCTCTTGTCTGGCCAGTGAAAGGTCCTTGAGCCAGGGAGAAAATAAACCAGCATTTATTAGCACAATATAATAAGAGAAAAGGAACTGGCATTTATTAGTACAACCTAGTAAGAGAAACCAGCCCTTGTGAGCATAGAACAAAAGAGACTGACGATCTTTGTCTTTTGTCCAATGCTGTGTCCTGCCTCAGTACCATTCCTTCTAAAAGCCAGGGAAAGCTTCTTCCATTCCACCAGTGCCAGGATTTAGAAACAGAATTGTGTATTTCATCTGTGCGTGTGTGTGTGTGTGTGTGTGTGTGTGTGTGTATGTGTGTTGCGTGTGCATATAAACATGTAAATGCCCTCACACAAATTATACATAGTTATATGGAAAGTTATACATTGTATAATATATAATTAAAGTTATAGCCAAGATTATAAGATGTCTTTAAAGAACTTAAGTGGAAAAAAAATTTATATCCTAAATTTGAACACATGATTCTAAAACCTTAACAATTTAAAAGAGGGAATAGTGAAAAGGTTTATAGCACACAGTAAGACTTCTCATTTTAGCTTAAAAAGGTATCACAATCATACTGATTTAATTTTCTGTAAAAATATTTATCTAAATGTAAATCCAAAAGCCATTCAGGAAATCACTTAGTTTATATATTTTTTTAAATACTCAAGTCTGATCATTACAAACTAATAATCAATTTGTACATTTTCAAAAATATTTGAATATATATAAACATTGTGACATTTAATTCACCATTTAAAAATGAACAAGGTATGCTTCAATGAGTTGAAATATTTCAAAGAAAATGAAATTGACTCAATCTGTAGTTTCACATCTGGAGATTAAACCAGATATGAATTGACAACATTGGATGGGACACATCTGTATCAACCTGCTTAAACTTTTCTAAAAGACACAATACAGCAACTATGTGCATAGAATTTATAATATAATAGGTGTTGTAAACAATCTGGAAATCGTTAAAAGCATATGGAATGATATAGGAGGGTACCTTGTAAACACCACCCATTTTATACAAAGAAATAGAACATCTATAGAGTATCCCCAAGGATCCAGGAACTAATCTTTAACAGATATTAAGTGATAATTGTATATTATTTTGTTCAGTATTGTTAGAGAATTGATTGTTATTCCATTATTATTCAGCTCTGAGGAATAAATCTTGTTTAGAATATGACTGTGATTGGAAAAGACAAGGGGAGACTGAGGAACTTCCATAGATTGGCAGAGATGAAGCAGACTTGACATGCAAATGCAGTATGGGATTTTCAATTGGAGTTTGTGACAGAAAAAAAAATGACTTTAATGGAAAAACTATTCAAATTTAAGTTCCATCTGTGCTTTACCTAATAGCATTAAGCCAATATTAATTTCTTGTTTTGTTTTTAAATCATTGTACTGCATTTCTGAAGGGTGATAAATTTAGGGGAACTACCCAGGAAGATATACAGGAATTCACCAAATGAAATCATACAAAACTTTTACTGAAAATTATTTCAAAATTAAAAGTTTAACCAAATCCCCAAGTAGCAATGTGCTCTGCTTCTTTGTGCAATGGAGTAAGATTTATCCACCTGAAATAATTCTGCATCTTGCCTAAGGGAAGATCTTAGGAAAATGAAGAAAATAATTCCCTCTACTTTCAGAATGCTTGTATGATAGCATCATTTGCATGGATAGAAATGTATTTTAACTTCATTTTTAAAGTAGATTTAAATTTCACCTAGAAATTTAACATTTAATGATTTCTAAAAGCTGAAATAGTAAAGGTCATGACTAGAGCTATTTCATTGCAGCTAGTATTCTCTGTGTTGTTAGGCAATGATTACCCTGTGAGTCTGAAATATTAGGAGCTGTTACAGATTGGTTTCTGCAGTGCTTCTTCTAACTTTGTTGGAACATTGTAAAAAGGAACAGGTTCTGAAACTGTAGACTACTGAGGTCTAACTCGGGGAGAATTGCTAAAGAAATAAATATGATTTCAGTATGACATTGTTGCATTTTAGGATTGCCCCACAATTATTAAGTTCAGTCTCTTTTCATTGTGATTGGAGTATAGTCTGACTTCAGATCCCTAACATTTTAGTTCTACAACTTGTCCTTGGTCGGCCAGCATGACACTTATGCTCAAGGACAAGTTCAGCATCTAAAGAACAAAAAAACAACAAAAACAAAACAGTATTGCCTTCATTTTTAAAAATAAATAACTTCATTAGTACAAGATAACATTGCAAATCTCTCCAAGATATAAATTTTACCATTCAGATACTAATTGTATCACAACACTTTATATCCAGCAGCAGCAACTTGAAGGAACAGCAGCTGTGCAAATTAGAATACCTATGTACATACCAGTTCTTTCATAAACAAAATGAGATCTAGCATGTCATATTAAGTAGATTTTAACCCAAAGGAGAAAATGAACTGTTATATTTAGAGAATGTGAAAGTCTAATATCATCACTGGGTTTTTAATTTTTTGGCTTGTGATATATAGTAGGGTTTTGTTAACTCATTACAAGGTAACACCATTTTAAGTTATTTTATGGACATGTATGTATATAATTTAGGAAGCTTATATAGTATAATCCATACGACCTTTCTGAGATGTTTTTAGTGTTAGTAACCAAAAAATGTTCTGATTAGATTTATAGCTCACCGGATAAGTTAAAACTCATATTCAGTACCAAACCGGGGCCAAGAGTCTGGCTAGACTGGTTGTAGGCCTACTACTAACATTCTGATAAATGGGCATACTGTTAAATCAATCACTAAGGGCTTATTATTATACTCATAGGTTAAAGCATCTCTCAGTCCTCATCAGAAGTGTTTCTTTGTACAGTAGATAGAGATTGACACAGAAAGCAGCACAGACAAGGTACACAGACTAGAAAGAAGGCTCAGCTCTAAACAAGACAACTGTATCACAACTTCTCTTCCCAAAGCTTTCAGATCATTATGGACCATGAGATAGAAAGACAGGTGAGAGCCACAGGCACTGTCTGACTACAAGGAAATGATGTTTTCTGGACACAGCAGGGCAGTTGCACATATGAATTCACAGCAACTGAGACAGCATGCACAAGACTAGTACAAGCTCAAGCCAGACAAAACCCCACCATGGAAAGGAAAGTTTGGCACAAAGTCTGACCCTAGCTAAGGAACTATCGGCAACAGGTAGCTTCTGGGAGGAGAGTCAGTTTTCTTTAAGGGTGCAGAGCTGGTGCCTTGATCATGCCCCAGTAGGAAGCTACACATCCAAAAGTATATGAACAACATCAGCTGTGTGCATAAGTTAAAAATAAAATAGCAAGGAGACAAAGTCAGATGGGTAGTGAGATGGGTTGGCTCTGGAAGGAATATGGAGGGGCTTGAATATGGTCAAAATAAATAAGTCTTAAATTCCCAAAGTACGAGTATAAAAGGAAGGAAAACAAAACAGAAACAAACAACCTCTATCCAGAGAATAGAAAACTGAGGAACCAGAGATAGGTGGGCAGATGGGCAGAGATCTCTACTATGGATGAAGGAGTCTCCTCTCTACAGTGGTCAAAATGCCAGGAAGTCATTCTGTGTATTTAAAAAGGAAAAGAAAAAGAGAAAGAAAAAAACCAAATTAATAGCAGTGAATTGACTTGCTCCAGATTTCTGTTGATGACAAAAGACACCCTCTAAAATATTCACACATTTTTTAGAGTTCTAAACTCAAGTAAAAAAAATAAATGCCAAGGAGAAGTGTCATAAAGTCAATCAGTGCAAGCAAATGCCTATTGTTGGAGGGACAAATAGCTTCAAAATTGTTTTAAAACCACTAGGTAGTCCATAGGAGGCTAAAATGGGAAGCATTATTTTCCAAGGTAACTCAAGGTAACTTTCTCCCACCAGAGTAATATCTTTATTTAGAATCAGACAGGAATAAAACATTGAAGGAAAAAAAACAACACAAAGAAATTATGTAGCTGCACTCTTACAGATTGTATTTTCGCCGTGTTCAGGCTGTGGGTAGGAGAGGTAACTAAAGGCCTCTAGCCTTTTGACAGCACTTCCCACGCACAGGCAGGTCCTGTAGGATAGTTCTAGTCCAACATGGAGCCACTGTTGGAATCTCCAGATGGCTTTCCAGTGCCTGGAAAGTGCTCAGAAGAAACCGTTCCTTCCCCCATAGAGAAATCTTAATTGCTATAAACCCTGTTATCAGCTGACTTCCACACCTCTCCCCTCCAAAACTATTTAACTAATTATCCTTCCAAGGATTTGGCCCCAACACAATCACAGCTTCCCTGTTGAAACAATTTCTCACCTAAAAAGGAAAAAAAAGAAGATGATATAAGTGTCATGATTTTTATTATGTTTTATTATACAGATTAGCTTTTTGTAAGGGGAAGGAAATAAGTCTTTCAAAGTCAAAACTAGTTCTAGCTAATTGAGTCCAACACCCATTCCTGCAACTCTGGGCCACACAAGCCCCATAGTATCTTGTACTTCAAAGAGCTCTGTGCTTGGTTTAAGTCTTTTACCACCATAATCATAAATATGATACTTTAAACTTAGCTATTGAATTTGTGACAGGGCTGAGTGTAAAATATTTATAAGAATATTTTATGCTCTGTTAATGAAACACTTAAAAAAACAAAAATGAAAAACAACAACAAAAACTAACTCAATAGCTGTGCCATACAGATTAGAGTGGATATGAAGGTTATGCACTTCAACCCTCTTACAATTCTTACAGCCACAGGAATATGAGAGAAGAAAGTCTAAAGATTCATGTGTAGTTCAGAAGTCAGCTGGGGTGTAAGTTCCACTATGTAGCTCTCAGTCTAGGTCTCTGGGGACCCTACTCTACCTTGAAAAATTAAGTTACACATGCAAAGCTGATAAGACATGGGCTCAGGAATGCTAGTGCAAAGATAGAACCAAAAATGCCACTCACACCTCCATAGAGACTCCATCTCAACATACACCCCAAGAACATGTAAGTCCAACTGTATACACTGAGGTCTAAATGATCCAGACTGCCTGGTTGGACTTAACGGTATAAAGAAGAGAGCAGACATTGTTATCACTGAAGGTTGGGAGTGGGGAGAGGTTATTAAATATATTTTGGAAGGATTTTTTTCTTACAAAATGTACTTAGACTGTCCCTATGTATTATCCTGCATTTTTGCCTTGTTTAAATATTGCCAGTTCCAAATAGTGATGCTGTCCTTATTTGTAAGCACATGCAGCATAAAAAAAAAGACATTTTTCTTCTCTAGACACTTTTTATATTTATTATTGATTTTTTATGAAGGGGGAGTCCATCAATTGTAGGTGAAACCTGAGAACAAAGGAAGGATTTAATTTCAAGTTTGTCATGAAGTTAGAGCGCCCTCCAGTGACCTGTCTGTCTTCCTGAACGTCAAAATGTTCTCCCCAGTCATTCTTCAATTCATACAAATAAATCTGAGCTTTAACCTTTCCAGTGCAACTGCTTTTCTTTTTAAAAGTCAAAGTCAGGCAGCCAATATGTGCATATTGATTTCTTGTAAAATCCTGTTACATATCCATATTAATTTGTCGTCTTGCAGGGTATTTAGAGGGCAGATTCTGTAAAAAGAAAGCATAGCCCAATGATTTTCATTTTAGCAGAGACAAAGTCCAGGTATTGTTATTATGTGTAAACTGGCATCACTGCAGGCTCCAGGTTTATTTTCATAGCTATTAAAAGAGAACGTGACAAAGATGAGCTTCTCACCAGTCACATATACAAGAGTTTTTTATATCTCAGAGGCTTTTTAATGAAGTGAAATTACCTCTTGGTCTATCAGAGCTATCTCTTCCAATCCTCACACTCTGGCTTCTACAAACCAAGCATGACTCTGCCATTATCAGTGATGCCATACAGCTCCATCACCCACAGGTAACACCCAAAGGGATACATAAGACATTCATGAAATCAACCATCAACTGGATATTAAATCACGTTTGACTATGAGACAACTACTTATGATTTTTTATGATTTCTTTCATTATTTGCTTGTTTATTTAGTTCCTCTGAATAGCAAATAGAATATTTCCTTCTCAGAATGACAGGATCACCTCCCAGACCATGGTATGTTGAGGTTTTTTTCTCAACTCCATGTGCCTCTCCCTTCTTCCCTCCTTCTCTACCTTTCCGCCTCTTCCCTCTCCCTTTTTGATCTCCCCCTTCAATTCTCTTTTCCTCCTCTCCTCTCTCCTTCTTCTCTTCTTTTTTTTCATTTCTTTGTCTCTCCTAAAACCCACTCCACAAGTTTCACTGAGACTTAAAGCTTCAGAACAATAGACATGCTAGAGGTAATATAATACAATGCACTGTTATATAAAGGAAAAATTCACAATATTTGAAAGCTTCTCTTTCATACTGATTTCCTTTTCTTCCTCCTTTCTTTGTATCAAGGCAGTAGCATATATTCAGTTCTGTGAAGTTGTAAGTTTTCTGTATACAGATGGCTTCTGTGTGATGCCTGCTCTTTGTTTTATGTACGGTAATAGTAATGGTGTTGACAGGAGCTCTGTGTAAAGCATCTTGGAAGAGTGCAAAGAAGAGCCTTGTTCTGGCTTATTGCATTTCGCAAATAGGAATCTGATATTTTAAGAATTTGCTTTATTTTTTTTTTAAAAAAAGAGTCTTACTTCTGCTCTTTGAATAAACCTGAACAAGAGAACTGACTTTGATTTGATTTTTTATAACAAAGATATTAAAGCGTTGTGTGAGGTTCTGGAGAGATGACTTAAGAATCCATAGTGCTCTTGTAGAAGCACTACAGGTAGTAGTAGTGCTTCTACTACTTGTAGAAGACCCAGGTTCTATTCCCAGCATCCACTTCAGGCCCCTCACAATGGCCTGAATTTCAGTCCTAAAAGATCTGATGTCTCATTCTGACTTCAATGGATACCTGCACATACATGGGGCACACAAATATGTGCATGCATGTATACATGTAAAATAAATAATCTTTAGAGCATTGTTGGGTAGCCAGTTTACTATTCAAAGTTTCATATCTTAGACTTGTCTAGATAACTCTGACAGGGTCTTGAAGGCTAGAGCAACAGGATAGTTGAATGCAGGGAGGGAATGGAGGTTTCTGAGCAACCCTAACATTTCTTGTGCACTCTTAACTCTGGGTTAGTGTAGAACTGGGCTTTATAGGCCCCAAAGTGTTGATGCAATTTAAGGGTAATTCCAGATTTAGCACAAGAAATAAAAAGGTTGTCAAGATGTGGATAGTTAGAGCAAATTGCCTGGTCAAGAAAAATTGCTACAGCCTCTACAATAAACACAGGTATTCTGTCACCATTAGCCACAGCCTGAGAGTCTGGGGGTGGGATGGGAATAAATCTAAGGGGAGCCCCAGGTGTTTAACTTGAACACTGAACTTTCCTTTAAGGCAGACCACCTAACCACCTGGGTTAACTGCTCAGGTGAGAAGACTGGAGAGACATTCAGCCATCTTTCTAATCAGGATGCTTATATTATTTAAGTAGTTTTGTTAGATATAAGCTATTTTAGTAAGAAAGAAATTAAAAACATACTAAGCAATTTGCCACTTCGTTCTGGAATAGCAATCTGGGAATAGCAATCCAGGCCTCAGTTTCTTTGAGCAAAACATTAACTCCATAACAGGTACAAAACAAAGTTCTTCCCCATATGCTGGGAGTCACAGATTTTAGCAAACAAGAAAGCGACCAGGAGAGCGCATGGAGACATAGAATCTATGACTGCAGCCTTACGCTCTCTTTCAGTTACATGCAGGTAGACCAAGTTCTCAATAATGGCAGGAACTTAGGGTGAAATTATCATCAATACTGATTGAGCCTCACACTTTGAGACATGATTATGTAAGTTATGACATCAGAGAAACATGTACTCAGTTCAAGAAGAAGGTGGTGATGATGTCTCACTGTGAGTCATCTGTGAAAAGACGGTGCCTGGAGCAGAAGCCATTCTAGCTCTGCTCTGCTCTGCCTGTCTGCAGAACAAGATTCTTTGGCTTTCTGAGTGAGGACCAGTAGCCTTGCTGGTTATATGGAAAGTGTAGGGCTATGGAGACATTGAAACATGTGTCTGTATCTAAATAATATCCTAAATGGCTTAGGACCCTGTTATTTTGCTATGAGTTTTCAAAACAAAACAAAACACCCAAAAAACAGCGATAGGTGATTCACCAGCTACAACTCATAAAAGGCAATGTATACATTAGTTAGATTTGCTGGGTCTCCTCCCGAACTTGATTTTTGACAATGACTGAAATAAACTCATCAGAAATTGGAATCCTGAAATATAAATTGATTGAAGAAAGTGAACAGAGGGTAGAACTATCAACAAAAAATAGAATAGTAGCACCCTCTAAATAGAAACTTTGAACACAAATCTTAGAAAGCAAGACTGCTAAGCTCACCCTCACTATTCTACACAGTTTAAGCAAACAGCTGGAAACAGAGTGATTGTTCCTCATTAGAATAACCCAAAACAATGAGAGCAGGTACAACCTGTTGAGAAGTTTTCAGGTGAGAATAAAAACTGCCAGTGTTGGTAGAATCAGAGCTTTGAATATCTTAATAATGTAGTACCCTTATATATGTAATGAGAAATAATAAACCTTTTCTCCACTCACAAGTTTCTTAAAGGCATACCTGACACTGCAAATGGTTATAAATTACTTTGAAGGTCTTTTATGTTCCTGCCAAATGGGAAAAGTTTGATTTGAAAGCTGAAATTTTTAGGATTTCTAACCTATTACAAAGTAAGACAAGTATCATGGCTAATTTAAAAACATCAGGGGGGTTGCACAAGTTGCTTATAATGATATTTTCAAATTCTCATGTTATTTGAGAATTCATATTGCTTCAATTTTTACAGTTGATCCCTGCAATTTCTCTTTGGCCATAATTCTCTTTTATCAATACGACCAGCTCACATAACTGTCTGCCTCTTCAGGGGATTAAGCACTACTTTTTATCTGGACCCTGGAAGAGTAAATTCAGAGATGATAAGAAATTCCTGCTGCAAATCCAATGTGTTATTTATTTAGATCAGAGAAAGAGCTATTGAGGAAGACTTTTCAAAACATTGATGAAATCTCTGCAGGTCCAGTGGTATGGCACTGACATCATTCTAATTCTGTAAAGCTCTGGGAGTTGAGTTAAACTTTCA
>NW_022196912.1:59310910-59369059 GCF_008632895.1 Mastomys coucha
AAAATATAAAACACTGATTAAAACATACCTAAGAGAAAGTCTCATGAAAAAAATTATATAAGACCACAAACAGATGGCATCAAATGTTTTGTAAATATTTTCTTTTAATGTCATAATTGAAATATTTGATGTCTGTATGTTTAAAAGTAATTAGTCGGTATGAAAGATACCCAGGATTTAGTAAAAGTAATTAATTCCCCAAATTGCCAAAGGAATCAGATAAAAATAGATTCCTTCGCTCCACTAGAGCCCCAGAACCATGGGGTAAATGCACAGGAAACAAGACTTCTCCACACATATCGGAAACTTGTGCTCTACTTACTGTGGGTCAGCAATATCAATGCCATTCAAAAATGCTTTACAATGCAGAATTCCAGGTCCCACCTACACCTGTGGTGAGATCTGCCATGTAATGGCCCCCTTCCCACAGCCACACTGGTATTTGAATATACAGAGAACTAGGAAAAGCATGGCCCAAGTGTTTCTCACAGAACAATGAGTTTGAACACAAGTATCATAGGAGGAGTTCGATGATTTGAGGGATCCAAGCCCAGACTCTGCCACTAAACTGACCCCAGAGTACTTTCTTACGAATGCCTTAGAGTACAATAAAAGTGTTCTTCCTCACAGGACATATCATTCACTATGCTGAATAATCACAACCCAAAGAGCTCCAAGAGGCTCATAAATTGGACTGATGTCAGCTTCCTAACTGTGGTATTGCACCATGGTTAGCTAAGGTGTGGCTATTGGAGTAGACAGGGTAAAGAATATCCAGAATCACTGTTTCTGGCAACCACACAGGGCCTCACAGCTCTTTCAAATTAAAAATATAGAAGGGAAACCAATCCTTGAGCAAAGACCACATTTTGCATTTGAGAAATCAAACTCAGGAGGATTAAGTCTGAATTCCTTCCATTGTTTTCGCTAATAAGTAAATTTGGACCACAGGAGACCGTGGAAGATATTGCACCCAAGAAATCTGTTGTCTACACTTTGTCTTTATATGTTCTATTTTATACTGTGGAATGTAAATATTACCTTTTCGTTTATCCACTAATGGAGACTCTCATGAATCTGTATACTAAATTGATTCAACATAAAATAAAGCATTAAAAAAGGCCAAAACCGGCCGGGCGGTGGTGGCGCGCGCCTTTAATCCTAGCACTTGAGAGGCAGAGACAGGCAGATTTCTGAGTTCTGAGTTCAAGGCCAGCCTGGTCTACAGAGTGAGTTCCAGGACAGCCAGGGCTACACAGAGAAACCCTGTCTTGAAAAACAAAAACAAAAAAACCAAAAAACAAACAAACAAAGAAACAACAACAACAACAAAAAAGCCTAAAGAAAAGCACCTGTTATGTAAGAGCCATTGAAACTTATATAGGAAACTCAGAAAAACGCTAGTTCATTTTTTTTTGTCTTTTCTCTTATTATACACCTTGACAAAATACTTTGTGACTAAGGAAGGTTAAACATTGGGGCTGGAGAAATGGTTCTGTAAATAAAAGTGCTTTTGCATGCATGAAATGACCTCCCATGCAGCTTTAACCCCAGTGCTGAGGGAAGTAGATGGAACTCTGGGGCTTGTGAGCCAACAGCTTAGCTCCAAGTTTAGTGAGTAAACCTGTCTCAAAGAAATAAACAGGACAGTGATAGAGCAAGACAATCACCATCCTTCTTGAGCCTCTGTACATGTGCACTTGCACTAGCACGCACACATACAACACTCACAGACACACGAAGACACAAACACTGTACTCAAAATTGTAAAGTCAACAGAACATCTTTTCAAACTGTAAGCATACTCATCAAATTTTATTTTGAAAAATTCTATCCAATGAAATGTTTTCACCTTAGGAAAAAAAAGGAAGGGTAGGAGGGAACACAAGGAAGTAAAGAGGGACAATGGGAAAACTAGTGACATAAATAACAGAATAGTTAGGTCTAAAATGACCCTCAGCTCCATTTTTTCTTTTTCTTATTGGTTATTTTATTTATATATGTTTCAAATATTATCTCCCTTCCCAGTTTCCCCTCCGCAACCTCCCTATCGCCTCCCCTTGCTTCTATGAGGGTGCACCCCCACCCACCCACCCACTCCAGCATCACCGACCATGCATTCCTCTACACTTAGGCATCAAGCCTTCACAGGACCGAGGGCCTCCCCTCCAATTGATGCCAGATAAGGCAAAAGTTTTAACCCAGGATTGCTCCTGTCTAAAGGAAATACAGGGACAAAGTGGAGCACAGACTGAAGGAAAGGCCATCAGAGACTATCCCACCGGGGGATCTATCCCATATGCAGCCACCAAACCCAGACATTATTGTTGATGCCAAGAAGTGCTTGCTGACAGGAGCCTGATATAGCTGTCCCCTGAGAGGCTGTCAGTGACTGACATATACAGATGCGGATATACGCAGCCAAACATTGGACTGAGCACGGGGATCCCAATGGAGGAGTTAGAGAGAGGACTGAAGAAGCTAAAATGGTTTGCAACCCCACAGGAAGAACAATATCAACCAACCAGACGCCTCTAGAGCTCCCATGGACGAAACCACCAACCAAAGAATACACATGTAGGGAACCATGGCTCCAGCTGCATATGAAGCTGAACAGAGGAAATTGAACAGAGGTGTCGAGCAATGGGGGATGGGGAACTGAGTGTAGCCACCAGAAAGTCCCAGATGCCAGGAAAGCAAGAGGCTCCCATGACCCAACGGGAATGAGATTAGCTGAAATGCCCAATGAAGGGGAGAGGGAACCTTTAGGGATCATATTCAGCCCCATTTTTAAACGAACACAAAAACATAAATAGGAAATTCATAAAGTAAGATTCATAGGTTTCTCAAATTTTTCTGTCAACAGGAAGGAAGATACACATTTTACCTCTGAAACTGGGAAATACTTGTTAAACAAGCGTAATTTCTTCTAAAGATGTAGCAAAGTGGACATAGGTAGCATATCTCAATAATTGCCAAGAGTTCCCTGCCTAGAAAACATACTGCACCTGCATGGTGAAGTGACATCTCTGCTCCGGCATGGAGGGAGGGGAGAGATCTAGCTAGGAGAAGCTCTGGGAGAGCTTAAATGTCTGAGACTACAGCTGCTGCTTCCTTTCCTTTGTAGCATGATGACTGTTTTAACACATGAAATAAGCTCCAGCTGTCATTTGCACTGCTTCGATATACGTGCTATGCCTTCAAACAGAGACCAAAGGAATTCCAGAAGCACTGAGAATCATGCACCTAATGCCGTTTTACATGTGTTTTCATAAGCAGACCTTTGAGCCTATGTCCATTAGTGCATGTGTGTGCCTGTTATGCAGTGAGTTGTTTTTTTTTTTCCATCCACATCAAGGTAAAACACAGAGAACTTTTGTTCTTATAAAGCTTCCTAGCTTCTTGGATATAAAATTTCTTCATGATCAAGTTGGCCAGTCAGATCAGAGGAAAAAGAAGGAAAAAAAAAAAAACAGTTAATTTTAAGCGGAGTCAACCCCAGCTATCAGCCAAGGATGCTGCTGTCCTGTATAGCAAAAAGGCCACACTGTACTCCCAGGCCCAAAGGAAATGGACATGCGTGCCCTGAGTGATTTTGCATGATACTGCATGTGAGTGGTACTGGTACTCAGTGATTTTCCATAATACTGCATGTGAGTGGTACTGGTACTCAGTAGCTTTACCAAATGCAAGAGCCAAATGCAGAGCTCTGCTGTGGTCAGTGAGAAATTAGGGGAGAATAAAAGTTTGAGAGGGAAGATACTTCATGGTCTCAAACAATTTAGTTTCTGTATAAATAGTCAACACAGGAGGTGTTTTATGTTTATTTCTGATGGGAAAAAATCGAAAAAATCAATAAGTAAATAAAGCAAATTCAGGCAATAATACTAGGAAAATCTCATCTGAGAGTATTCAATATTTTTGAAAGATTCTGCCCATTGAGGTGTAACTCAAATTGCTTATTGGATCAAACAAGTTAACAGATATACAAATAAGCGGAGTTTCATAAATTAATGCAATAACATTGGGCTTCTGGGAGCCTCCTGTTCCAGCTTGCTATTCAATTTTCATAGATTTTCTGTCTTTACACTTTAAAATATCCTTCATGTTATAAGCCTTACATGGATCTGATATATGCACAGTTTCCCTCTGATAACAAATGTCAATATGTATGTATATATTCATAGTCCTTGGTGTACGTGTCTGTATGTATATAGTCTTAGTCATACAGTCATTATATGTCAGAGCACATTGAAATGCACATAGTAAAAATCCTTCATATTCCTTTTGGGGAAAGACTCTGAAGCATGAAAATAAAGACCATTCTCTCTTTGGTCCAGCAGAGTGATCAGCCATTGTGCCTTCTACAACAGTCTACAATAAATAAGGTTAACTTGGGGCAACTATCACTTAAGCCAATCTTACACACTTTTGATAGTGAATCAGACAGAAAAACCTGAATTCCTGCCTACCTTAGCCATGTTCCCCACCTGAGACCTGATTTTCCCATTTCTTTTATATCAAAAGAGACATACAACCCAAGACATACTTTCCTTTTCCCAAACACTTAGAAGAAAGAAGCCGAAGATATAACAAAGGCAGAAATGGCAGCCATATCCACAATTGTGTGATGAAGCATAGATCGTTCACTCCATCTGCTCTTAGGGCTCATTCATCCTTGGCTCAATAGTTCCTTTGCATGTACCTTCTGGCCCTGCCTTCCTGGAGAGCAATTGCCATGTGATCTAAACAGCAATCCCACTAAAATTAGGGACTACACAAGGCTGCCCACTCTCTCCCTACCTATTCAATATAGAACTTAAAGTTCTAGCTAGGGCAATTAGACAACAAAAGGAGATCAAAGGGATACAAATTGGAAAGGAAGAAGTCAAAATATCACTATTTGCAGATGATATGATTGTATACTTAAGTGACCCCAAAAATTCTACCACAGAAGCCCTAAAGGTGATAAACAATTTCAGCAAAATGGCTGGTTATAAAATTAACTCAAACAAATTAGTAGCCATCCTCTACTCAAATGATAAACAGGTTGAGATATAAATTCGGGAAATGACACCCTTCACAATAGTTACAAATAATATAAAATACCTTGGTGTGACTCTAGCCAAGCAACTGAAAGATCTGTAAGACAAGAATTTCAAGTTTCTGAAGACAGAAATTGAAGATCTCAGAAGATAGAAAGATCTCCCATGTTCATGGATTGGTAAGATTAACATAGTAAAAATGGCCATCTTGCTGAAAGAAATCTACAGATTCAATGCAATCCCCATCAAAATTCTAAATCAATTTTTTTATATAGTTAGAAAGAGCAACTCGTAAATTCATTTGGAATAACAAAAAAACTCAAGATAGCAAAAACTATTCTTAACAATTAAAGAACTTCTGGAGTAATCACCATCCCTGACCTCAAGCTGTATTATAGAGCAATAGTGATAAAAACTTCATCCTATTGGTACAGAGACAGGCAGGAAGAGCAATGGAATAGAATTGAAGAACCAGAAATGAACCCACACACCTCTGATCTTTGACAAAGGAGCTAAAACTATCCAGTAGAAAAAAGATAGCATTTTTAACAAATGGTGCTAGTTCAACTGGCAGTCAGCATGTAGAATAATGCAAATTGACCAATTCTTATCTCCTTGTACAAAGCTCAAGTCCAAGTGCATCAAGGACCTCCACATAAAACCAAATACACTGAAACTAATAGAAGAGAGATTGAGGAAGAGTCTTGAAAACATGGGCACAAGGGAAAAGTTCCTGAACAGATCATCAATGGCTTATGTTCTAAGATCAAGGATCGGCAAATGGGACCTCATAAAATTTCATAGCTTCTGTAAGTCAAAGGACACTGTAAATAGGAAAAAATATCAACCAACAGCTTGAGAAAAGATCTTTACCAACCCTACATTCGATAGAGGGTTAATATCCAATATATACAAAGAACTCAAGAAGTTAAACTCCAGAGAAGCAAACAACCCTATTAAAAATGGGATACAGAGTTAAACAAAGAATTTTCAACTGAGGAAACTCAAAAGGCTGAGAAGCACCTAAGAAGTGTTAAAAATCCTTAGTCATCATGGAAATGCAAATCAAAACAGCCCTGAGATTCTACCTCACACCAGTCAGAATGACTAAGATCAAAAACTCAGGTGACAGTAGATGCTGCTGAGGTTGTGTAGAAGGAGGAACACTCCTCTATCTGGTGGAATTGCAAGCTGGTACAACCATTCTGGAAATCAGTTTAGTGGTTCCTCAAAAAATTGGATATTGTACTACCTGAGGACCCAGCTATACCATTCCTGGGCATATACCTAGAAGATGCTCCAATATGTAATAAGGACACATGCTCCACTGTGTTCATAGCAGCCTTATTTATAATAGCCAGCAGCTGGAAAGAACATCCTCAACAGAGGAGTGGATACAAAAAATGTGGTATATTTACACAATAGAGTACTACTCAGCTATTAAAAGACATTGAATTCATGAAATTTGTAGGCAAATGGATGGAACTAGAAAATATCATCCTGAGTGAGGTAACCCAGTCACAAAAGAATACGTAGGTATGCATTCACTGCTAAGTGGATATTAGCCCAAATGCTCCAAATAACCAGGATACAATTCACAGATCACATGAAACTCAATGAGAAGGAAGACCAAAGTGTGGGTGCTTCAGTCCTTCTTAGAAGGAGGACAAAATACTCACAGGAGCAAATACTGAGATAAAGTGTAGAGCAGAGACTGAAGGAAAGGCCACCCACAGACTGTCCCACCTGGGGATTCATCCCATATGCAGTTACCAAACCCAGACGCTATTATGGCTACCAAGAAGTGCATGCTGAGAGGAACCTGATATGGCTGTCTCCTGAGAGTCCCTGCCAGAGCCTTACAAATACAGAGGTAGATGTTTGCAGTCAACTATTGGACTGAATGCAGCGTCCCCAATAAAGAAGTTAGAGAAAGGACTGAAGGTGTTGAGGTAGTTTATAACCTCATAGCAAAAACAACAATATCAACCAAGCAGGTACACACACACCCAGAACCCCATGGGACTATGCCATCAAAAAAGGAGTACACATGGTTCCAACTGCATATGTAGCA
The DNA here is from genome assembly GCF_008632895.1 of Mastomys coucha. Taxonomy (NCBI): domain Eukaryota; kingdom Metazoa; phylum Chordata; class Mammalia; order Rodentia; family Muridae; genus Mastomys; species Mastomys coucha. The sequence goes on from NW_022196912.1 coordinate 59,318,030, forward strand.
GAGGATGGCCTTGTCAGGCACCAATGGGAAGAGACGTCCTTGGTCCTATGAAGGCTGGATAGATGCCTTAGTGTAGCAGAATCGAGGGCAGGAAGATGGGAGTGGGTGGGTGGGGGGTGGAGGAACACCCTCATAGAAACAGTGGGAGGGAGGATGTGATAGGGTGTTTCTGGGAGGGAGTGATACTGGGAAAGAGGATAACATTTGAAATGTAAATAAAGAAAATATCCAATAAATAATAAAGAAAGAAAATGCCCCACTCTAAAGAACCAGTGTGAACTCAAGCTTTTGCTGCTTCTCCCTTTCCATTATTTTATACTTTCAAGATTTAACTGTTTCCACTCTCTCACATGCCTAACTTGGGTGCCTCGGTCCACTAGGACTTCAGCAACTGTTGGCTGTTCAGACTCAGTGACTGGCCTATAATATTTTCAGCCCCTGTGCAACTTACTAGCTGGCAATTGTTCTCTGGCAAAAAGTGAATGTTAGCCTAACTCAATAGAGTCCCTTCTGTTCCACGGGATCAGAGGCTCTGAAAGTCCAGATTTTCCAGAATTGGACAGCCTGTTTCTAAAGCATGATCTTAGAATAGCCAATCTTTCAGGTGTATAGCCAATATTCGGATGTTTTTTAATTGAAACATAGTAAAAAAAAAAAAAGCATAAAATTTTTAAAGTTGTGGTAGATTTTAGAATTCATAATAATTAGTCTCCATTGCTTGAATAAACAAATTTATCCTATATTCTCTGATAAAAAATTCAGTTACATGGTTGCTTTTCTCAGATAAAGTGGACAGAAATTAATTTTGTCATATTTAGTTTTGTAAGAGATGTATATACAAATATCTTCCTAAACAACCACTAAAAATTCAGATACAGATTGTCCCTTCAGCAAGAATGCAGAGGATGAGAAAGGATGGTGAAAGGGATGCTGATTCAGATTCCACTAGACAAGAACATTTAGCAGTTGTTCTGGGCATGAGATTTGTGATTGGTAAATATTACAGTATAGTCTAGCCTACCTTCACTAATACACATGCTGACAAAGGTGTGTCCCCTTCCACTTGTCATTATTCTAAACGCCACTCCCACTGGTCCATAGGTCAATAGAAGATATATGATAGAAGATAATGATCTCAAACGTCCAAGTTTTCTCTCTATGCCAAGAAAAGCCTTCTTAGTTTTGACTTTGACCTTTCCCTAAAAGCCATTATGTAAATTCAGTCATTGAACCTCCAGGTTATTTTCCTAGAAAAAGTCATTCAAAAGATTTCTAAGATTTCTTTCCTCTCTACACTATACAGAAAAATATTTCCTTTATCTATTTACTACACACCATTTCTGGAAGACTTATTGAGAAAAGTACTATGAAACAAAAGAAAGATTTACACAAATGCAAAATTATGAAATGATTAAGGGCATGGCCAATAAGATGCTTAATTTTCTAAAATGTGCTTGTTTAATTTACATGCATCTACTAAAATTAATTTAAACTTCCTAAGGAAGAAGTTTGTCCTGGCCTTTCCAAGAAAGCAGTCATCCTTCCCTAACAATTAGTGAAAGTTGGAAAGCTACAAAGCCAAATTTATTTTATCCCCTAGCTGATAGTATCTTGGTTGCAGTTCTTTGTAGCTTCAAATGGAGCTCTGACCTTGCCGTGTCATGAAGATCTGATTATAATGAATAGACTTTATAGTGCTTCACAGTCAACTCCTCATTAAAATAAACCACATCACAGAGGATAATAAACAAAATCCAACTTGTATGATACAATACACACAAAAGAACACAGTAGTTTAAATCAAAAAATATATTAGCTACTGACTTTTGAAAATACTTTTGAATTATGAAGTAACCTGTTATATTGATCTGTGAATGGCATGGGTACTGGTGGGAAATGGTGCGTAAATTCTTTACAGTAACAGAGAGTACTGATTTAATTAGTGAGGACCCTATAGATATTTACAGGTCTACTGATAAATCACGTTTAAGAGTTTTGTGACCCAAACCTCAGTCATAAACTCAAGCAAAACCAGGATCAAATTTACAGGTAGCAATGTTCAGTAATGGTTTCTTTCTAATCCAAATAGGCCCCTTCTGAGTCACTTCAGTCTTGAAAATCCTGCTTATCAAATCAAAATCAAATCAAATCATATCAAAACACAGATATAGCTTCACCTGTGTTCAAATCCTTGGAGCAGCCAGGCCTGGACCAAATAGAGAACAGGCAGAATGAAAAACTGATTCTGAAGTTCGAAAGAAATAATAAATAGAGAATTGAAATCCAACAAAGAGGGTTTTACGTAAGCCAAAAGGACAACAATGATATTTTCTAATTTTATTTAGAAACCTTAGTTTTCTGTATCCTTAGAACTTATCCTGTTTGAATATGCATCAAAATCAAAGAAAGGCTTTTTAGTCATACATAGGTACTCTCTTATACTGAGCATTTTACCATACTGTAATATTTTCAGACATCCTAAATAGTAGATAAAGAAATAACTTTTATGAACTAAAAAAAAAGCATAGCATTAATACATACAATGTTATCTAATCAAATGCCAGACCCAAGTATGGTATATTAAAATAATAGGATACAAGGCAACAAGACAGATAGAGGCTGACTGGCTGATGCATGTTCTGCTGAGTCGGAGTTTATGTCATCTAGACTTTATAGAGGATAGTGAGTTCATTTTACATTTTAGGACTTACTGCAGTGTATATACAAACTCAGAAGTATTCAGAAGCAGACTATAGCTTCAGCCAGTCGTTCAACCTCTCTCATACAAAAGCATAAATATTTATATAGATACATACATATGTATGCATATGTTCACATCTATGAAAAGATAATACAGATACTTATCACATAGTGTTACTTTGAAGATTGAGATAATGCATGCAAATGGATCACACTACTTAGCCTTTTGCTACATAATAAAAGCTCATCAAAAAGCACATAATAAGTTTGTTAATTTCAGTGTTTAGGTGTGTTAGGTTCCCAGAGCAGCAGAAACAGTAAGTCACAAATTATATGACTTAAAATAAATATATATTGTTTCACAGTTCTAGAGTCTAGAAATCTAAGATCAAGTATTTACAGGATCATGCTCTCTCTGAAATCTGTAAGGGAAAATTCTTCCTTGCTTCTCTCAACTTCTAGAATTTGCTGGAAATCTTTAGCATCCTTTATCATTTGCATGTGTGACTCCAATCTCTAGTTCTCTGCTGTGTGACTTTTCTTAGGGAGAGAAGCAGATGTAGCTTTACCTCAGATAGGGTATCAACAACAGATGGAAGAAATGATTCTATTCTAGTCTAACTTGGTTGAACCAGCATTTATTGTGGTTAGTTACAAGTATATAGATGAAGGTTATTTATAATGAGAACGGATGACTCAAAAGCAGCTGCAGCCCTGAAATGCCCACTCCAGCATGGGTGATGACTCATGAAGGCTACATCCCTGTAACTCCCTGCAAAACTTGCCAGCAGCTCAATGGAAGCGTCTCTTCCCCAAAAGTTGTTTATATAACCTTGCTGAGGGGCCTTGTAATTATAACTGTCAGGAGATTGCTGAGAAAGATGTTTTCTTACTTCCCTCCTCCCACTGATGTAGATCTTTGAGAGCAACAGAGCCTCTCTTGGCTCAGGGGAGCTTCACTCTGGGGGCTAAAGTACTGGAAAGTTAATAGTCACCAAAGCTGCCGAAGTCAATGGGTCGCAAGTTTGTTGTCTCACATTAGTGAGGGAAAAAGATGCAGGAAACTTTATTAAGAAAAAGGTGAACTACTCCCCAGAGTGGGAGGAGTCCAAAATAGGAAGCACCACCAAGCTACTGTTCCTGGGGCTTTTTATGGACCTTATGACAGAAAAATGAACACAAATTGAGGTCATTTCTTTTTAGATAGGTTAATTCTTTGGACATGTAGTGAGTCAAGCCAAAAGGGGTTCCTATGTCCTACGCTTCTGTCTCCAAATTAGACTGATGATCATGTGTTCCTCACTCAGGAAAATGGTATTGTGTTGTGGTCACCCCTCTTGACTTTTATTTTGACCTTGACTTGTCGAGCCAGACACTGACCTTTGCTTGGTTGGATACCCATTAATTAAATCATGAGCTCTTTCTTCTTACTCATATGTAAACAGCTTGTAGATTGCCATGGACCCTTGTCTTAAAGCTCACCAGAAATCAATTCTTACCACAGTTACTAAGATGGAGCCACAGTTCTTCTTACTCATGTTTTAGCTTACTGTTTACAGGGTGATCTCTCACCCATAATATAGGAAGAACTTTTAAAATCTGCCCTTGCCCACAGCTTATTTCTGTTTATTTATTTCTGTTAGATACACAAATATGTGAAAAGATAGCTGTGCTCAGTATAAATGAAGGTCCTTCCTTAGAGTCAGCCACAGTCTGTTGATACTGCCTTTACTCAACCAGAGGTACATTCTCTTATTCTGGCCAGTATTGCTATGTCAGACTCAGATGCCAGACATCCTACTTACTACCCTTAGTGTTCTCATTTTCACAGTCTTAAACCTACTACTCTTTTTTACCTTAAACGTGTGTTTTCACAATAACATCTCCAAGAGAGAATTTCCAATTGAAGGAAATTGTTATACCATACCCATCAGCACTGTTCTGTGTCTCCTGATGAATTGATCTAAACTTCATGGCCTTTGCAAAATTTAAAAATATCTAAAAAGGCCACACTCATGAGCCCAGTGGGTAGGATTTAAATATATCTTTTTGGAGATACAATTTAACCCACACTAAGATTGAAACTGAAACTCTCGCTGCCTAAAGATTCATAGGGTGACTCAAGGAACCATTCTTCTCTGGGAGTTTTCTATGGCATCTATGCATAATCCCCCAAGATAACACAATAACTCTGATTCTTTGTTGACTCCAGATGAAAGCATAAGAGTCTATATAGCCTGCATCCTCATTTTATCGGGTGTCTTCTTTGTCCATTCTGATGATATTGTCTGTTACAGTTTGGAAACATTGTGTCCTGCATAAGGCTCATAAGTTTAAGGCTTCCTGAAAGTGTTTGGGATGATGAAAGGTATATTGCTGAATCTTGCACTGCTGACAGAAAAGGATTGTTTTGATTTTTGTGTTTGTAAGGATTTAGTCCATCCTGGAGGAAAGAAGTGGTGGTAGAAATGCTTCAGTCCATGGCTTGAAGATTTATGCCAGATGAGGAAAACAGAGAAAGCAGAACAGAAGTACCTATGTATGCTTTTCAAAGGTTTGCCTATAGTGACCTACTCCTCTAGCTAGGCTCCTACCTCCTAAATGGTCTACAGCCCTCAAAGAGAGCATTCAAAATGTGAGCCCATGGGAAACATTGTAGTTTTAAATTATAACAAAGGTTCTGGTCTAATAGATGTCCAAATATGTTCATAGATTTGTGATTTGCTGACATCACTGGGGAGTGGTTCAAATGTTAGCAAACAGGACCTAGTTTGAGGAAATTAGCCACTGGGAGAAGGCCTGTGGAGAACATGGCTCCTTTCCAGTTTTCTCCCTTGGTCAGTCTCTCTTTCTGGACAGCATAAACTAAGTATCTTTGCCAAGACACCATGATGTTCTCTGCCTTGCCATATGTCAGTTATAACAGAGTCAGTCATAGATTGAAATCATGAGTATGGAGCTGGAGGGATGGCTCAGTACTTAAGAGCACTAACTGCTCTTCCAGAGGTCCTGAGTTCAATTCCCAGCAACCACATGGTGGCTCACAACCATCTGCAATGGGATCTGATGTCCTCTTCTACTGTGTCTGAAAACAGTGACAGTGTACTCATAAACATAAAATCATGAGTATGGTAAAGTTTTCCTTTGTAAAGTTGTTTTTTTTTTCCAGATGTTTTATCACAACATTTAGAAACTGACTGACACATCTTCTGGATCCACCTTGGAACACTGGATTGTCTGCTTTCTTTCTTTCTTTCTATTTTAAGATTTATTTTATTTATTTTATGTGTATGAGTACACTGTAGCTGTGTAGATGGCCATGAGCCATCATGTGTGTGGCTGCTGGGAATTGAACTCAGGGTCTCTGCTGACCCTGCTCCCTCTGGCCCCGCTCGCTCCGGCCCCCGACACACCAGAAGAGGGAGTCAGATCTCATTAAGGGTGGTTGTGAGCCACCATGTGATTGTTGGGATCCGAACTCAGGACCTTCGGAAGAGCAGTCAGTGCTCTTACCCGCTGAGCCATCTCACCAGCCCCAGATTGTCTGTTTACTATATCCCAAATAGCGTCCATGGACTGCTAGAAAAGCTTGCTTATGTAAGGTTTCCTCCCTAGTGTTGTGTTGTCTCAGCCAACCCAGTGTCTAACTTTACATATATTGGTGCTTTTAAGCTGTTTTCTCTCCCCAAAGGATTAGTGATTCCTTGAGCTGTTTCTTGCCGACCATTCAAAGTTCCATGTTAACTTATCAACATTGGCTCCCACTGTCAGATTCCTCCTAGGGTTTTGTCAATTTTATTTACATGACTAAACTTCCAATATTCCCTTTCAGGTACCTACAATCTATCTGTTCATTCTAAATGTCTACATCATTCCAACTGTACTTAATTTTCCACTAGAAAGGGAGACAAATGTTCTTATTCACATCCCATATCTCTGAGGTTATTAGTATCTATCCCACTGAATTGTTGTTTATTCATTTGTTACTTAGTAATGGCAAATCCTACATTTGTTCTAAAAAATAATAAGATAAACTTTTAAAGATATTATGAAATATTTCACTTTGTCTATAGTGTCTTATATGTAATCAATGACTACTCACTGTCTATTAGATAAAAAGTTATCTTAAGAACCAGGACCTTAGCAAAATAAAGCCACAATAGAAGTCACTTGGAAGGAATTTTTGTTGTTCCATACATCCATAAAGCTAACTAAGCTGAGTCTGAACTCAGTGTACATAATGGACACCACTGTGTTCTAAACTGGATACAATTGCTACAGAAAACCAATTTGCTAGTGAAAAACATAAAACCCAAGACTGTCTTGGGTCTGCTTTGATCTTGAAGTTCTAACCATAAAGCCCTTTTTAGGATGAAAACAAAGAAATGGGAATTTGACTAAGATCTTCCGCTTGCTCCAATGAGCAGCAAGAGGTCTGCTTATTCTGCTTCTGAGCATTTCCTAGGGTGGGGATGCACCTGGAATGATTGACTAATTCGAGGAGGTTTTCCAGTATTCTCTGTGTGGTGTATTTTAATCAAGATCACAATTTAGCAGCTGCATTAATTAATTAGCACATTAATCAGGAGAGCATTTTAGCAGCTATAATCTCTAGCAAACTAGCAGTCGGTGATGAAATCTTAGCAGTGGGAGAACAAACAGCTTACCAAGTTATTTTTCAATGCTATCAACACCACGGGTGCAGCAAAATTATGCTGAAATTATGCAACCAAATTGAAGTCTTTCTTAAAATATAGCTATGCAGGGTACATTTGAGAAATTGTATGCTTTATGCAGAAAGGTCTAACAATTACTACTTCTTCTACAAAGCAGTAGTTCTGAAGAAAACTGTCAGGCACTCCAGGAAACAATCTTTCCAAATGTTCTCAGAATAGTCCTTGTGTAATTTAAGAAGAATTAAAGGTAACTCTTCTATTAGCAAGATTATTTATGCAATAATGAGAAGTTTCAAGATGTTATTCTATAGTTACATAAGTGCTAGTGATTCAAAAGAAGAAAATACTTGCCTTAGCAAATCACAAGTTTGATTTTAATCTCTTTAAAGCCTGTACATTGGACCTTTTACTTGAAAGTGGTATAGAAAAAAGTCTCCACAAACACAATGCCTAGAAATAAATGCATGTGGCACCATGGCCAAATGCAGTATAGCTTTGATGAAATATAAACAGGAAGACTCTCTGACATGGAAACATTGCTCTTGTTTTCTTACATTCCAAATGTAGTGGCTTGAGCTTTTATTCAATCCATACATATTGAATTCTACATGTTCCAAAATTTAAAATTTAACTAAAAAAAAAAGTCCCTTAGGCTGATATTAAATTTTCTTTCATTTACAAAGTCTGGGGATATTGAATACTTACATACAGTAGCCTATTAGTTTGAACTATTAGGCAGCTCTTAATCCTCATAACATTTTCCTGGGAGAAATCACTGTTCCTTTATGACTCCCATCACTTTTTCAACCTCAGAAAGGAGAGGGTCAGGGTAATGGAGGGCATACATGCTGGGTAAGCATTTCTTTACTTCCCAACCCTTGTTATATTGATTTTCTACTCTGGTTCATGGAAATTGCACTCTATTTAAATCATACACTACAACTTGGAAGAATTTTAATTTCTACTCTACCTTTTGTCTCCCATTATAAATCACACTGAGATCTCTCAGTCTTCTGCCATCTATTTTCAGAGCTTTAAAGCTTTTAAAATCTACTTTATCAGCAGTTCCTCTGCAAGTCCAAACAAATTCCAAATTCTTTTGGGGTTAGACTAAAGAAAACTAAATTTTTCTTTATAAAAATTATGAATTGTAATTTTAGGAAGAATCCATTATAGCACAATTCTAATGAGCTCATTTCTCATACACACTCTATAAACAAGAGAGTCCTGCCTATTTATTCAGGTTTACCCATACATTTTCACCTGAAATTATTTTGAGACAATATCTTGTAGATGATTCTGTGTTTGTGGCAAAATATCTCTATACATTACTATACAAAAGAAGTAGCAACAACAAATTCATTATAATCATACTGTTAATGTATGACTTGGCCCCTCAATTTTAAACAACAGTATCTATATCTATAAATGTCTTATCTTATTGTAAATTACCTTCTTTTGATGTGATACTTCTTATTCTTTGAACTTTGATAACTAATACATTTAGCTATCACATTCTATCTGACTAAATTTTCTCTTCCTCCCTTCACCCCCATCTATTAGAATATGTGAATACGTAAGCATCACACACACACAGTTGCAAATATGCTCACAAGGCTGGTAAGATGCTCAGCCAATAGGTAAAAGCACTTGACTCCAAGGTTCTCATCATGAGTTCAATCCCTAGAAGAAGCATGGTAGAAGAAGAGAACTGATTTCTGAACGTTGTCCTCAGACTTCCACATGTGCATGTGCCCACACATACACACTATGATAGGTAGATAGATAGATAGATAGATAGATAGATAGATAGATAGATAGATAGATAGACAGACAGACAGACAGACAGACAGACAGACAGACAGACAGACAGGTAGATAGGGAAATAAGTTAACTTAAAATGTAAAATAATCACCCTCTGGCAATGGACAAAAAGACATCTTGTCAATGGAGGTTTTCTTCTATTAGTCCAAGGAAGGGCAAATAACATTCCTTTGCTCACCCTAACTTGTTGCCTGGCTTGGTGGATGAAATTGACTTATGCCTAGGACTCATAAAAACCAAATCAAATCAAATCAAGTTCAGGAAGCACAACACAGGAAAAGACAGAGATCTTCAACCTGCCATGGCACCCAGAGACCTGCCCTCCAGTTCATGGCACAGGCAGGCTGAAGGCACCTGCTTCCCAATACAGCAGGCATCACAGAAGGACGTCACCCATGGGTTTATCAGCCACATGGTCAGCCTGTAGCAGGAGCCCACCAAAAGGTGCAAGTATGAGGTAGTCAGGTGGGAGAGAAAGAAAAGTGGAACAGCTTGAGTATTCTGAAGAGAGATAGAGCTGAAGACTTGAGGGTGGAGAGGAGTAATCTTTTGTGAGTGACCAGCCCTGCCATCTAGGGCCATAGTGAGGTCCCAGGCAAAGTTGCCACTTGAGGGTGATAGCTGAGTCCATGGCTACACAGTGGAAAGTCCTGATATTGATGATGATGATGATGATGTCCCTGGCTCACATTACCACTAGGAAACGTGGGGATGTCTCTGGTCAGGACAAGCTCTGGAGAGCTAGCCCTGCCCCTCTGTACCTACAGTACTCAGGAAAATGCCCTGTATCTTTCATGAGCAGCACCACAAAGCTAACTCTGGTGGTGAGGTTAAAGTTGAGCCAGACCCAAGGGCAAGAACTTGGAAGAGCTAGCCTGGCCACTTGTCTGCCATGATTGGCATGGGTGAGGGTATGATGTTCTTCCCCCTCACCCCTTAGCACCTGTGGCTGTTAGGAGAACTGGCCCTGGGGTCATGAGAGCTCATGAGGTGGCCCTGTCCCTTGTTAGCTGCTGACTTGGTAGAGTGGGCCCTGCACCTTGCCTGGGCACCACAGTAGAACTAGTGGAAGAGCACAAGTGAACTGGCCCTGAGGGTGAGAGTGTAGGAGAGCTGGCCCTGCCAATTAACTGGCTTCTGGCATGAGGTATTGTGGGGGTAAGGATAGTACCATTCCCTTTTCCCCCTTTGCCACCTGCAGTAGCTGAGAGAACTGATCCTGGGACCACAAGAGCAGGAAAGCAAGGCCTGTCCCCTAATTGGATCTAGCACTCAGTAAATCAGGTCCTGCACCTTATCTGGACAATACAGTGGAGCCAGACCTGACCATGAAGGCATGGGTGAGCCAGCCCCGGGCATGTGAGAACCAGAGAACAGGAGAACTGGCCCAGCCCTTCACAGACTATAGCACTTAGGAGAACAGGTCCTGATCCCTGCCGGGCAGCACAGTATAGCTGGCTCTGGAGGTATAGATGCAGATGAGCTGGTCTGAGGACATGAGAGCAGAAGAACTGACCCTATCTCCTGTTAATGGTGGCATTGGTTGGCCTACCCAGAGAAGAGAGCTGGGGGTGAGGGGCTGACCAGCTCAGCTACCACCCAGGCCCAGATTCAGGACTCTGAAATAGGCCCACCCCCAAATCTATATCATCTATGAAAGTTTGGGACATATGAAAGCACCAGTCCTGATGATCCAAAGCTGCAGGATCTCCATGAGGCAGGACCACAACAACATAACCAGAAGGAGTCCCAATGAGGATCCAATACTGATGGTGTCACAGAAGCCAGAGATCTCTAACCAGACCAATGACTCATTGCAAGTGAAGATGTGTGGCCAGAGGAATATACTGTGGAACACACTGTAACTATGACAGCTTCCACAAAGAGATGTTTTCTATGCTTCGTTGTTGTTGTTGTTGTTATTGTTATTGTTGTTGTTGTTGTTGATGATGATGATGATGCTTGGTTATGTATTTTTTTTGACGGGGATGTTGAAAGGATGAAGAGTAGATATGAGGGGACAGGGAGATGAGTGAGACTGGAGGGCATAATAAGAAACTCACAAACAATCAATAAAAAGTTAATAAAAAAGAGAATGTAAAATAATCATTCACATACATAAGCATACCAACACAGATATGCACAAGTATCCAAACACTCTTCTTCTATAGCATCTCTTCTATGACCCCGATGAACTATTGATTAGTAAAATTCTTAATTAAAACTTTAAACATTGTTAAAGCACAAAGTGCTTACTCTACCCATTTTGTCTGGAATAAATAAGACCATGCATCTCTAAAAAATGATTTAATTCATTTGTTTGAGCAACACATAAAATCTATTATATCCATATTTTTTACTCTTCTAATTCCTTCAAGAATATGTTATCAGCACTAAGGTAGTATGTCTCAGTGGTTGCTTGACTTTCTTAAACTCTTCCCAGTAGCCATTATCTGTCATATTATCACTAGAATGATAGCTCTTCATAAAACAAATACAATTATTTTAACCTTCCACATGTAAATTCAACAAACAGGTCCTCATTATGAACCTTATGATAAAAGCTGAACCCTTTGAAATGCTACAATAACCATGTCAATCTTCTTCCTCTCCTTCTATGATATCATCTCTGGCCACCTTTAATTCTTAAGCAAATCCTTGCTTTTGTGTATTTGCCTATCTATGTTTTTTCTCAATGGCCTAAACTCTTTCACCTCTATATGTTTAGGAATGTTCCTTTCTATGTCCAGTGTGGCCACTTTCCTTTCTCTCTGAAATTTACTTAAATATTGAGATTCATTTCCAATGCCATCCACTCTCTTACCCGACATTGTTCTTTATTGGATCTATCTTAGTCACCACGTTCCTCTGCTAAAAACCCTATGTGTATCTTTCTCAGGGCTTGTTAGTTGTTTCCACTACACCACAAGTGCCTTAGTGTGAGGAACTGTGTCTCTTGTGTCATTTCCCCACAATACTTCATAAAGTATGTTGACTCTTGAGACTGCTGGTTAAACTAAGATAACATCTGAATAGATATAATGGGTAGAATTGCTTAGAACACAGAGAATTACAGGAGGGACTGCACCACAAGATGGAAGAATGATGCTAGAAAAAAAGGTGCTTTCTTAAAACCCTCCAAGTGATACTAGAGACTGTTACAGAGCTTGGACTTCGACAAGGCTTACAGAAAGTCCTAGAAGGCAATTACTAATTAAGAAAACCCTCAGACTCTTATGGACTTGGTTCAGAACTTCAAGGCAAATCAATCTACTTTTGAACTCATTAAGGGATGGCATGCCTTCTTCATGCCCAAGCAATGCCATTTGGAAACACTGAAACCTGCATCACCACGAAAGCTGAGTCATTCAGAACAAGCTATGAATGTTATACCATGCTAGAAAGAAAATCCTCATAAAGTACGTGATCAGTCATACCACACAAGGTAGTACTCACATTTTCAATTCTAGGTGAGAAAATTAGTGACTTACCCCAAAGCTGTCATATGTGTCACACATAATTTCTAACACTAGTCAGTTTTGTTCTTTATAAGCATGAACCAATCTTATAAGCCACAAAAATAACTAAGCATTTAGACAGATATAAATTAATGATTGTTTGGGGATGTGTATGTCTCTCTGTCAATGAGAAAAGGAAGTAACAAGAAAGTTCTGAATAAATACCATTGTTATATTGTATCATTGCAACTATTTCTCAAACTATGAAGTAAGGTAAACCACTTTGACATTAATTTTCAAGCATTGTATTACTAGAAAAAATTTATCTTTTCTTCCATAAGGTGTGAACCAAACTTACCACATGCTTCTTGTTTTCTGAAATTAATCTTTTCAGATAATTTGAGATTGTTGGTTTTGTCTTAAGGAGAAATGATGAATGTTTTACATTAGGTAAGATTACAAATTGAATAGTTACGTGAAGCAACAAATGGAGGTTCTACATAATTTCTCTATATTATCAGCAAATATTTCACAAAGAAAATTCTTCATAAAATAACAAGCACCAAAAATGCCTGAAAGTAGTTGGTGACTCAGGAGGGAGAGGGGTGAATGAGAAAACCACAGAGGTGTCACAATGACAAAAAGCCATTACACAGAATGTTTTCTGTGTCTGTCTAAAAGGAACCAGAAGAAAATTGTCTAAAACAGAACATTATCTCAGGAATTAGGTGCAAATGTTAGGCAGGAGGAGTTTGTCTAGAACACCAGCTGTTTTGAGGGAGGGGATTATCTCCCCAAATAGAAAAGTTTGGGCCCTGTTTGGCTACTTCAATGTTAGTACCTAGGAACCTCGAGAATCCACAGTAGTTTAAGCATCTTAGTCTAACCTAAAAGCATCTGTGACCTTAGTTGATTGACTTTATGGAAAAAAATTCACTCTTTTGAGGTATAGACTTTAGGATTGCACATTGACAAATGGGCAGTTATTTTGGGCACCAACCTGGATTTTAAAATATCACTCTGCTACATTCAGTCTCCATTCTTAGGACCCTGGCGAGCACACAGCCAGCGAAGTCATCATGATTAGAATCATAAACACTGTTCTTTTGCTGTTATTTTTTTATGATTACTTCCTTATTTTCTGTTTTTAGGGTTTGTTTTTCTAGTCCTGAGGCTTGAACCTAGTGCCTCACCTACTCCAGGTATGCATCTATCACTGAGTTGTGTACTAACTCAGTGTAGGGGCTGAGTACTAGGGGCTACTAGGGGCTTCCTAGGTTGCATATACCTTAAATACACTTTACAGTAGCCTAAGTCAAACTTGAACTATGATCCTCCTGCCTCAGCCACCCATATAGATATGATTTCAGACCTAAGACACCAGCTGCACACGTGGCTCTTCTGTAACCGGTTTTGTAAATACTTCCAAACCACTACCTGAAGTGAGGAACTAGTGAAGGACTTTGAGAGGGAGAATTGCCACGGCAGTCTTTTCCATTGTCACAGGCACATGTGGTAAGCCCTTCATCAGCGTTCATCTTAATAGGCAACCATCGTGCCTATGAAGCAGAAATGAAGCTGTTCCTACAGTCCCGCTGTGGAAAAGGCCAGTGAGCAGTAACACCTCAACTCAAGGAGGGGACAGAGATACATAGTTAAAGAATCGATAAACACCACCTGTATTTCCCCTTGATAGAAGTGTGTACTTGTTATCCTGATGTATCACAACCCAAGAGAGCAATGGAGTCCTAAAGGTTGTTGGGACTATTTTATAGGCATAAGCAATACATAGTTTCTGATCAGCCATCTGTTACTGAAAAGCAGGATCACCTTGAAATCCATGAGAAGATTTGTGTAAGCAAATCACAGTGAGATAATTGAGCCATTAATTTACTTGGAAATCACTTTTCTTACCAAGCACTTTTTATAAGTCAATCAGCTTTATTAAATTGAGGATAAACAGCAAATAAGGGGGCTGTGACTGCAGTGGCTTCACTCCGTTGTAGCGTACACTCATCGCCGTGATCTATCACTCCTTAATAATTGGGCGCAGTGAAAGCATCACTATAAATTAGCTTCAATGTCTTTGGGAGACTTGGATGGGGCAGAAGAAGGAGACTGTAATTCAAAGAAGAGAAAGAGGTGAGGCACAAATGCATGCAAAAGCCTCGCAAGCAATTCTGGTGAAGCAAAGGTCTAGGAACACTGGGAAGAAAAAAGCATGGATATTGGGGAGCTAGAACAGCTAATTCTAATAGAACAAAGGAGATCATCGCGTGGAAAATAAACCGAGTCAATAATAAATAAGAGTTGTGAGGTTTAATTAACAACATGTCACCCAACTGCGATGTATTGCAAGTCTACCACAAATGTGTATTTCTCATCAACATGTATAGGTGCTAAGCACTTCCTAAATGTTATTTTTCTGCTCTTCTGTAGATGCTGCTCCGTTATTCCGACTATCATTTGCATTTCCTATTCCATTTCCTTGACCCACATTAAAATTAGGCAAGTATGAAATTAAAACTCCAAACATTTTTAAAAGCTATTTCAAATTCAGAGATTTATATCCCTTGCAAAATGGGATTTTGACTTTGACACCAGTCAGGGGAACATAACATCCCTAACCACATTTCAACACAGATAGGGAATCACTGGAGTCATACAGGAAAAGGATAATTTTCTTAAGTATTTGAAAAGTCCTTTGTGATTAGCTTCTCTGAGTTATTTATATATAGCGCATTTCACAAATTCTAAATAGGTTGTTTCCCAATAAAGGAAAGTGGATTCCATTTTCATGTGAGGATTTAATTTATTTAATGACATACAGATAGTGGGTAACAGATACCTCAGGCTCTTATTCTGAAATGAGTATAGGGAATGCGGCTCACAGTCATGAAGTACCCTCTAAGCCCAATGACAACATGAAAGTCAAAAAGGAACAGTCAGTTGAATGGTCAGACTTTCTTCTACTTGCTTCAAAATGCATAGTAAAAAGAAGTATTTCTTAAATAACTTAGACCACAAAATGCCACTTTGACTAATACTTAGCAAAATAAATAATAAATAGGAAAGGTTTTTTTTGCTTAAGCAACAGTTCTCTATGAAGAGCCTATAGCATAGCAACAAAACTCTGCTTTATACAAACAAGGCAGGATCTCTTTCCCAAAGAGCTTTTAATTACACTGAGAAAAAAAATCCCTCACATAATAAATCAAAGAACTGTTTTTTCACATTCACACATTCAATAAAAAAAAAAAATGAAGCATAAAAGTGTTTGTGCAGATCCTGAGGAGTATATGTGGAGGTGGGAGTATGTAGGCAGCAGGCCTGGGTGGAACCCAGCTTTAACATTGGTAGCTGTTTTTCAGTAGTTATACATTAGCCACCCCAAGCTGTAACTTCCTCAGTGTAAATGTGTGAAATGTCTGTGATAACAGGCCTTGTTATGAGGTTTATGTGAAACTGCAGAATGACCGTGTATAGGAAGTACATATAGAGTAAAGACTACTTCAGAATTTCCCAGTGTGCCATGCATTATTGGAGACAAACATTACACTGCACTCTGGCTCACCAGAACCTAATCCTCTCAGCCAGAAGTTTCTACCTTTGGCAACTTTCTTGACAAAACACTGGAAAGTTCTCTTCTTTTTTAATGCCGAATAGTATTCCATTGTGTGTATGTACACTATTAAATTTTCTTTACCTCTGTTTAGACTTCCTTATCAACTTCATCAAGCTTAATATTAGACATGTTAATGTTGTGTCATATATATTTTGCATAGAACATATGCTTAATGATCCAGAAACCCTAATTCTGCTTCTATATCAGGAAGAAAATTAGCACCTCACAGAGATGTTTGCATTCCCATGCCTACTGACTTATTTACTACAGCCAAGAGATATCAAAACACCCTACTTGTTCACCAAAGTATGAGTGGACAAAGAAAAGTGTGTGTGTGTGTGTGTGTGTGTGTGTGTGTGTGTGTGTGTATTATTTAGCATTAAGGAAAAACTTCTCCCCACTAATGACAGACAAAATTAGAGGACATTATGCTAATAAAGTCAGATAAATACTGTTTAATCTGAAGTACATAGTTGATTTTTGTTTGTTTATTTGTTTGATGTCTTTTGTCTTGTTTTGTTTTTCAAGTCAAAGGAAACAAATCAATAGAAGCACAGATTAGAATGGTGGCTTCCAGGAACCAGTATAGAAGGAATATGGACGTGGATAAACACTGTTGCATGCTACAAGCTTGCTTTAAAATGAATAATTCTGGATAACTACTGTGATTCTGGTGAATACAGTTAATGCTGTGTCATATATATTTTGCATAGAACATAGATCCTAAGTGTTCTCAACATACACAATGTAAACACTTGACAGTCTTCAGAAAAACTGCAGAGATTTTTCAAAAAACGTAAGTTCAGCCTCTCCTTAGCAATGTTTGTTTTCTTTTTACCCGGTATCAGGCACTCTTCACTTCTCAAGGAAGCCTTTCTGTGAGCACTAAACTCTCTGAAAGCTATAAAGAGAAGAAACCACCTCAAGATGTCTAACCTGGCTACAGGTAGACATTTAGTATTGTCTGAGCTCCCTGCAAACTCCATCTTGTAGATACACACTCTGCAGGATTTAAGCCCACACCCTTTCTTTTTTAATTGGTGTATTGCTCTGTGCGTGTGTGTGTGTGTGTGTGTGTGTGTGTGTGTGTGTGTAGTTCTTTGATTTATGACATTAGAATTTTCTCCTCAGCTTAATTAAAAGTTCCCCGGGAAAGACACTTTGGTTTTGATTGTCTCCCTTTCCTCACTGACACTCATCACTTCTGCTCTTAGCTAAAAACTGAACCACAGTCACATAAAACGTCCTATTTGCTCATGATCAGCTTGACTACACAAGGTCTTGCTAAAAAGATTTTCTCTGTCCTTTCGTACTTCTCCATTCTTACACACATGAGTGAATGCATCACCATCAGCCATCCATTCATCTTCATACATTCAAATATGCAGTATTGAGCAAAGGCTTTTGTTTAAATTCAGTCCATCTTTCTGGTTCTTGCAGCCAAGTGGCCTAGGCTGGCAGCTCTCCTCTGTGTTCTCCATGGTGGCATTTGCTTCAGTTATTATTTTGTCCCAGGCACCTGGCAATCATTTCCATCTCTGTCACTGGGGGCTTCCCTGGTTTCAGCTCCATTTGCTAAGGGAGGGAAGGGCCTCTGAGCCATGTGTCATCACAGGAGACTTTTTCACATCACCACATGAATAACTCACGGCACAATGTTCTTTATACTTTCAAATGAATCGCAGTTCTGCCTGGATCTTCTTGTCATTTTTATCAAGTTTCAATAATATTTGAAGAGCCATCAAAAGAACTGTGCATATAATCAGACACTTCCTGTGAGTTTTTCAAAGTTATTAAAAATATTTGCAAGGGGTTTTACTGACAGTTATGAATTAGCTGATCTTGATTTATAGCATTTTAAACCTGCAATATTCCAAAACATCATGATAATAGCAGAAAATTTAAAAACTAACCCCTCCCCTCTCAAAAAAATAAAAATAATAAAAATAAATAAATAAAACCCAGGGCTTGGTCCAGTCAGAGACAGGCATCAGCACATTCTCTCAGCATGGCTGGGTAAATGAGGAGCTATGTGTCTTTGTTACAAAGGACTATCTTTATTTAAAAGCAAACCACACCAATGAAGCCATGTTGCAGATCTTTCTGGGTTGCCTATTTGGCTGGCAGTGGGCTTTGCTCTGGCCTGTGTAGCAAAGCAGATGAGTCCTGACCTTCCAGACAACTCACTAAGTGCTATAATTACAAATATCAAGTTAGACGTCATTGCTGAAAGATGGTGTTATTCACTTCCCTTAGAAGTTAATGCAGTTTGTCTTTTCCTGGCGCATATCCTCTAATTGTAATGGAAAGAACAGGTATCACACATTAATTTTCAAATTAGTAAATAGTGTCACTTATGTTCTTTCACTTATTTTTTTCTTTTAAGATATGTTCTTACTATTCCATCCTGGTTGGTCTAAATTACTAGGTAGATCAGGCTAGGCAAGACTCATATCAATTCTGGCTCTGCCTCATAAGTGCTTAGATTGCAAATAGAAGCTACCAACCCTGGCCCGCCATTTATTTTCAAGTGAACTTGAGGCTAAATTTTTGTAGCTCCACTTAATATTGTAAAAATACTTGTATTTTGATGCATTACTCAAATAAAAATATCCTTTTGATGATGTTAGTAGTTCAGTGTAGAAAAATTTTCAATAGAGATTTTGATAAGAACCACATTTATATAAGTATATTTTATATATTGATGGATGTTGTCACACATAAAACTACCATTTCCAAATCACACATTCCTAACATCACATTTGTATGACATCTGGAAATAACAAGTTTAGTAGACAAATATGTTTTTGAATAACTCATTTAAACTAGGATGAAAATAGTAATGTGCCCTGTATTGTATTCCAGCATAGCCGTGAAACTTAGTTACATGTTATTTGTTAAGCAATGTGCTCTAAAGAGTTTTTTTGCCTTTAAATTTGGGCTTAAAAACTTTAAAAGGCTACTGTTTTCCCACACTCTAATTAAAGCCATGTTATGTATGATAGATATATAAGCTGGAATTGTGTGCAAAAAAAAAAAAAAACCTGGAACAAGTTTAAATTCTGGCTCATGTGAGGGAAAATATTTTATTTCTTAATAGTTGTGAAGTGCCTCTCTGTAGTAATGCAATAATATGAAAATATCTCTTACATCCTGAGAGTGGAACATATGCTGGAATCCACAGCTAGAGTTAATAATATGCATTGAAGTCACTTAAGAGTTAAGCCTGCTCTCCTTCCGTGTACTCAGCCTATTTGTCTAACCTGCTTTTAAGAGAACAATGTAACAGCGCACATTTCTTACCTTGGATTTCCTATATAAGCAGCTTTACAACCTCAGCTAATGCATAGC
Source organism: Mastomys coucha (assembly GCF_008632895.1). NCBI lineage: Eukaryota > Metazoa > Chordata > Mammalia > Rodentia > Muridae > Mastomys > Mastomys coucha. The sequence goes on from NW_022196912.1 coordinate 59,337,664, forward strand.
TGTGATCCTAACTTATGTACTCCTCCATGCCTCTGACTTGGTGTTCTAATAACCATTTGTTGAAAGCAGCAAAAATAGAGGTTGAAAGTAATCATATAACATAGATATCCACCATAAATATGGAACACAACATATAGATATTGCTTGATAAATGATGATGTATAAAATACGGTTCGTTATTTGTATCAGTTGTGGTCAGTTGGAGTTGGTGATATAATCCCTTCTAAAATTCTATTAAAGATTTAGTAAATTATCTCATTCCTTCTCCCACATGAGGCCTTCTGTGCTGTTGAAATAATGTATAACAAAGTCCTTTGTAAAGAACAGACACAGAGTCATACACAGTCGCCCAACAGGCAGAGACGCATATAGAGACATAGAGACACACTCACACACACACACACAAGGACAGGACAGATTTATAGGACAGCCTTCAAATATGCACAGTAGAGATGATGCAGGAACATGAAGCAGAGAGAATTAAAATCTAGACATGCTCTTTGTTTAAGGGGAAGGGCTTTTATTTCTTTCCTTAATCTGGTGTAAAGTTATTATTGGTAACTCAGAATTGATCACTAATACATTTAATCCCTCACTCCGTCTCTCCCTCCCATCCTCTCACCTGTATGTGTGTGCATGTGCATGTGCATGTGAGTGTGTATGTGTGTGTGTGTCAGTCTGTCTTTCTGTGGCTATGTCAGATTGTGTATGTATGTGTCTCCAGAAATTAAAAAAAAAAAAATTGAATGCTTTCAGTGAGAAGAAAGATAGTAATTTCGAAATGGGAAGCTCATTGTTAATCAACAAGTACAGCATCTATCCTAGGCACAATAGGCAGAAAGATGGCCTGTTTAATGTATCAGCTTTAAGAGGCCATCTGGTCATCAGTCTGGAATTTGGCCATCTCTTTTATGCATAAGATGTTAAAATGGTAACACAAGGAAAACAAAATTTGTGAAAATAAATAGATATAGTTAGTGTTTTAGATATGACCACTGTCCCCTATTCTAACTATATTTTCACAATAACCATCTCATTCTAGAGCTGTGAGTTAAGACCCATTTAGCAATATTCCATCTTCAAAAATACTTACATAATAATTTGTAACAGTAGCAACAAAAACAAATTTATTGTTGCGAGTCACCACAACATGAGGAACCATATTAAGGAGTCCAGCATTTGGAAGGTTGGAAACCACTGTCTAGAAGTTTGGCTGTGTTCAAATTAGAAAGAAGTGTTTTCTAGAGGATTATGGAAAATATAAAAACTAGTTAATCTAACAAGCCATAAAAACCTCGTGGGGGGTGGGAAGCAGGTGGTTTCAGGCAGTGAAAGCAATGCAGGCAGATAAAGGGCAACCCACTGAGACTTTTCATATGACAGTCTGTGAAGTGGCACTCTGTATATATCCTATATGGAAACTTATTAATAATTCTCTTAGCTACGGTGTCTATTGCTGTGAGAAAACACCATAACCAAAAGCGATGTGCAAAGAAAAGGGTTTGCTTCATTTTACAGCTTGTATTCTGTCATCCAGGGAAATCAGGGAAGAAACGTGGAGGCAGGATCTGATGCAGAGGCTATGGAAGAGTGCTGCTGGCTTGGTCCCCGTGGTTTTCTCAGCTTGCTTCTCATAACATCTCCACCAGATAAGTTCCCATGAGCCTAAGCATTATTCATCCACATACATTTATTCTTGTATGAAAATATGCATATTTTAAAATACTTTAAAATATCTAGATCAAATAAATCTAGGGAATGACTTTCCCACTCCAGAGTAATGCTATTTACCAGTACAAGTCAGCTTTTCACCACTGTGATCAGATACCTGAGAAAGTTAATTTACAACAGGAAAGATTTGATTTAGTTCAGGGTTTCAGAGATTTCGGACCTTCAGACAGTGTTCATTGGTCTTTTGATTTATGGATCCATGAGAAGGCAGAAAATGATGGTGGTGGAAAATGTGATGGAGGGACCTAGTTTATGGTAGACAGGTGAGAGAGAGAGACAGAGAGAGAGACAGAGAGATACAGAGACAGAAACAGAAACACAGAGAGACAGAGAGAGACAGAGAGACAGAGAGACAGAGACAGAGACACAGAGAGGAGACAGAAATAGAAAAACAGGAGACAGACAGAGGCAGACAAAGAGACATATACAGAGAGAGATTACATCACAAAACACCAATTCACTACTTTCTCCAGTTAGGCTTCAATCTCTAATATTTCCAAAATATTCCAAAGAAATATCACCAGCTAGAGACCAAACTTACAATACATGAAATTCTGGGGTAGGAGAGAAAGGTGATGCTTTTGTATTCAAATGGTGACATGTAACTATTGTTTGATCCCTTCCCATTTGGAAAAACTACTGAGATCAATATAATTTAAAAATGACATTGCTTGGTACTCAAGTTTGCCATCTTTGTCTCTCCATTACATGGGCAGCATGTACATTCCCCCAGGGCTTTCACACTCCAAGAATTTCATTTGACATGGTTATTGATTCATCTATGCCAAAGCAAGCTCACCTCTGGACCTTGTGACCAGTTTTCCTTAGAGTGGCCACACAAGTGTTAGCTGGGAAAAAAAGCCGTTCCAAAGCATTTAGATTTTCTATCAGAATCATATTCCACTGTTTTGGAATCTGCAGTTCCTTTAATCTAGCTATTGTACACACAAGGTAGGTTAACACACCACAGAAATAAAGTTTACAAGTAATGTGTCCAAGATGACCCACAAGTCTGAAACTTGGAATATGTCAAATGAAAGCATAGCTATAACAAGGAACAGAGTTAATTTTATAAAGCTCACACGTTGCTGTTCTAAGTGATGGCAGGCTTCGTCCCATATTTTAAGGCACCCTCCAGTTGACTTTTAATCATTGCTCTACTTAGGAAAACGTTTTCTTCTGACACTCAGGGCTAGTTAAACCCTCCATAGTTAAAGTAAAACCAATTATATCAAAGCACAGCTTAAATTTTCTCACTGTCACAATTTCCCCCGGGAAACATTTTGAGAAGTTTATAACTTGGGCATTAGCTTAAAGTTTTTACCATTATAGTAAAAGACACAGAGGGAGGAACAAAGCTTTCTAAAACCTTTACAATTGCAACTACAGCATCATCATCCATCATCTCAGGGAAAAATATGATTCCTGCAGGACAACTTTCTAGTGTCCATTCGTATATAGCATGTGTTTCAAGATACCTTTGATTTCACTTCAATAAGAAGGTTGTGAACAATGAAATTGATTTCTGCTTAATATTTACTATTATTCACTACAAATGAACTTTCTCTGTCTCCTATTCAGGGACAAGCAACATGTCCAGGAGCCCAATCCTGGGTGATAACCCATCTTCATAAAGAATTTAGGCATAAGAGGATATGTCAAACCAAGGCATACAATTACTTTATTTAATCAACCCTTCAACCTCAGACTCCAATTCAAACAAGCATGAATTACTATATATAAGAAACCATCAATTGAAATAAAAGAAACACATGTAGAAACAGAATAAACTGGTACCAAGGGAACACATATGGGACTCACATATATTGTACTCTACAGTTTAAGCTATACCTATATAGATAGTTTCTGAAGCACTTGGGTAATGCTTAGAGTAAAATGGGAAGCTGTGCTTCTTTATTCAAGAATTTGATAAAATTTTCTACCCAATGATTTCTTCAAAATTTTTCAGTAGAAAATGATGACTACAAAATACTCACTGAGGGCTGGGGAAAATAAAAGTCATTGATTCCTAATCTTATTACATAAACCACTTTTAAATATTTCAATAGAAAGATGTAGAACGAATTGGATTCGACAGCACCAGCATGCAATTTGGTGCCGAAAGTTAATAACAATGCATTGTATTCTTGAAAATCGCAGACAGATGTTAAAGTGTTCTCACCATGAGGAACACAAGTCTGTGAGGTGGAGCTTATGCAAATTATCTGGGTTTACTTATGCCACATCTATGCAAATTTTAAAACAAATAAATAAAGACAACCATAATTGTCAGTCTTCTTCCCAAGAAAATCATGAACAAAAATGTATATACATAACACTCTGAATTATGAATATGATTTCTGAGAAGTCAGGAGTTCCTAATCAGTGTTGTAAAATCTTCACTGACTCATACTTATTTCATAAAAACCATATCCTAATACTTCTTCTTTCTCAGGATGTTTATATTATAATCTCATACTTGGTCCTTAGGATTTTATAATTCTCAATGAAATTGTTTAATATAATCCTCCCCTTTCCAACCACAAGTCAATCTCCTTAGGAAGTCATGTACTTTATATTGTGGGTACAGAGAAGATGCTTTAAAAGCATGTGGTTATTGATGGAAAGCGAGGTGCAAATGACTGACAGCAGTGTGGTGCAAGTCCTTCCTTACCTGTTGTGCTTGGAATGGAAATGCAATCTTCTTAGACGTCTCTAGTCTTTGCCTTCACTGCATCTTCCCTCTATTAACTCTGGAGCTGCTTCATGGCCCTGTGGTGTTTTATAGCACCATTGCTAAGCTCTGCCCTGCAGTCAGTTGGATTTCAGATTCAGTGGGCCAAATCCACAGACTTACAGGGAGAAAAGTTGAGACCAAATTTTAAAGCTTTAGAGAAAAGTCCTGCTTATTTTTTTATTTCTCTTTGTTCTAATAGCCCCTCATTTACATTGCCTCATCAAATGCTTTTCCTGGCAAGTCTGACTGTAGGCCATTTAAAACTACAAGACAAGGACAGGAGTTGCCATGAGGACTCCTTCAACATAGGCCATGTGGTTCAAATGTGTACTTGTATCAGAGACTTTCATTGCTCTGTCATTATAGCAAGGTACATCAGTTACACAGACCATTAACCATCTTTTCAAATTCCCTGAAAACCAGTAGAAACATAGCTTTTGAGGCTACACATCATAAATCTCAGTTTCTTCATCTTTTAATCATGACTTCATACTCACTTCCTTATTTCAAAGAAACAGTGCACATGCTAATATGCAACATCACATGACTATTTTAGCTCTCTTGAACTCAACCATCAGCTAAAAACAACAACAGAAATAAAAATAAGCTCCTGGAGGTGAGGAGTTTATGATATACTCATGGACCTAGTCTTTACACCCTTTGTAGGTTTTATTGCATATGAATGTCAAGAAAAACATAGACAAGCAAAAGGCCTCACCAACTTACTTCCAGCCTTTTACTCATTCTTATAAAGTCTATAGACTCTACTCCTACCCACTATGGTTTTTTTTTAATGAAATGTTGACATTCTCATATAGATATCACTGATTCTACAATTTATAACGTCATTGCAGAACTCATTCTTAGAGACCTAGATGATAGGATGGGAGGGTGTAACAGTTGTGTGTCAACCACAGAGATGCCTCAGTAAGCTTTGATATTGACTTACAGAAGGCCAATTGGTGATAATGGTTGGGGAGAGACATAGGCATTCTGGTCAAGGCTTCTGATAGCAGTATTGTCTGCAGTTATCATACAAGGATGGGTCTGCATTGAATTATGAAGTTTAACAACTTGAGGACACTTTGAGAAGAACCATAATCACTAGATCAGAAGAGATTGTTCAGCAAGTCTGAGACAAATATAGTCTATTAGGAAAGGGAAGTACTGTGACTTAAACATACTAACCATCTAAAATGCACATTAAAAAATCAGGAAAATAGTAAGACTATAGAAACATTAGAATAATATAGTATTAGAATCAACATTGAAAACAGACTTACCCTAGGCCTTCATTTATGACGTAATGAACAGAGAAATTTTTGCCTTCTCAAACCCCAATGATAACCTAAAAATGGACTTTTTATAATGCATAGTTTTTGAAATTATAGTTACATAATTTCCCCTTCCTTTTCTTCCTTCCAGCTCCTCCCATTACCTCCTCTACTTGCCTTCTGAATCCTCAAATGTTTTACATATTTAAAATATGTATCTATTTATAGTTGACATGTGAATACACACACATACACACACACATGCACACACATATGTGTATATACCTATTCATACGAATAATGTTACTCATATTATGCATTCAAGGCTGACCATTTGGTACTGGATGACTGATTAGGGTACTCTACATGGGAAATGCTATGTCTCAAACTCTCAGCATTCCTGAGTTACCTGTAGTTCTTTGTCTAGGATTAAGGGCTCCTGAGCTTTCCTCCTTTCATGTTAGCATGTCTGCTGTTGTCTTCATTATTCAAATCTACTTAGGTGGTTATGTTAATGAGACTTCATGGGTAGAGTTTCTCTGACATTCCTAGGACATAATTTATCATAGCAAACCTCTGGCTCTTAAACATTTTATGACCACTCCTCCACAATTATTCTTAAGTGTTATGTGCAGGGGTTGTATTGTAGATGTTTGGACTAGGCATCACACAGTCTCTTGTTCTGTGCATTTTAATCTGTTGTGGGTTTTTGCCATGGTCTCTGTCTGTTGTAAAAAGGAGTTTCCTTACTATAGTGTAAAAACATGAAATAAACAATACTACTAATAGAGAGGCTGAGACAGGTGAAGCAAGATCGCAAAACCATTATGTTGTACACAGCAAGACACTATTACAAACAAACAAGCTGAAAGTGTATATGAGTTGTATAACATTGGACGTATTTCTACAATTACCAAATTAGAGAGATCATTGGATGACAGTCAACAAATTTCTAATTCCTCATATTTTTGGATTTCAATCAATTAGGATATATTGATAATATTAAATTTCGTATTGAGATATTAAGAAAAAGTAATTGTTACTTTGCACTATACTATGGTTTTCAGAACAGCCTACATATTTTAAAAGTATTTATATACCCAAAAGAAATGTAGACAATTAAATTGGGGAGGGCTTTGTAAGAGAACAACAGAGAATAAGATTTAATGCTTTGTTTGACGTTTGTAACTCTTGTATCAAGTTACCACACTAAGAGCCAAGATTTTAAGCACTACTAAATACAAAACAAACAAACAAACAAACAAAAACACTTTATACATTTATGTTCACTTAAGAAAATATTAGTAGTGATGTATTACTTTGAAATATACAGTTAATATGTTTGGAGTTATTTAAAATTTATAATGAAAAAAACATATGTATTTTCAGTAGTGCCGTAGACAAGCATCTACAGAAGACTGTTAAATTGATTGTTGTTTTATATCAAAAAACTTTTATAATATTCAGTTTTATTGTCATAATATTTTATAAATTTTAAAGAGTATGACAAAAAAGATATTGTAGGTATTGAAGGGGGTCTCTAGGAGGAGTTGGGGTACAAAAGGAAAACAAGAATGTGATATAATTCTATTTACTTTAAATATGTTTTTAAATGTTAACAAATTCAGATAAATTGAAATCATGTAACTTTTCTCATTATAATGCAATAAAACTTAAAAAAAAAATAAAGGAGTTTCCTTAATGAGAAATGAGAAATACACTAATCTATGGACATAAGAATAAATTTAGAATGAAGTTAGGGATTATTTTGGTTTAGTAAAGTGGCAGTTATAAGTTCTCCTCCAAGATCCACAACCACTTTAGCAGCAGTTAGTTGACTGTGTTTCTAGTAACAGGCATCATTTCCCTCTTGTTGAGCATACTATAAGTCCAATTAGGAGGCTGTTGGTTACCACCAAGGTATAAGGTATGTATGCCACTATTGCACCCTCAGGGCTATTGTGCTATGCTTTTGTGGCTCATAGGCCTCATAGATGGGTAGAATTATAGTTTGCTGTCCTTCCTCATAAGCTTAGATGCTGCCTTTTGGTTTGATGAAAGCTAGTCCTTAGGGAGAAGGCTTCCTAGTTAGATCCATTTTCAGTCTTTCTGGATCCTGTGTCTGAAGTGCATGGTATCCTCAACAGTGTGTGGCTCTTATAGACATTATTTTCAGCCTATATGGGAAATTTTCATTTAAAATAGGGATGTATATGTATCCATATACTTAGTATTATATATAACTTTAATATTTTACTCTCTTCCCTCACATTTTCTGAATTTACCTCCTCTCCTTAAGAATCCTCCCTTCCATTTGTCTCATTTCCCCTCTCTAATCACCTGTACTCTTCTCCCTCTTACTTCCCTAGCCCCTACCCAGACAGTAATCCCTTTTTACTTTCTTTGGTTTCTATAGTTACTCTAATATATATACATATATATGCTCACATCTTAAAATTTGGAACTAGGAGCCACCAATGAGAGATAACAAGTTATGTTTGCCTTTCTGGTTCTGGAATACTTCACTCAATATAATCTTTATAACCCATTTACCTAAAAGTTTATGATTTCATTTTATTTGAAGCTATTCCATGGTGCACATGTACTACATTTTAGTTACCCATTTATGTCCTGAAGGACATTTAGGTTGCTTCCATTTCCTACATTTTTGAACATAACGACAATGAACATGGCTGAGTAAGTATCTGTTGAGCAGGATGCCAAGTCCTTTGGGTATATGCCAAGCTATGCGATAGCTAGGTTATGTGATAGAGTGAATTTTAGCTTTTTGAGGGTTCTCTACAGTGATTGACAGAATGGCTGCAGGAGTTTTCAATCTCACCCATAGAGACTAAGTGTTCCTTTTCCCCATGTCCTCCCCTTCTTTTGTTATTGGTTGCTTTGTTGACCTTCACTATTCCTACTGGATAAGGTAAGATGAAACCTGAAAGTTGTTTTGATTTGAATTTCCCTAACTGGGATGATGAACAATTTTTAGAAATATATATTAGTGATATTTATTCATTTTATCTGTTCAGATCCCAAGCCAACTAAATGGGCTTTTTCTTAACTGTGTCCAAGTATCTGAATTTATATAAAAGCCTATATCATATAAAATTGGATAATTGGACATAATTAAGGAGCTTAATGTTGCCATCTGTAGTCTATAGTCTTTCCATTTGTTGTGTTTGATGTTTCTTAGGGATTTCTGAAGAAATTAACAATAATAATAATAATAATAATAATAATAATAATAATAATGATAGATTCAAAATCTGGTTTCACTAGATGGAACCATCTATTTAGGAGGAAGCTGTCTTCTACCTGCTCCACATGTTAACTCAGACTGCACACCTCTGTATTAAACATTAATGATCCCTCTAAGATCTTCATTACATGCAGATATTGTTGTTGTTGTTGTTGCTGTTCTCCCAGAAGCAATTGTGGTCTTGGATTCTAGAATTTCTTTAATAGGAAAATTCAACATCAATGAATTTTGGTACAATTTTTTTTCTCCTTCCAAAATTTTCACATCTGGCTTTTTGTTTAAACAACTTTAGCAGTCATTTCTGCTTAGAGAAATGTCACCAAATGGTGATGGCATACATTGAGGTTGGTGGAGTTTGATGAAAGAGACATTGAGGTTTATGTGGCTTATTCCTGAAGCCTTGTGGTTTTCACTCTGGCTTCCTCACAGGTGAAATTCACCCAACATCTGTGGAGCCCTGGCCAGCCTGTGTGGCCTGCCGAAGTGTCTGTTCAGCAAGATATAAATCAGCCTGTAACTGCTGCTACCATCTTGTCAGCCTGTGCCCTGCTGCTGCTGTCTTGTGCCATCTTCCTTTCATTTCCTCTGTTTGAGTGAGAAATTTATTTTTGACAGTTTGCTATGTACAAGGAACAAGTCATGTTGAATTGTAAAACATTTACTTTTTTCTTAAATAGATTTACTGCATTTCTTCCTATCATAATACACACTAAATCTTTACAAAACTCACATTAAATATCTTTCATGGTGTTGCCAGTGTTGAATGATCCTGAAATGTGCTAAAAGCAAGCGGCCCGAACTAGAAAGAGTTTGACTCTACGTCAAACCACAGCTGGAAACTTTTCTTTTTGGTTGAGGGGAGAAAAGCCATAGAAAGCTCTTGATTTTTTCCAGATCTTATCCATTGGCATGGAATGTGAACAGGAGGAACTAGGTGGGTTTTTTTTTTTTCAGCTTAAATATTCTGTAAACAGGCTTCTCCCAAACTCTAGATGCCTGGGCTCTGATTGATTTTAGTGTTTACTTTAGAAAATTCAGTTGTTTCTTTGGCCCCTTAAAAAGTAATTTTGAAAAGTTATTTCAAGTTTTAATGACAGGGCTTGCTGGTATATATACCTGTAATCTTAGCATTTGGGAGACAAAGACAGGAGCATCAGAAGTTGAGAACTATCTTGGACTACAGAATATAAGTCTACATAGAGTATATAGGAGCTGCTGTCTCAAAAAAAAAAAAAAATCCAGTAACATCTTTCTGAATAGCCTGGAAGCTACTCCTTTGGGAGGCAGAGAGAGGGAGGGACCTGTGTGACAGAGGGACAAGGAAGGAAAAAGGGGGACAGGATTAGGTGTGGAAAGAGACAGGAGAGAAGGCCAGAAGGCCAAGAGATTGAATAGAAATAAGTGGGGATTGGGAACTGGGGAGCCACTAGTAAGTCCCAGACCAGGGATGTTAGAGGCTCCCAGGACCCAGTGGGGAATGACATTAGCCAAAATATACAACAGCAGGGGAAAAGAACCTGAAGAGACCACCTCCAGTAGATAGACCTGGCCCCCAGTAGAGGGATGGGGCCACCCACCCATCTAAAAATTTTTAACACAGAATTGTCCCTCTCTAAAGTAAATAAATGCAGGGGCAAAAATGGATCAGAGACTGACAGAAAGGCCATCCGGACACCACCCTATCATGTGATCCATCTCATCCACAGACACCAAGGCCCGGCACTATTGGTGATGCCAAGATGTACTTGCAGACAGGAGTCTGGTATGGCTATTCTCTGAGAGGCTCTGCCAGCACCTGAGTAAGACAAATGCAGATACTAACAGCCAGCCATAGGACTGAGCCCAGGGGCCCCAATGGAAGAGTTAGGAGAAGGGTTGAAGGAGTTGAAGGAGATTGCAAACCCATAGGAAGAACAACAGTATCAATTAACCAGACTCCTCAGAGCTCCCGGGGAATAAACCACCAACCATAGTACATATGGACCAGTCCATGACTCCTGCTATATATGTAGCAGAGGACTGTCTCATCTGAAATCAGTGTGAGGGGAGGCACTTGGTTCTGTGGAAGCTTGATGCCCCAGAGAAGAGGGATGTTAAAGAGGTGAGGTAGAATGGGTGGGTGTGTAGATGAGCACCTTTATAGAGGCAAAGGGAAGGGGGATTGGGTGGGTGGGGCTCCTAAAAGAGAAACCAAGAAAGGGTAATAACATTTGAAATGTAAACAAATGAAATTATTAATTTTTTAAAAAGAAAGAAAATGAAAAGTAATCATCAGCAAAAAATATTATCCTCTAGTTTGTTTGGAAGAGTAGGTACCTACCTACTGCCATGAAGATGTTTGTGCTTCTAAGTAAACACAGTTGGTAAGCATAGTGTCCATTCTTACCATACCCTTATCCTTATTACTAAAACCTCTATCCCTTGCTGTTAAACTGAATTTTACAATACCCTTGAACAAAGCCCAATAGCCTTGAATAAATTTTCTTTGTTGGTTTAATTTCATGATATATAATTTTTGCTTTTATGAGTGTTTGTGAATGTTTAATTTTTAGCATTGTTATGCTTTAGTTTTGTCTGACCAGTCTTCTGACAGATTTTCAAGTATAAAAGGAAAACTCTAAAACCTGACTTAAGTATTATTATTAAATGATGATGATGACAAACATGTAGTGCAATCCAATGGGTTATTAATATAAATATGAAAAAATTTTAAAGTAGCATAAGACCACTCAAAATGCTTTTTCCCTGTAACTTCAAAGGAGAGAAGGAGGAAGGAGAAGAAGAAGAAAGAAGAAGAAGAAAGAAGAAAGAAGAAGAAGAAGAAGAAGAAGAAGAAGAAGAAGAAGAAGAAGAAGAAGAAGAAGAAGAAGAACAAGAACAAGAACAAGAACAAGAAGAACAAGAAGAACAAGAAGAACAAGAAGAACAAGAAGAACAAGAAGAAGAAGAAGAAGAAGAAGAAGAAGAAGAAAGAAGAAGAAGAAGAAGAAGAAGAAGAAGAAGAAGAAGAAGAAGAAGAAGAAGAAGAAGAAGAAGAAGAAGAAGAAGAAGGACGATGACGATACAAACTGGTTTAAAAATCAGTTAACAACACATATAAAAGTCTACTCTTTGGTTGGTGCTTTAGTCCCAAAGAGTAGAAATGTGGAGTCCCATGGCTCCAGCTGGATATGTAGCAGAGGATTGCCTTAGTGGGCATCACTGGGAGGGGAGGCCCTTGGTCTTCTGAAGGCTTGATGACCCAGGGTAGGGAAATGCTAGGGGACTGAGGCAGAAGTGGAGGAGTACCCCTATAGAAGCAGGAGAAGGGGGAGGGAGGAGGGCATGGGGGGCTTGTGCAAACTCGAAGGGGGATAACATTTTAAATGTAAATAAATAAAATAACCAATAAAATATGTAAAAAGTGAGAACAGAAAAGCAATAATACAAACATGGAGCACAGAAGAGTCAACACTAGTGGTATAATCAGTCCCTATGATGTGTTTAGTTCTGAAGTTCCTAATAGAAAGGGAAATAAAACAGTTGCTGGAAGACTTCTCTTGACTCCCTTCTACAAAGTATATTCATGTAGTTTTATATAGAGAATACTATGTGATATAAGAACAAAAACACGCTCTCAAGGTTTTGTCATTTTAGTGGAGAAGAGACTAGGGGTTGAACCAAAGCAAAACATTTAATTTATCACTTACCAGTACCACAGTCTTCAACATTAGTGATAAATATATGTCACCAGCAAACATTAAAGTGCATTTTCTACAGTTATTTCTAATAGCAGCCACTGGTAAAAGCAAGGGGACCGACTCAAAAACATGTCCCCAATGATTCTAGAACTATAATGAAGCTGAGTGTCAATCTCTGCTTAAGCAACTGAAGATGAGCATTAAACTCTAAGAGCGTCAATCCATTAAATATTAATTTTCCTCATTTTCTGGTTTGGAAACAAGTAACCCGTGACTAGAACTGCTCATTTACTATAAATTTAGGAAAGCTGAGAAAGGCACAGAGCTGAATCAAAGTGCACCCCACCTTGGTCCAAAAACGGAATCCAGGTAGCAGTGCTCCTACTGGGTGGCCCTTTCAAGGAGGCCCATTTCTGTAGGAGACAAGGTCAGTAGGTCCTGCCACTGGGTGCTCCCAGGGATCCAAAGTACAACCACTAAGGTTTTACCCAAGAAACTGCTGCACAAAGACCACAGAGATTGCTTTTTTAATTCTCTCTTTTTCCCTCTCTTTCTCTTTCTCTCTCTCTCTCTCTCTCTCTCTCTCTCTCTCTCTCTCTCTCTCTCTCTCTCTCTCTTTCTCTCTCTCTCTCTCTCTCTCTCTCTCTCTCTCTCTCTCTCTCTTTCCCAGAAAACATTTCTTGCAGCTGTTGTTAGTAGTAAAATCTAGGAAGGCTGTTACAGTGGCTTTTCTGGGGAGACAGGATCCCAGAAGACATGACTCCTAGATGTTAAGGACAGCAGATTTAATAAAAATTCTCTGTTGATTGCCCCATTGCTATTTTAATCATAAAAGCTCTCCTGAAACTTTCACAATTCAAAGCTTTAATAAAAATGATATGATGATCATAGAATACTATTGATGCTTGTCATGGCTTGAATGCTGAGTGTCTCCCACAGACTCATATGTCTGAAGACTTGGTTCTCCAGCTTCTGGTGCTGTTTTAGAAGACCCCTGTAACGTTACTGGTGAGGTAGTTCTTCAAAAGTGATGACCTAGTTTAATCTGTTCATGGCTGCTACTGCTACTGCTGCTGCTATTGTCACCTGAAAAAAAATGTAAAACTCCAGCATCATGGAGCCATCTGCCATGCTGTCCCCACCATCACACCTCCAGGAAACTATCTGCCTCACCTCCTTAACATGCTCCTTGCTTCTGTTGGAGCCACCTGCTATTTTCCCCACTATGACACTTCTGTGAAATCTTCCCCTGCCTTCTACACTATGACAGATTGGAATTTATGGAGTCACTCCACCATGCCTTCTCCATAATGAAAGACTGAAATCTCTCTAAACCATGAAGGAAACAAATCCTCCTCTAAGTTGCTTCTGTCAGATAACCTTTCAGAGTGATGCGAACGGTAATGAATACAGAACTTGTAGGACCACACATTATTCTGTAAGATTTACCTATCTGAGAACTAAACAAAAAATGTCTAGTTCTCACTGCAGCAATGAAGAAAATTCCATCATTTACCTAACTGGAATTTATCTAGGCATTTAAATGATAGGTAAATGAAATGAGCACTCAGCTCTCTAACAAGGGAGCTTGACTTCTGCATTGTTTAGAAGGTAACACTTCATAGACTCAAGGAGGTTTCTAATGAAAATATACAGAATACCTGATTGAATGACTTTAAAGTATTCCAAATATATCATTTATTTGGCACAGAAACCAATGTTAAACAAAATCAGGGTCTTTAAAGTTAGGTTCCTGAGGGATTCTAGTAAATTCTGGTCATTTTCTCTTTTATTGGCAGCTGTACAAGACTCACTATAGAAAAAAAAGAGGCAAAACTGTAATTAACCATGGTCTTGAACTCAACCAGCCTCAGTTGTTTGAATCACTCTTCAAATAATTGCAACCATCAGGCTTAGTTGAATGGTTTAGTTTGACCAGTGATAGGTTAGAAAAGTGACATGTAGGCTAAAGCCTTACTGCTTCTTGCACAGCCAGACTGGTTCTCTTGTGCTCTATTGTTGTCATAAAACAAAGCCTGGAGTCTTACTGCTACCATGAAATTAGAAGGCTGAATCTTTGGTGCCGAGAAGGTACTTCAGTCAGATACAGATGAGTGTCTGTTGTGCAAGCACAAGTAACTAAATCCAAATCCCCAGCACCCATGCACAAAAGCCAGACACAGCAGTGCATGGCTAATACCCCAAGTCTATGGAGGTAGAGACAGATGGATCCCAGAACTCATAGGCCAGGTACTCTAGCCATCTGCTAAGCTGTAGATTCAGTGAGAGAGTCTGTCTCAAAAGAAAGGAAAAAGGTAGAGTTGCTGAGAAAAGACACTAACTTTGACCTCTACCTCTAGTCTCCACGTACATGTGAATACATATGTATCCACACCC
The DNA here is from genome assembly GCF_008632895.1 of Mastomys coucha. NCBI lineage: Eukaryota > Metazoa > Chordata > Mammalia > Rodentia > Muridae > Mastomys > Mastomys coucha. The sequence continues at coordinate 59,352,751 of NW_022196912.1, forward strand.
ATCAACACGTGCACACAAGTAAAATGAAATACAAAATCAAGAATGAATCCATATATAAACATCTTGGTCACTCAACAATTATTACATCTAAAGATAACAAACAAAAGAAAATCAGTGAGTTTTGCCCAAAACCAATGAGCAAGGGAGATATTTATGTGTTATTCAAGAGTCCAGCTATAACTGATGGATTTATATAACATGGGTTAAATAAAGGAGAATAAGAAATAAACTCTTTATGGTTATGTGGACTTAAAGAATATTCTCAGCTTTAGAATATTACTAGTTACTTTTCTGTTTCTGAGATAAAACAATCTGATTATAAGCCTAAATGTGAGGCTGACATATTTTACTTTATTGACTCATTCAATCAATATTCATTTGCCATCTGGCACCCCTGGTTGCTAGGGTGAATTTGATACTACCAGCCCTCTTTATGGAGACTCACATGTGAATGAAAACAGATCAGGAAAATGGTCAGGCAGTTCCACACTGGTAGAGAACATGTGCATTAGACAAGCAGATCCAGAAACTAGGCATTACATGATAAGGACTTGTTTGCTAGAAGCTAGATGGACATGTATAATCTAGGATGTATCAAAAAGAGCAACAGCTGCAAACAAGCAAGATAACCAAAACAAAAACAAAAACAAACAAACAAAAAAACACAAATCATCAGACTTTAATCTACCTTGAACAAATGAAACAAACTTGTTGAGTTTGAAGAATAAGACCCATTCATTTCGATCTTCCTAGGTCATTTTACACGTTTCATGTCTGGATGAGCATCTTAACATCAGTAAATTAGTCCCTGAACACTCTCAGGATTTTAATCAAGAATGTTTAGGTGCCAACAAAATGTCTAAATGGGTAAAAGTGCTTCCTGGAAAAGCCTTTCAATCTGGATTCCAGCCACAGAACCCATGTAAAGGTTGAAGGAGAAAATCAACTCCAAAGTCTCATTTGTTGACCTCCACACATTCACTGCGGTGTGTATGGTTATGTATGTGTACAAACTCTCCCCTTCTCTCCCTCTCTCCCTCTCTCCTCTCTTTCCATTTTTATTTATTTATTTATTTATTTATTTATTTATTTTAGTTTTTCGAGACAGGGTTTCTCTGTATAGCCCTGGCTGTCCTGGAACTCACTCTTTGACCAGGCTGCCTTCGAACTCAGAAATCCGCCTGCCTCTGCCTCCCAAGTGCTGAGATTAAAGGTGTGTGCCACTACTGCCTGGCACTCTCTTTCCATCTTTCAAAAAAGGGATTATTTAATTTACTTACAAACTTATTTGCTTATCACAATCTAGAAAAAATTAAGAAAATGTTAACACTAGGTACACAGGGTAAACACAATAGATACCTATATTTATTGAAATGAATCTTTGATTTAACAATCAGAGCAATTACCCACCAGGAAAATTAGAGCCACCCACAAATATATTTAAGATATAAATGTGATGGGGAAGATGATGCTTACTGTTTAGTTTTTATTTCTTTGACCAGGAATAGAGTTGGACTCATTCACCTAAGGTTGTTGGTCTTTGGGCATTTTATTTATTTGTTTAATAATTTAGTTATTATTTGTAGAAACTTCATTAAGCATTTTACACCCTTTTTCAATACAGTGTATATTTTTAAAGAATTTGTAGTAATTACTCATCAGTTCATAAAACTTAGCCTTTCCTTTCATCTGCTTTACTAAATTTCTGCTTGTTTTTTATATTTTTAATTTCACAATGTTTTTAGCAAGGTTTCCTTTTACTCTAAACTCTACCTGCTGTCTTCATAATGTCTTCCTTGAATGTGAAGCTCTTCTCAAAAATGACTTTACAGAATATATAAAACTAGATTTTCTTCACTTTCTTTGATTTTATTATTACATTTAAGCACTCATTTTTGGTATAGAATGTAGGGAAAAGACAGATCTTCATCTTTGCTCAATGAATTTATTAATCAACTACTAGAATATCACAAGTGAATATTCTCTTCCTTTTCAAGTAATTGGAAATATGAGTTTTGTCAAGTTATTATTAAATACATTAGATCTTCTCAAGAACCTTTATTCATTTTCACTGATTTAACTTTATATTCTTGTACTATACAATCTTAGACACTAAATTTACTAATATGCTAGCATATATTCATATCTGGAGTTCACATAATATGTGTCCTCATAGCTGAGAATTGTAATAGCTGTTTCAATGCTTCTCAGCTCACTGATACCAAATATGTGTAGGTATCTTGCAAGGAAGATAACCGAAAATGCAAACAAAAACAAATCTACTTTTCTGAGATTTAAATACTTCAAAGCTAAGCACCATGGAAACTATGGAAACTCTGTTGCACCCTTGAATTTTGTGACAGGTACAGTCTCTTATCCACACAAACTCACAGAAAGAAGCTACAATGATTGAACTCATGCAGAAACCAAACACATCAGAACAAGAATTCCAGTGAAAGCTTACTCATAATGCTCGAAATTTCCACTATTTAATCAGCGGATGATGCAAAAATGAGTGAAAGGGGCATCCACTATCAGAATGTAAATAAAAAGGAAAGATTTGACTAATAGATATTTAACATCAAAGCCCCTTTTCAAATACGTTAAATCAACTTCATTCATTATTTAAGTTCAGAGACATCAGCAGCAAACCAAAACAATTACTGTTCCTTGATCATTTTGAATCAAATTGATTTGTAAAGCATTTTTAGAAGGTCCCATTTAACTGGTAAAAATGATGCTATGTGTGAAGGCATTTTAATTAGGGCATTCATTTACTCAATTCAATGATAATTTCAGTAATTGTGAGCAATTAATAAATGCAAACAACCCTATGGTAGCCCATTGTGCTTTACTTTACCTTAATATCAGTTGTTAAATTATTAACCTACATTTTAGATATGTTTTTATTTTTCTAAGTAACTCATAAAATATGTGTGCATGTCTCAAAATATAGTTGATCCCCTTTTCTCCTCTTGATCATATGAAGCATAGTGGGTTTCAAGATAACTTGACCAATTTTTTTCCTAAGTGGTTACCAGAGAATGGCAACAGAGAGCATTGAATAAAGTCATAATAGCCAGTACCCAAGACTTCAAAGCCCATTACCTAAAAATAGCCACAATGTTATGCCCTGTAAGGGAAGCATAGAGTGAAAGATTTCTCCTTTTTTGCTTTTTTATTGGATACTTTTAGACACATACCCCATTTTCCAGAGGATAAATTTTTCTTTTATTAAACTTCTCTCTAGTGGTAACAAGTAATGAAGGGTGTTTCTCACTCTCTGACATACTTTCTAGGCTACTGCATGTTCACAACATCCTTTGAGCTTTATTGAAACATATTATACTCATATCACAGCAGATTCCCTAATTTTAATACAATTCCGCTCCAAATTCATTTTGACCTGGGATTTATTTCCTGAAATGGACAATGCATACATTTAAAATATTCAGCAATTTCAGTTCCTATTCCATGTGCTCCAATTATTTGAAATGTGTATTTAAATGTTAAATTTCCTATGAGATTCACAGTCACTTTAGATATGGCAAAAATTAGATTAAAGTACATATTTCTGTCCTGAAGAATTGAATTATATTACTAGAGAAAAAATAATCATTCAAGATACACTTATTTCTTAAAATATAAATATGATTATTTAGCATAACAAGATTTAACAACTAAGCAAGATTTTCCCTAAACTAACCTGAGTTTTCAAGTTTTTGAAAATGAATAAGAACATAGCAACCAATATTCCAAAAAGAGATAAAAGAATAACCTGATGAGTCCATTAGTTTAGAACTTCCAACTAAGTTTTTCTACCATAGGATCTATATATCTTTCATCTCTATCTATAACATCTTTTCTACTGTAAGATCTTTCTACTGTAACATCTATAACAACTTCATGTGTGAGCATGTGTGAGTGTATGTATGCATATATGTATGTATGTGTGTGTGTGTGTGTGTGTGTGCGTACTTGTGCATATACATCAGTGCACATGGGAACACACTGGGCCTGGCTCTTGTTAGCAAAGCATAAAAACTGGACCAATGCAATCCTAGCTGTTGAATTCTCCCACTACCTTCCTGTCAGTTTGTTCTAATCTCAAGATGAAATGGAAAAGCATGCTAACTCACTGCTTTCTCTCAGAACACTATTACTGGAATAATTACACAACAGAGCACTCAAGCCAAAACATTAGACTGAGCAATGCACATCTTCATTGATTTTCAGTGGGAGTGGAGACAAAATTCATTTAAGATCACATTTCTAAGAGTTAAAGAGAAGTAAAAATAACAAAGTTCAGAAGTATGATGTCATAGCCTGTTGTCAGCTTCAATGTAGACCCTTCAGTGTAATTACTCTTTCTGTCCAAAACAGTGATCTTATGTCTAGAAGTTACTCCTCTGAGGTGAAAGATCAGTCCATTTCTGACACTCCACTTCCTAAAATAAACTTTGTTCGAGTGAAACCCACTGGGCAATTCTGTTGTCAACACAAAGCTACAACTCTCACCCCCGAAGAGCATTTAAGAGATAGTTTATTCTGGAGCCAAATACAAGTAGCCATAGGCTAGGAACTCAAGTTATCCAGGATTCCATGTTCAGTGTGGCAACAACTTCATAAAATTTTTATAGTAACAGGACAAAAATGTCATAAGTCAAAAATTTTTAAATAAGCTCAGAGAAATTCCAAGTAGACAGCCTACAGAGAAGCAAGGAAATCTTGCTATAGGCCTCAGATTCTTTCTGTTGGGATACATAGACTTCTGCTTGGTTGGAAGCTCGAGGTCCATCTGTTACTTCATATAAGCCTAATACTTATAAAGTTATAATTTGCCTAATAGTTATAAAGATGTTAAATCATATACAGAAATCGATAGTAAATGTCAAAAAGAGACTGTGCTAGCCCAAGATAATTTGTGATTTAATTCCAGACCTAAGTCAGAAAGAATAGAAAGTTCCATTTGAGAAGAAGATTAGTTCCTCAACTTATTGGTCTTTCATTTGCCCTGTTACTAGAACAAAGAAACAACACATGAGGCATCAATCAGCAGAAGAAAGTACAGCTCTCTCTTCACTTCTGGGGTCCTTCTACAATTTAAGATGTATCAAGACATCAAAGGATAAAATTCATAATTGTAGATGAACTCGACACAGGAATGAAGAACCTGTTTTTCTCACTACTCATCTTTCATTACAGATACCAACAGTCAGGAATTTGTGTATTTCAATAACCACATCACATGATTAGAAAAAATATGCAAATTACATATATACATTACACACCTGTTAAAATTAAGTATTGTATAAAATATATGGAAAGATATATATTAGCGTATAACACATGTTTATTAAATTTAGCTCTAAATCTTTGGTTGGGGTTTTGTTTTGTTCTTATCATTATTTTTTTCAATTTGAAGATATTCAGAAACTTTTATTTTGCTTATTACATGGGCTATAAATTCAGAAACACCCTAAGGTGAATGAAATAAAGACACAAGCTATAGTAATGACCAATCATCTTGGTCTGTATCTCCTAGAAAATGAAGCTTTAGGCAAGAATTAAACCATTCAGGAACTGATTGGGAAGTGAAAAACAGTGCAAGAGGAATGAGGAAGGGACCTGAGGAAGGACTGGGTAAGCTATTACAAACTGAAGCTTTCTGTATTCCCCAGAGCTTCAGCAGCCAGGAAATGAGACAATGTGAAGTGTTTAAAGCTCCAGAGCCATAGAAATTGGATCTTTGAAAAAAGATGCAATGTAAAACTGTGGCTTGAGGTTATGGGTCCAAGATGATCTCTCCCTAGAGACACCCACCCTTTGTTAGGCACAGCTCCCGAGGGGTGGAGGAGACAAACACAGGAAGGAACAGGTGTCTGGTTGGCAGTCATGATCACCCTTGTTACGTGGTATGGCCTTTCTGTGGCACACTCCTGCAGTTCTGGGAAACGACTCTCCTTGTTCCATTGAGGAAATGACTAAAATCAAACAGAGGCTTTAAGTGTGAATCAAAAATAGTAAAGTCTGAAGAAAAAACTCCCTGTCCCCATGGATGGGAGGCAAAGTAATAGGCTAGAAAGGAATCCATAACAAGAAAAATGAAACATCCATTTTTAAATTAATGGATCACTTAGTGGCATAAACATTTTTATTTGGTTTTCCCAATTCTAGTAAGTCGCTCTGACTCTCAGGCAGATTTGGTTTTCTATCCTAGACCTGAAAGTTTGCTGCCACTGTCCATGACATATTGTCAAGAAAATGAGAAATAAATCAAAGCATTGATTTCAGCAGAAAAAAAAAAAGCTGTGTAGGGCTCACATATGATCAATCCCACATCACACTGAAGGCAAGCAGGATCCTGGGCAATAAATCCAGAGTCCTTTTCTCTCAAGATGTTGCATCTCCTGTGTACTATCAGCACTGGCTTTATGAATATTTCCGTCTGCAAAATGTAATATCAACCAAGATAGAAATAGGAATGAAATATGAGAGTAACATCGAAAAGAAGATAAACACCTTTTCAAAAGTTAATATAACTGCCCAGGAAAAAAATAATTTAAGGCAGTGTTCTAAGCAGGAACACTTTGGCAATTAGAATCTTGGGGTTGAGCTCTGCTTTATGCATCAAACACTCAAAAAGGAAAGGAATACTTTTAGTAGGCACTCACCGTCTGGATAGTATTATACTGGAATGTATTCTTATTCAATCACATGGAGCTATGATGAGCGTATAGCCATCACTTTTCATTTTGTAAGTCCATGGGTTTGGAATGAAAGAAAAATTATATGTGCAAAACTATCAGTTTAAACCAACTTTTGTTGGTTAGATGTTGACATATAATCCCATCACAAACCTACTAAATTTTATTTGAGTTTGAACCTAAAAATACTCATGTACAATTAAAATACTGTCAAAGAATGATTTCAAAGTAAAGGTTATTAAACACTGAATTAAAGTCATTTCAAGGAAAACAGTCCATTTGGTGTGTTTGAACAGCATTGAAAATGAAAAAGCACTGTGTGGTACCTCAGGGATCCTTTCTAATAATACAGGTGCTAAGGTTTCAAGCCGAGATTTCCATTATAAACCTAAGACGACAAGAGTACTTCTGTGTTGTTAATTAACAACCAAAGCCTATGGTTCCTCCCACCAATAAAAACCTCTTAAGTAGTTCTGACTTGATAATCCAGCAGTGATAACTTAATTGCAAATATAAAAGACCACCCTAATAGAACATTAAGAAAAAGTCTCGTTCAGGCATGTCATCCTGGTTCTCCCTTCTTCGCACTCACATTCTGAGGTTTGAGTAACTCATGATCAACTAGGTAGTACATGTAAAATGAAAAATTAAAAAAGTACAAAGCTCTTGAATTATAATGTTTTGCCAAGATAGGGTAAATTGGGGTATGATCTTGAAGTTCTTGATCTCCTTAATAAAAGGATTTGCAAATGGTATCAAATGGAAGTCCAAAGGCAATGAATGCTATTAGAGATAAAACAAAACCCACAGGACAGATGAACTGTAAATCTCAGCTGCTGTGTGGAAGGGGAGAATGAAGGGGAGAAGGAAGAACAGCCATACCATTAAGGCTGGTGTTTAGGTCAGTCATATGGCAGGAAATGAAGCTTTAAAAGAGTGTAACAAAGCCTAAAATATTAGAAAAGTTACCCAAAAGAAAAGCCAAGAAAAAAGGAAAAGCTGTATGTCTTGAATCAGTCTTCAGAAATGTGGGCACACACAGTTAAACTTCATGTGGTACTTGGAAGCCTCACTAGGGTAGAAATTTGGAGAAGGAAAGTAGAGTGTCTAACTAGAGAAATAATTATTTTGGCTAGCTCTATGGCATGAATTAGGGTAAGCCCACCTTCTAGGGTTGGTGTGTTGGCCTGATGACTGACCTGGCCCAGCTAGAATGTTAGATCTCTACCTATCCCAGAGTCTATTCTCTTGACTAGGAAGAAGTTTTTTTCGTAGAGGGTCTTATTTCTACTCATTATGGTGCAACTACTCAGTTTATTATTTAATGTTGTTAATAGGCTATCTATGTGATTTACAAATTAAGCCTTATTGTAGATATGTATGTGTAAGGAAAGGCATAGTATACTAGTTTGTTGTTGTTAAATTCATTACAAAAACATTGGAAAGAAAGTTTTGTGTTTTCTGCCCCTTGGAAGACATGGTCAAGAGTCTACCTCAGACAGAGCACCAACAACAAACTAATAGTCCATTGAAGTCCAACTTGCTGAAACAATGTGCTTATTAGGTTTACTTACAGAAGGTAGGTGAGAAGTTAATTATAAAAGCATGGGCAGCCCCAAACAACTATAACTGTAGTATATCATAGAATTGTTATAACTATAGCCATATCACAGAATCCCTACTTGATATCCTTTACTTCTACTGTACACTAGTGTTTCTGAAGATCACTTGCCACTAGAGGTAGATATATGTAATAGATGGAATATCTAGTAGGGGTACGGTGACCCTTCCACTTCCTTTCTTCTACTAGGGATTGTTTAGGTAATAAGTAATACCATTACAACATGCAGCTACCTCTGCACTGTTTTGCTCAGTTACTTGTCATGACTTCCAGCACAAAGTTCTCTATACCCAAAACTGAGTGAAGTTATCAACAACATTATCCTTGGATGAGTAGAATCTAACTATAGGGTAATGTTCACCATGACAAGGAGGCTTTCTGGCAGAAGTATGAGGCAGCCTGTAACACGGCAGAACATATGCAGTCTAGAACCACAAACATTAGAATACCAGTTGTTTCAGTTACTTTTCTATTGCTATAATAAAATATCATGACCAAAGAGAGTTATATATAAAAACCATTTATCTGTGCTTACAGTTCCATAAGTGTAGAGACTATCATGGCAGTGTAAAGGCATAGGAGCAGGAACAAGAAGTGAAGGGCTCTCTCCTCCTGAATGGTAATCACAAAAACAAGAAAGCAAACTAGAGAAGGCACATGTCTGTAAACTCCCAAAGCCCTTCTGCAGTGACATACTTTCTCTAAAGTCCATACATCCTAAACTTCCCAAATAAACCCATCAATTAGGGACCAATTACTTAAATGACTGAGACTATAGGAAGCATCTCATTCAAATTATCAGGCCAGTACTTTATTTGATTTCTCCTTTTTATTTAGTCCAAGCCCATGAAATAGTGCTGCTACATTCAGACTAAGTCTATCAGTTCAACATAACCACTTATGACAGTGTCCAGATACTTCTCTCTTAGGTGATTACAAATCTTTGTCATGCTGACATTCACCTATAAGATTTTAATACAAGAAAAACAGAGGATTACAAATACTCATTGGGAGTTTTGGAATGTATTCCATTTATACAAGGAACTATTCTATCCATTCCTTACCTGAGGCTCCCCAGGCACTGAAATCTTTCCTGTAGTTCTCATCATAACTTGAAAAGCCATTTCTAAAAGCTGGTTATTTGTCTTTTAATGACAAATCCAATCATAGTGTTTAGAAAATTTGAAAATGAAGATTTCTTTGGGCTAACCAAACAAAGCCCGAGTGCCTTCCTCCCTACCACAAGTCTAGTAACAGTGGTTGATGTTGAAGTTTGATCTCTTGGTATGTATTGTAATGATAAATACTGGCCCCCAAGGCCTAGTTGCTTCCAGGAGTAAGACAATCTGCACAAATAATATGACCTTGATCATTAATATAAAACTCTTAGTTAAATAAAGAGGCTAAAGCAAATAGCTGGGAAGAAGAGACATAGATTGGGTTTGGCATTCCCAGACTTGATGCTGGAGGAGAACCATGAGGGAGAGAGAAAAGTTGGAGAGAGTAGAAAACACCATTGGTTAAGAAGCTTAAAATAATAGCCATGAGGGCTAGATAATTGGAGTTAAGAGCAGCCCAGAAGAAACATGGCAAAGCACATAATGGGGCTATTGGCAGGGAACAAAACATAACCGCAGAGGAGATAGATATCTACCCAGCTCTAGTGCTGATAAATGTTTACTATAATTAAAAGCCACATGTATCTTTTATCTGGGAATTGAATAATCAAAGGTGGGGGTAGAAGCCCATAATTGCGATAAAATATTTTCTACAGCAAGTTGATACATAAGAAATCAACAGAGTGAGAGAGGTGGTCTTGATATAGGAGCCAAAAAACTGGGGTTATCTTAGAAATCCAGACTTACTTGGAACAAACAATTACTTTCCACACCCCAGAATTGAGTACATACTCAGGAGATGTAGTGTGTCCTACACATAAAGTCCTAACCAAGAATCACAATAACAGTTGTTGATCAAATAAGAATTTAATATCAGTAAGTATCAATGATAGAAGTTATTCAAAATAGATATATACTCAGTAGTGCAAAAGAACTCAGAAATGAGAGAATAGACAACTTCTAAAGGACGCTTTTAAGAGTACTCAACTTCAAATTTCCTTAGGGTCCAAGAGAACATGATGCCAGCTAATGACAGATTTGTAACTTGAATTCGATTTGTAATTTCCATGTCTTCATTCCTAAACTTTGACTACAGAGTGGTCAAAAAAGTGGTCAGAAATGTTTGTCACAATGAAAGCAGGTACATGGGGAATACTCAGTCACATCTTTCCCTCCTTCTAGGTTTCCTGTCAGCAACAGGCTCAAGTTAAGAATAGGAGGAAATATCAAATTTAACTTAAGAGATCTTGTTTTAAATGTTAACTACAAAATGTTTGAACTTAAAGTAGCCATGATCAAAAAAAATTATGAACCTGTCACAATTTTCAAACTGGATAGGAGAAAACTTAGCCCCACAGAAGACACAAAAAGAGATAAAATTAGGGATTTTTTTTACACAGATAACATCTCAAGAAACATTTTGATTCAATACAATAATTCATTTTATTCAGTGTTCAATGCATTAAACCAACTCACCAACATAACAACACATAGAAAATATCTATACCTGGAATTTTAATTACTGACTAGAAATTCAGTAAAGATTTTTAAATTATTTAAGCTGAAATAAGTAATTTTTTCACTGGTTCTTTTGAAGATTTGAACATCATGCTAATTTTAACTATTATAGTGATTTAAGGATTCAGTACAGATCAAATGCCCAAAGATAAAACTAGTGGCAAAAATGTTAGTAATATGAGAGAAACATGAAATTAATTCTTATTTTCATATCTTTGGGTATGAAATTTTCTGACATTTTTCTAAAGCTGCATGAAACTTTGCCAGAACCAATGTTTATAACCTTACTACAAATTTTTTAAAATTACTTTTCCAAGATCTGAAAACCAAAAATGTCATCTCAAAATACCAGATAGTAGAATGAACTTAAAAATGTGATAAACATGTGCAATGGGATTTTATTCAGATAAAAGAAAAATAAAAATTATGATATTTTCAGGGAAAAAATGATGCAACTGGAAATAATATGTCAATAAAACTAAGCTAAAGTTAAATATCACATATATTCTCTCAGATGTAGGTTATAGGGAGACTGTGAGAGAAGGAAGGACATCATCAAATAGTGAGACAGAGGAGAGGGTCCTGAATGAGAGAGGCAACTGAATAAGAACAATGAATAATTATACAAGTGCACAAAAATGTATAATGAAATTCATTATTTTGTACACTAACTGTAGAAAAGAAGACCAAAATCCAAGTGACTAGCTCCTATATTTACATCTAGAGAGTGAGAAATTTTGATAGTAGGGTCCAATGTAAATCAACTTTTAGTTTTTATAATAACACCAATATTTTTATATCAGGTTTTCTTGTTATTATAACCCTTATACATCATTGCCATTAATGTAGAGTTTGCCCTTGTAAGACTTATTATTTCTGGCTTTTCAGAGCCAAGAGCATGCTATGACCTTGAAATGTGATACATTAACCTGGATAGTAGCATTACCCTTTTATGTTATTCACAAATTAGTACAAAATTTAAAAGGTATTCATCACTAGTGGTTGTTTCATCTCCTAAGGATGAAGGAATGGATCTTTGTGTTTGCTTCTCTGTGGAGTATTTGGTCCATTTATAATTTGGGAACAATTTATTTTATAATTGTCCCTGTGTACAGTTGTTTGCATTGCTGTAATCAACTACAATGGGCTATAATTAATATACTTGACCATTAATTGTACAGCTTCTTTGACACTTAATGCATCCTTTCTTTCCTGTTTTTGGTTTTGGTTTTTCTGAAAGAAAAGGTCTACATCGTGGTGCAGAAATCCTGTGTGTCTTGGATCATTCATATATGTCAGTTTCTTTATTTTTACACAAATACAGCCATGTATATGTACTAAACATATATCAAATAAAGAGAATAAATATCATATTTCAGTGTTCTACATGTATAAATGAATCTGGAAGACTGAATTACACCTAATCTTTGTCCTATTACCAGTAAATTTTGTACATTTTTTTTTCTGTTTTGACAGCTACTGTGAACTCAAGACTATTCACACCTTGCTCCAGGTTGACCAGTAGCATTATTACTGTTGGTATTATTTGTCATTAAAGCTATATCCCCAATGTTACAAGAAGCAGCCTTGATTTCTGGTCAATGACAACTTACTTTCAATTCATCTCATTTTGTCTGTTTGAAACCTAAAGACAACTACCAATTAGGGATCAAAATTTGTGTGCTAGGGGTGCACAAGTGGGTTGCTAATAAATTAGAGTAGTGCCCCTGCTGATAGAACATTTATAATAATGGCATAGCTAGAAGATAATCTTTTAAGGATGTGAATTCACGCTGATTATTCCAATGTGACATATTACTGAACCCAGCGTTTCTTGAAGACCTGCTTTTGCACTTATAATAAATATGTAATAAGATGAAGAAAACGCATTACCTACACAGAGGGTGGCAGAAGCCCTCCTCAGGAGGGCCCATTTCTCTTGGGAAAAATGTTCTAATTTTCAGAGGTTAGTCCTCTTTTCTCTCATGTCTCACTATAGAGGCCTAAGAATAGACTGACTCCAAAGCTGTACTGACTCATCACCAGTACAGCTGATGAGAAGCGAGAAATGTGGGATTGTATGGCATTTCTACCTCCATTTATGATCCACTAGGCAAACAAATAAGATACCAAATTCTTGCTCTATACTTCTGTATGTAGATATCTATGTGTGAAGATATGTGTGCAAGGCACATGCATGCAAAGCAGTGGGTGGAGACCTGTTCATGAAGACTGGAAAGCTAGACATCATGTTACACTGAAGTACTGTAGGTGTAGTGCAATATACAAAGACGAAGACTAAATTATGAAAAGGCCTACAAATATGAAATCCTTGCAAATTTACTAGAAATCTGGTAGACCTGTGGAATACATCTGATGGGTTGGTTCTCTCCCTTTTTCCTGACAGCACACAGACTACACACACTTTTGCTGACCCTAAGGATATTATGCCTTCTAGAGAAGATTTTTTTCTATACTCAGTACTCAAAAATGTGAGGGAATTTTGGAGCTTAACACAGTCATATTATGATTAATAATTCAATAGAGATGCATTTTTCAAGTGAGATTTTAGGATCTTCTGAAGAAACCAGAGGATATGCAATATTCATTCTAGGAGACAAAATATTAAATAAAAAAGAAAGGTTAACAAATCTTTGCAAAATGTTGTATGCAGTTAAATGCATAGGCCAGGGTTATGTTAAAATCACAGCACCTAACTATCTGTCATAAGGAAATTAAAATATTCCAAGATATTCAAATATTCCAAGAATGAATCCAGAATCGTGTGTGTATATAAGATTTGCCTTTAGTTTTCTTATGCAATGAATAAATGGAAAACTCTTCTGATAAATATACAAAGTGGATTAGAATAAACTTGTTACATTCAAGTTGTGTTCCAAGAAAAGCAGGATCAGTGGTTAAGAGTGTATACATTCTCTTCTAAGGACCTGAGTTGGGTTACAAGCAGCAATGTGGTAGCTCGCAACTACCTGTAACTCTAACTTTAGGGTACCTGCCTCTGAGGGCACCTGAACTTAGGTACACAGACCTATACCTACACATGTGATCACAGAGATAAATACAAGTAATTAACAATAAAATACCTGGAGATGAGAGATGACTCTGAAGTTGTTCTTACAGAAGACGTGAGTTCTATGCTCAGTACCCATGTGTTGTCTCATAAGCACCCATGACTCCAGTTCCAGGAGATATGACAGCTTCTGGGGTGCCGGGCATGCACATAGTGCATAGATAAGAAAATAAATCATGCCCATAAAATAAAATAAATCCAAAAAAATTAAATAAAACAAATTCTTAGTTAAAAATTTAAAGTTGTCCTCCAAGCAGTAGTGTGAAGTGACATAGATATTGAGTGTGAAGACCAAGTATTCTGCTTATGAGTTCATGAGTAGGTCTAACATTTTTACACAGTGCAATTACAAGAATTGTCTGCCAGCATTGGTGTTCCAGTGAATATCTTTCATTCTCATTCTAAGCTTTATGTCTTCTATTTATCCATAAAATTAGTGTATTTGTTCCATTCTTCTGTGACAGGTGTTAGGATTTTAAATATATAATCATATTTATCAATGGAAAGATGATTTAATCCCATATATCCGATAACTTATCATTGATCTCATAGTAGTTTTAATCAATTTTAGATACAGTCTCAGATACAATTTGAAATTCATTGTTACTAATGTATATACCCATATTCACATATAAAATTAATCTTTAGTTTTCAGTTTTGAATCTTGATAATGAACTACTATATTGTTACAATATGGCCTTAAAAATGGACTTAGGCTGCTTAAATACTTGCCATTGCATAAACTGAATAAATAACAAGAGAAATATCCATGGTTTGATTAACTAAAGCTCATGAAAATATGTGGTCATGATGCATTTTTATTGACATAAGAAATGCATAACATAAAACTTGCTACCTGCACAACTTGATTTTGGATGTTGAGCAAATATCACCGATAAGCATGTTCAGGAATCCTCCATTATCTTTAAGAGAAACTCAGTAACCATTAAACATCATCTCTCCCTGTATTAGTTACTTCTTGTTTGCTGTAATAAAATGCCATGACCAAGGTTATTATAGAATAGAGTGTTTGGTTACTGTTCCAGATGTATGAATCCATCATGGTGAGGAAGTATGGCAACAAGCCTAAAGAGTGGTAGCAGAAAAGGAAACAGATCTCACATTCGTTCCTGTAAACATCAATTAAATAGAGTGAACTGGAAGGCACAGTAGAAGGGTTTTCATTCTTGAAGTCCACCTCCAAACTTCCTTCTACAAGGTCATACCACCACAAACAGTATCATTAATTCTGGACTTAGTATTCAAATACATAAGACTTTGGGTGACATTTCTCATATAAAACTACTGTATTCCAATCTTCACTTCTTCCAGCTACTGGCAAATTCTATTCTACCCTCTGTCTCTGAATTTGGCTAGTTAAATGAATGTTGGCTAATTAACAATTTTATTATTTACTCCTTTTTCTTTCTTGTATATTTACTTTCTGAAATGTGGAAAAATTAATGTTTCTTTACCCTGATAAGTTTCTAAACTTAACATTGCTGAGCTGCACACCTTTCCTGCTTGTACTGAAGTGATACAAATTTGGTTTGGGGTGCACAACATTTTGCATTTCAAAAATTTATTTTCTGATCTCAAAATTCTTCCTCAAAAGGCCTCATTTGTTAAGTTGGAGGTTTAAAAATATGCCATACTAATCACCATCACGGGGGCTTCATCCAGCAACTGATAAATACCTTATATAAGTGATAGTATACTTTCCTAAGCATGTATGGCTTGTCTCACTTAACAATATTTTACAAACTTAGAGAGTGAGCAACTTTGGAATACTAGATCCTAAATGTGATGCCTCCATCAAGTATCTCCCTTCACAGCACAGAGAACCCTGTAGAAGAGGAGGCAGAAATACTCTAAGAGGTAGAAGGAATGGAGAACAGGAAGAAAACAAGGCCTTCTAAACACAGCATGAACAATGTACCTGCGAGGTCACAGAGACAGCAATTGCATGCACAGAGACTGCACAAGTCTGGGCCTAATGGGGTCCTTGCACTGAGAACAGATGCGTACAGCACATGTCCCATACCTAACCCAGAAGCTGTCTCTAATTATAACCAGTCAATGAACAACTATTTGTCTCTACAAGAGTTTACTGGGTATACAAGTCACTCTATGGCAGGCCATGCCCAGCAGTAGATGGAACAAAACTGTATCATTTTGTTTTGTTTCAGCTGTTTTGGAGGGAAGCTGTTTTCTTCTTTATAATGCCTTAGTCTCTCTCTCTCTCTCTCTCTCT
>NW_022196912.1:59369069-59380383 GCF_008632895.1 Mastomys coucha
CTCTCTCTCTCTCTCTCTCTCTCTCTCTCTCTCTCTCTCTCTCTGCTTACTTTCTTTCTATTTGTGTTTCTTGTAGATTTTTCTTTCTCACCATCTATTTGTTTCATCCTATTTAGATTTGTTTTACCTCATCTTTTGCTATTTTTGCCTTATTTTTGTTTTTAGATGACTTCATTTTCTAATGAGAGAGAGAAAAAAGATATGGATTTGGATGCATGGGGAGGTAGGGGAGATCTGGGAGAAGTTGGCAATGAGAAACAATAATTAGAAAATATTGTATAAAAAAATCTATTTTCAATAAAAATAAATAATTGCACAAAAAAAGACAACTGTTTATTTTGAAAATGAATTAATTGTCTTTGGGTTCTTGAATTTGCTAGTTGAATTTTCTTTCTTGCCTTTACTCATCAAAGGAATTTAAGGTTATAAATGTTCTCTCTGAGCTTTCACTACTTCATGCTCTGATAGTCATTCCCTTCTACTGTTTTCTTGATAGTTTGTCATTTTGGGTTCTGCCTAAGTATTGAAACATAACTGCAATTACGTTCTTAATTCCCAAGGTGTTATTGATAGAAGGTAGTAAGAGAACAGGAGATCACCATTTACTCATCTAATTTTATTTTAAGACAATCAGGAACAAAAACATGTAAAGTTTTTAACTTTTTAAATCTCTTCATGTCAGCAAATGGCTCTGGGGGTTAAAGGCACCTGCTGCCAAGCCTGATGACCTGAGTTCAATCTCTCTGGCCCAAATGGTAGAAGGAAAGAACTGGCTTCCTCAACTTGTCCTATGCCTTCTCACAGGCACTATGACATATGTATACATACACATTCTTAATTAAAAGTGAACCTTGTAGCCAGGGCAGTGGTGGTGCACGCTTTTAATCCCAGCACTTGGGAGGCAGAGGCAGGTGGATTTCTGAGTTCGAGGCCAGCCTGGTCTACAGAGTGAGTTCCAGGACAGCCAGGGCTACACAGAGAAACCCTTTCTCAAAAAGCCAAAAAGAAAAGTGAACCTTTTCACTTTTAAAAAATGAATTTTTTTAAAAATCAAGATTTTCTTTGTTAATAATTTCATGATATACTTTTACAAAGATTCCTTGCATATAGAGTAATCTATATTCCCAACTCAAGAGATATGGATTTCTTAATCTTCCTATATATCTTGCTCTCTGAACACAAATATAAGCAATAACAATTTTAATTTCCCTATATTTTATTTACCTAACTTTTGCTTTATATTTTATAATTCATCCACACATGTGTACCTATTGCTTTTATTGTGTTATTGTGTGCTCTTTTGTTAATTTCCTTGTCTGGATCTTCATTACCTTCACACATTGTTCATTTGGGTACATTATGATCATGACATGTCCTTTTCTGTCCTCATTAGTGCTTTTAATTTCCTATACCTCTTTTCTGCTTAATAACACTGCAGTGCTAGCTCTTCCCCAACTAGCTCCAGAGTGCTTCTTGCCTCCTCCTTTAGATGGTTTCTTGGTTTCTTTTGTCTTTGCTTCTTGGGCATTCCCAGCCACCACACTCTGGTAAAGCTAGACCTGGATGTAGGCTTATTTTCATCTCCAGGGCAGGTTCACCTTTATTTCCCTTTCTTCAATAGCTGAAAACATACAAAAAGGAGATGACTAAGTGAAAACCATAAATCTTTTAAACCACACTGTTTCCAGAATCTTACCATACTCTTTGGCTTCATTTCTCATCTATGTCTCTTGTTCTTAACGAAGTCCTCAATTACCACACATAAATGAGGAGAATTCTCTTCAAGTCACAAGATCTAAATTTTTAAGAACACTTTCAATATCTCTGTATTTCTAGGTTGCTAGTTTTAGTTCTAAATGTCCAAATTGACAAGGCTTCTAGGGTTCTCTCTTTTGTCCTAAAATTTACAGTCTGTTTTCCAGACAATAAAACTAAAGGGGGGAAGGGAGACATCAAAATGGACCAGGTCAAGAACAAATGTTCAGAATTGTAGTGGTTTGAATATGCCTGGACCATGGAATGGCACTATTTGGAGGTATGGCTTTGTTGGAATAAGTGTGTCACTGTGGGCATGGGCTTTAAGACCCTTATCATAGCTGTCTGCAAGTCAATATTCTGCTGGCATCATTCAGATGAAGATATAGAACTCTCAATACCATTCTGTCTTGATGGTAATGGACTGAACCTCAGAACCTGTAAATCATCCCCAATTAAATGCTGTCCTTCTAAGAGTTGCCTTGGTCATAGTGCCTCTTCACAGCAGTAAAACTCAACTAAGACAGAAATTGATACCAGAAGTGGGGTATTGCTGTGATAGGCCTGACCTTGCTTTTGTTTGGAAGAATGTAGATTTGGGGACTTTGGATTTAGAAAGAAGTGGAATGTTTTAAGTGATGCTTAATGGACTATCCTAGCAGGAATATGGAAGACTTTGTTACTGAGAGTGATTTGAATTGTCAGGCCTAAGAGGTTTCAGTGGAAAATTTCAATATGTAGCCTAGAGGCTGTTTTGTAATATTTTGGTGGAGAATGTGGCTACTTTTTGCCCTTATTTGAAGAGTCTGCCCGAAGCTAAATTAAAGAGACTCAGATTAATTGCATTGACAAAGGAAGGCTCAGAGATGTCCACCATAGACTTTGTTCTTTTGGTTAAGTCTTAAAAAGAACATTTTAAGTAATTGCAGCAAGCTTAAAAAGGAAAAATATAAAATCTATGGTTCAAGTATTAAAGGGGCACCAGAAAGTGAAGTGAAGCCTAATCCTGTGTTCTAGGAGATAGCAGATAAAGGGAATGGGACTTTGGGGCAAGATTCTACCAACTAATTTAGATCCAGGCATTGTGGTACACACCTTTAATCCTAGGAGGAGATAAAGCCAAGCAAATCTCTAAGTTCAAAGTCAGTCTATAGAACAAGTTCCAGGAGAGCTAAGCTTAGGGAATGAAACAGTTTGGAAAACAGAAAGCTGGTGATAATGTAATATAACAGGAAGCAGCAGAACTCAGCAGCTTTGGTCACTTGTCTCTGGCTTTATAGTCAAGAGGAGAAGGAGACTACAGGGAAAATTGATGCTGGTTAACTGGAGCTAAGAAATTAGAGGTGATTAAGAAGAGACCAACATCTTTGAGGTGATATCTCCTGAGAACTGTTTTCTAAGAGCACAAAGAAGCTGTGTTCCAGAGATAGCCAAGATTGTAGCTTGTACTGCAGGTGTACTTGGTGTGTATGAGTCAACCAGGTAGTACCAGTTTTGAAACCATGAAAGGGCCATGAAAAGCAGCTGAGGCTCAGGATTGTGAGAGGTCATGGACAGCCATTGGTGAAGGTGCTGCCTCAGTTGCAGTTGATGGCCCAGGACTGAAAGGGTCATGCAAAGGAGTTGAGGCTTGGCACCATGAAGAAAGCCTATGAGAGGCTATTGGTGAAGCCTAGCTGCAGTCGAAGACTCAAGCATATTGAAAATGCCAGTACCATCACCAAGATGATCCCCAAGAACAGCAACAGTGAAGTAGATCAGCCTGAGCTTAGAGTGCTACAGAGGACAGAGCTGGAGAAGTGATGCCAGTCCTTTGGAGGATCCCAGACATTGAAACAAGAAGCTGTAACATTGAAGTTGCCTTGGAGACCCCAAGATGTTTGAGATGCCAGAGCCATGGGATATATGCTGAAGAAAGCTGCTAACAAGGAGTGGAATCAGCCCAGGAGAAAGATGTTTGTTGCAGTCAACAAAGATGAAAAGGGAGTTGGAGATGTGAAGACCACTTTGACATCAGACATGGAGATACAGACTTTGGAATTTGTTCGACTAGTTTCCTGTCTTGCTTTGGGGATTACAGTTAAGTGATTGGATGAATCTCAGAAGAGATCTTGAACTTGGACTTTTAACATTGTCAAGACTGCTATAAACTACGGGGACTTTGGAAGTTGGACTAAATGTATTTTGAATTATGGTATGTTTAGGTATGGTCCCCATAGACTCATGTATTTGAACAATCTTATCAGGGCCAGGGAGTGGAATGTCATGGTTTGAATATGCCTGGCCCAGAAAATGGCAATATTTGGAGGTGTGGCCTTGTTGGAGTAGGTATGTTACTGTGGATGTGGGCTTTAAGATCTTCATCCTAGCTGCCAGCAAGCCAGTATTCTGCTAGCAGCCTTCAGATGAAGATGTAGAACTCTCAGCTCCTCCTATGCCATGCCTGCCTGGACACTGCCATATTCCCACCTTGATGGTAATGGACTGAACCTCTGAACATGTAAGCCAGCCCCATTTGAATGTTGTCCTTATAAGAGTTGCCTTAGTCATGGTGTCTGTTCACAACAGTAAAACCCTAACTAAGACAAGGGTCAAGGGCAAAAGCAATCCTTTTGTCTTAATGTAACAAGATATTACATACAAGTATCTTCAAAATATCACCACACTTTAGAATGATGGGTAGAGAATAAAGCTGTCTGTTTAAAAGCTAATTCTATGGATCACTTAGATACATATTAACATAAATTTAATAACTTAAAATTACATACTGTTTTTCATAATTTTCTAATTCAATTCATAAGTGATGAACAATCATGCATTTGAAATGTTCCTGTGTCTGGAAGCCAAACTTGTCTTTTCTGTGTTCATTTCAAATCACAGTACATGTATTATCAACCACTGCATCCAAATCAGGATTAAAACTTATTGTGCCATGACCCTTCTTCCTCCAAAGTGTAATGGGGAGAGCCAGTTCAATTGTGCAATGTGAATTTTCACATCCTTTTTTTAGTATCACAATATTTCTATTTCTTTACTCTTAAAACATAAGTAAGAGCCGGTCTCTCTAGGCTGGTGTCCTGATCAGACCTTGGGGCAAGCTCTGTAGCAAGTCCCACAACACCCAGAGAAAGCTCCACTCCCAGGTGCTCTGACACCCTCAGGATCAGAGGTGAGGAGGACACAACATCTGCCCCAACACCTGGAGTAACTGGGACCAGCTGGACCAGGCACACAGGAACTCCACCAGCAGAGTGGCTCGGGTTCATTCCGGTCTCTCTGGGCTGGTGTCCTGAGCAGACCTTGGGCACAAGCTCTGCAGCCAGGCTCAAAACACACAGAGGGAGCTGCTGCACTCCCAGATGCTCTAACAAGCCCAGGATGACAGGATCCCAGAATCACAGGATCACAGAGACAGCTTGACTCTAAGGAGTTCTGACTCAAGCAGGATCACAGGAAGAACAGGCTCCAGTCAGATTCAGCAAGGGCAGGTAGCACTAAAGATATCCAGATGGTTGGGGGCAAGTGTAATAAAATAAGCAACACAAACCAAGGTTACTTGGCGTCCTCAGAACCCAATTCTCCCACCATAGCAAGTCCTAGACATACCATCACAACGGAAAAGCAAGATTCAGATATAAAATCACTTCTCATGATAATGATGCAGGACTTTAAGGAAGACATAAATAGCACCCTCAAAGAAATACAGGAGAACACAGGAAAACAGCTAGAAGCCCTTCAAGAGGAAACACAAAAATCCCTTTAAAAACTACAGTAAAACACAATCAAACTGGTGAAGGAAATGAACAAAACCATCCAGAATCTAAAAATGGAAATAGAAACAAAGAAATCTGAAAGAGAGACAATCCTGGAGATAAAAAACCTAGGAAAGAAATCAGGAGTCATAGATGCAAGCATCACCATCAGAATACAAGAGATAGAAGAGAGAATCTCAGGGGCAGATGACACCTTAGAAAACATTGACACAACAGTCAAAGAAAATGCAAAATGCAAAAAGCTCTTAACCCAAAACATCCAGGAAATCCAGGATGCAATGAGAAGACCAAATGTAAGGATAATAGGTATAGAAGAGAGTGAAGACTCCCAATGTAATGGGCCAGTAAATATCTTCAACAAAATTATAGAAGAAAACTTCCCTAAGCTAAAGAAAGAGATGCCCATGAACATACAAGAAGCCTATAGAACTCCAAATAGACTGGACCAGAAAAAGAAATTCCTCCAGTCACATAATAATCAAAAAACCAAATCTACTAAACAAAGAAAGAATTTTAAAAAGCAGTTAGGGAAAAAGGTCAAGTAACATATAAAGGCAGGCCTATCAGAATTAGGCTAGACTTTTCACCAGAGACTATGAAAGCTAGAAGATCCTGGGCAGATGTCATATAGACCCTACAAGAACACAAATGCCAGCCCAGGCTACTATACCCAGCAAAACACCCAATTACCATAGATGGGGAAAACAAGAGATTCCATGACAAAACAAAATTTACACAATATCTTTCCACAAATCCAGCCCTACAAGGGATAATAGATGGAAAATATCAATATAAGGAGCGAAACTACACCCTAGAAGAAGCAAGAAAGTAATCTTTCAACAAATCCACACAAATCTAATTCCACAAAAACAACAGGAAATGACAATTACTTTTTCTTAATATCTTAATATGAAAATTAATATTACCAACATACCCTAACTGATTGAAATCCAAAAATAAGAGGAATTAGAAATTTATTGACTGTCATACAGTGTTCTCTCTAATTTGGTAATTGGAGAAATAGGTTCAATATTATACAATCCATATACACTTTCAGCTTGTTTGTTTGTGACAGTGTCTTGCTGTGTACAACATAATGGTCTTGAGATCTTGCTTCTCCTATCTCAGGCTCTCTATTAGTAGTATTGTTTATTTCATGTTTTTATACTACAATATGGTTTTCAGAACAGCTTACATATTTTAAAAGTATTTATATACCCAAAAGAAATGTAGACAATTAAATTGGGAGGGGGTTTGTAATAGAACAACAAAGAGTAAGACTGAATGCTTTGCTTGATGTTTGTAACTCTTGTATCAAATTACCATAGTAAGAGCCAAGATTTTAAGCTCTACTAAACACAAAACAAACAAACAAACAAACAAAAAGACTTTATATATGTATGTTCATTTAAGAAAATATTAGTAGTGATGTATTATTTTGAATTATACTGTTAATACGAATACTGAGAAAAACGTATGTATTTTCAGTATTGCCATAGACAAGCATCTACATAAGACTGATACATTTGACTGTTGTTTTATATCAAAAAACTTTCATAATACTCATTTTTATTGTTATAATATTTCATAAATTTTAAAGAATATGACAAAAAAAGATATTGTATGTATTGAAGGGGGTCTCTGGGAGGAGTTGGGTTACAAAAGGAAAACAAGAATATGATTTAATTCTATTTACTTAAAATATGTTTTTAAGTGTTAACAAATTCAGATAAAATGAGATCATGTAACTTTTCTCATTACAATGCAATAAAACTTTTTAAAAAGGGGGGGGGGACAAAATACCCATAGGAAAAAAATAAATAAGACTGAATAACCCCATAGTTTTCACATATGTAATATCACTTAATTGTACAAAACACTCTCTTCTCCAATAGTGAGAGCCCAAGATGCAAGATTCTGATGCTTCACCTTAAGTACATTTTAATTATTTTGTTCATAGTCATTGTTTATAGAATCAAATTCAGAGCTAAGATATTGCTGTCCTGGAGCACAACAAACCTGGAGCCACAACCCCTTCAAAGCCTTCCGATTTAAATAGCTTTAAATCAGTACATTTTGCTGAATGTTATAAACAGTTGTTTTGCTTTTCAAAAGTGAGATAACAAAGTAGGAAATATGAAAGCATGAAAGACTTGACATCTGTCCTAGAGGAATTTACACCTAGATTCAGGACATATTAAAAAGAATGCCATACACAGAACATGAAAAACAACTGCAAGGTAGAGAGAGTCGAGCAATCAAAATGTCACTGTGGGGATCTGATTAATGGCCCCAATACATCCAGGTTCTAATGCTTGCAGCCTGTATATGTTATCTTACATGGTAAAAGGGCCTCTTCAGGTGTGACTAATTTAAAATCTTAAAATGGAGGATTGTTCTGCATTTATTAGGCCTAGTGTAATTACAGCAGTCATTGTAAGAAACAATGAAGAAGGTCACAGGCAAGAGATGTGAAGATTAAGATGTTGGAAAGATAGGGAAAGGGTCTGACCAGGCAGTTCCTGGAATGGCTGGGTGAGGGTCCAAGCAGGTGCTCTCTTGAAGCTTAACAAAATGAAGAAATGATTCTTTCATCAAAGGCTACTGAAGGGCCTGGCCACTACTGAAGGACATTTACCCACTAAAATTAATTTTGTATTTCTGTTCTCCAGTTGTACAATTTTCAGTCATTTGTTATAGTAGTGCCTGGACATGAACAAAGAAACAGTTCCGTTTAAAAAGTAAAAGTAGAAGGTATTCTCACCTAACAAAATAAAGTATAATAAAATGAGCTGTTCTTGATGAGCATCTCCTCCCAGCTTCTCTTTCCAAAATGTAATTTATGACACTTTCCTGACTCTTGTAATCTTTGAGTCACTTATATAGTTATGTTAAAGAGTGAGGAGTCTGTGTGTATGTGTGTGTGTGTGTGTGTGTGTGTGTGTGTGTGTGTATGTTTCAGTATGTCTGTATATCTGTGTACTTGTGTGTGTCAGTGTGTCTGTATGTTTCTCAGTTTTCTGTCTTTCTCTCTATTGTTTCTCTCCCTCTCTCTCCCTCTCTCTCCCTCTCTGTCTCTATCTCTCTCTTTCTCTTTCTTTCTCTCTCTCCCTCTCTCTCTATCTCTTTCTCTCTCCCTCTCTCTCTCCCTCTCTCTTTCTCTCTCTCTCTCTTCTCTCTCTGTGTATGTATGTGTGTCTCTCTGCACGTGTGTGTGAGTGAGTATGTGTATGTGTTTGTGGTCATACTCTTCTCAGTTCTGCTATATCTCTTGAACCCCAGATTCCTGTAGGGTTTTTTTTCTGTCTGAGACCTTAGGCAGTGCTGCCACAAGAAGGTGAGTCTACCCAATTTGGTAATGCACTTAGCAGACAAATCCATCTTTAAAATGCCTCTGTAAGTAATAAGGTGGTATTTTCCCTCCATCCTTACTTTCTTTAATTCTCCAGTTGCTCAGAAACTAGGTAAAAAGGGACTCAATATGAAAAGACTTCAAAATTCAATTTCTAAAATTTAGGGATTATGCGAGATACCAAGTACAACGTTTTTATGTATGCTATCTCATCTTATCTTCACAAAAATCTTCTGAGGCATACATGGGTATCATCTGTGTTCTGTAGATAATAAAAGCAAAGCACAAATAGGTTAAGTAACTTCCTCAAGGTCTCTCAGCTTTGGAATGACAAAGCCATGATTCATGCCCGGCTCTTTGTTGCTTCAAAGTCTAGGCTTATGAACACTCTGCATATCACCCTTCTTCCTGGAGGGTTTGGGCTTGGAACTGAATGCTAATGATCATCCCAACAGAAAGCTCTGTCTTCTGGTATCAATCCTGACATGACATCTTTCTAAGGAAGTGACAAGGTTTAGAGCTCCAGTACAGAAAGCACAGATCACTGCAGTTCTTACACTGATTTAAACACTATTAATTCTTAGAGTCTGTTGTAATTTGCTTTTTACATAAACAGAATCCATTTTAAAACAAAACCTCTTTCAGAAGATTCCCACCTCTTCAAATTCAGGCACTCTAAAGGTTTTTAATCTTCATGTCATACTACTATCTTCACTTAATCAGAAGATGCCTAACTGGTAATGGTAAACACAGATGTTCATAGCAGAAAATTAAGAGAGCTGATTTCTAGCTCATTTGGCCAGTTTGTTTCACTTTTAGCACCTTCCCCTTCCTTTATCCTACAAGCAGTGGGCCATATATGTCTTCCTTCACTGGGAACTTAATAGGCATTCACAATTCTATGCCAGGACATCCCACAAAGCAATATTCTTTTTGATGAATGCCAGCCATTTTTGACCCTCAGCTTTCCTTTGAGAGCCATATCAGCCACATTGATAAGACCTCATATTACCATCTCGGGAGTATAACAAGGTTAAGACGATTGCTGTCTCAGCAAGACACTGAGCTTTTGATTCATGCCTTTATAACAACAAGGCTGAATTACTACAATTTGTTTCTGGCGTCCCTCCCAGAATGCACACTGCTTTGACTTGACTTTGGATAGAATTCAGCAGCTGAAGTGTTCAACAACAAACAGACATGTCTGTGCATATCACCAAGTCCCACAAGCATTATCCTAAATTCAGGACTGGTTTGAAAATATACAGGTACAGAATTGTTTTGCTTTTAACTCTATAAAACATTGTGAGCCTTTCACTCTTTGAAAGAAAGTTCTCATCTACAATGCTGCCTGTAAAGCTAACTATCTATATGGCTAAAGTAATCCAAGATGCTTCTGAGAAATGTCTCACTCCACCCAGCTTAAGCTTAAGGCTCTCTCTTCTGGGGAACCTAGAAAGCTCACAGATGATTCCAGCTTGCCAACACACTGACTAGATCAAAAGTTACATTCATTGATTTTTTTAAATGTACTATATATAACATAATACTTCATAATCTGCCTTAATACCTTAGAAGAACTCAAATCACACAATGTCCTATTGTCTCAAGACTTGCTGAGATATATTTCCTATTGATAGATTCATCTCATATCTGGTAAATTTCCTATGTACCACATCATTGCATAACTCTTATAGATATTTAGTAATGTTTTCCAAAATGTAAATATGAAGAAATCTTATACCTAGTGTGACATTAATTAAGAAATGAGGCCACTGGAGGCTAGCTAATTCATGAAGTGTCACTGTCATAAATGGGATTAGCAACTTCATAAAGTGGCTCCCTTTTTCCCTTGTGAGGGCACAATAAGAAAAAATCCCTCTATGAGAAACAATGTTGTGACTAAACAGGAAACATGCTGGTGCCTTAATCTTGGACTTCCCAGTGTCCAGAATTGGGAGTGGTGAATTTTCACTATGCATAAAATATAGACTATTTTACCAAGTCTAAGCTACTTTTTATGACCACATAAAAAGAAGAAGACAATATTAAAATGAGCGCCTGGAACCACTCTCTTCTAAGTTACCGGAAGTATACATTAAAAGATATCTGGGACTCAACTTTTAAGATCACGATCCCTAAGAGTAGAAATCATTTTATTCTTATATAGTTTTCTAGGTGACCCTTCTTCACATTAAAATTGGGAACCACTAAACTATACTGCAATCCATAGGAGGGAGGTTCACAAATTCTAATTGAGATTTCTGCTTGCTGCCTGGCCCAGGTTGTAGTTGATTGCACAGCATTTGTATGTGAAACAAGTCAAGAGTTGAGGATTTATTTAGGATTCACAGGTGCACAGCACAGCCTCCCTCTTTTCCTGTGTCTTTTCTCAGCATTCTGGACATTGACAGAGATTTTGCAAAAAAAAAAA
>NW_022196912.1:59380414-59395100 GCF_008632895.1 Mastomys coucha
TATATATATATATATATATATATATATATATATATATATATATATGTATACCACTACAAAAAATCTCCAGTACATTTGAGTAACTCAGAAACATTTTATAGTATAAATATGTCTGCTACAACATTTGACCATTTAGGCTCCAGGGCACATATTCCTCAAATAACTCACTGTCTTCTGGTTAGTGTTCCCTCCCAGCCACATGAGAAACATACAGGTGTCTCTGGGTACAGAAGATGTCAACAGGGAGGAGTCTATGCTTTTCTTTGGCTCCAGTAGATATCTTACTATATCTGGGCAAGCCATTTTGGATGAGGTCAGGGGCTCTTGGTTCTCTGATCTTCTATTATTTCATTTAATGCATTAAAATGCTGCCTTATCAAGATTGCTATGCTGATGAAGTAAAGGGACGGTGCAAAAAATGGTATTTGATTTCCTCTCAAATGACTTAGGTTCCAGGTGAGAGATCCATATATTATAGCATAGAGGCCACAGACAGCAAACTTTCCTACCTCTTTTTGTTTCCATGTAAAGTTAGTAATTTGCTCTCTGTCTTTATCCATAGATTTCCTCACTTGCTAATGAAAATAATACTTGTTTATAAGGTTGCTGTGAGATTTAAATGGGTGAAGCAAGAGATTCAGTGAACAGCACCTACCTTTAACGAGCTTCAACATCATAGCTGTGGTCATTTTGGCCACTAGCATCAGCATCATCTCAATCTAATTCAGGTAACTTCTGGACTCTCAATGATTTGATAGGGTTAGCAATTATACTTCCAAAAACTCCCCCTGTCTAACAACTCAAAGATTCCGAAACCCAATAGTATTCTCATTGAGAACTTGGGAAAAGAAATGGCATCTCAGCCAGCTGAATTCAGCCAGTTTCAAAAGCATGTGTGTTTATTATTGTAATAACCTTGGCAGAGGAATAATTAATGTTCTGATTTTAGTAACAAGTAGTTTTGGCTTTAAAAATTAGTTTTTACAGGTTGTCTAGAAATCAAAATATATGAAACCATGATACTTAAGTTTACTCATGAGTTTTAGTAAATTAAAATGCTTATGCTTTAGAAAACTTTTACTAATTTACACTTTCAATAGGAAAATATTAGCAACTTTTTATCATTTGTCATGAGCTTACCCAGTACCTTTTACACAAAATACGTTTTTGCTGTTACATAATAGAGGGATAGTATCAGTAGTATTCATATATTAAATATCTATTTAACTAAAATTAATTCAGTGTTTTTCTTGTGAGGTGCTATTCATGTAGCTGTGGACATAACACTCAAAAAATTCTACTCATATTCTGTGAGGAACAACTATAATGAAATACCCAGGCCTGGGTAATCTAACAGAGGATGCTAACATCTATGATCAATTCAGCGGCAAGGTCTATCCCTGCTTTGAAGATGACACTTCTTACACTGTGTCTTCTTAAGTCATGAGACCAAAAACACTTATCTGAAACCATACAACGAGGACTCCAATTCTCTCCCTGAAGGCTCCACTCTAATGACTTAACCACACCTGAGAGGCTCATCTTGGTGCTGACACACTGACCACTAATTTCAATACCTCCATTTGGAGGATATAAATCATAATAAGAATCAGCCATGAAATTAGAATATGTATGGAAAACTATATTTTTACTTTTCTAGAGAGCTGATGGCATGACTCCCACAGATAGCTAAGGACAAATGGCAGCTACACAAACACTTTGATTTGGACAATACTAACATAAAGGAAATGTGTGGCTAGAGTGAATCAACCCATCAAGTGTATTAGACAGTATCTGAAAGGAGCCAGGAGATAACAGGCATAGTAAGCAGTCATATGTGTTCCTAGTGTGTGGATTAACACATGGGATTAACTCCAAATAACCAAAAATGCATTGCTCTCTCCTTAAGAAAAGAAAAAAAAAGCACTCCTCTTTGGAAGAGTCCATAATTGAGTTCTCTGTTACGGGCTCCTTGTGCCTTCTGTTCTCAGTCTGTCTTATGAGTCAGAATGTATGCCTCCCTGAAAGCTGCCTTGTGAATCTGTTCCTATGTATCTGTCTGTTTGTGTTTCTCCCTCACAAAGGGTTTTGTTCCATCTTTATTGAACAGCACAGAAGCCATCACATGAAGAAGGAATGAGAGATACTTTACTCTTTTAGAGTCTTACAATGAATTAAGTCACTGACTCCAGTTGACCCCAAAGGACCAGACAACAAACTATATTACAAACATCATCATTTATGAACCAATAAACAATGTTGTGCTCAATATTACCCACAAATGTAGTCAATGCTTATGGTGAATATACACTTTATAATATTTCTTTTGTCCTCTTCATTGGCTGCTTTCAGCAAATGATACAGATGCATTGTCTGGGTCAAGAGTGTGAAAGAGTACATAACATAAGATTACAGCTATGCATTAGCTTAGGTTGTAAAACTTGACCACATAAAAATTCCACAGCAAGTAAGGTTGGTTGTTACATTGTTCTCTTAAAGTTAGGTTAAATGAACAATAGGGTAACAATCTTAAGTGACTTTAAGGTGTATTAACTGATTGTGAGTTCCAGCAAAAGTTTCATACTCTTTGCATGTAAGACATGTTATTTATCATAGTACTTTGCTACACTCTAGTTAATCAACTAAACAGAAAACCATTGAAGGTTTAGAGCAGAGGAATAGCAGGATCTGTCTGATCTTTTCAGTGATCACACTGGCTTCTATGCAGAGAATGCCCATTGCAGGAGAGGTATAACAAATATAGAGTCACATTAGAATCAACTGCAGGAATCCAGATAAGGTGTTATTGGCCTGTGTTGATGGTAATAAAGTTGGAAAGAAATAGTTATCAAAGACACAAGAGAGAGGGAGAGACACTACCTAAAAGCATCAGCCCACATAGAGCAGCGATGCAGAGTAAGTCGGATCATATCTTAAATTTTTCTAAAATGTCTAACCTTTGAGTCTACAATGATATCCAAATGGCTGGACCTACAGAGCTGCCCTGACAAGTCTAAGGTTGGACTGGAGAGACAGAAAAAGATGGACAGAAATTCAGTTATCGTGGATTTACTGAGAAAGTAAGTGAACAAATGTGTAAGGGAGATTGTTGGGTTTGTTTTTAAATACATTACCAAATTTTACTCTTCTCAAATAAAAGTCTGAAGTTGTTCTTTAAGTCCCTTATAAGAACAAATGATTAGTCCAATTCAATTGTACTTACAAAGGTCAAATGGTACCTTTCCTATAAAAAGCCTGAACTCTAGTATATATAGAGAGAGAGTAGAGAGAGCTCAAGTCCTGAGTTAGTGCTATCAATTTGCAGGAGCATGTGCCTCCAGAGCACACCACTACCTAACAATCACCATGTTCATTCATGCCTACTGAAACATCTACCTGGGCTGGATAGGTGACTCAGCAATCCAGACACCTGCTGCTCTTCCAAGGGATCCACAGTCAGTTCTTAACATCCATGTCAAGTGACTCACAACAACCTATAAGCCCATCTCCAGATAATCCAATGCCTTCCTCTAACTTCCACAGACATCCATACCTATACAAATGCATGCACACACACACACACACACACACACACACACACACACACCCCTAAACACACACATATACACATATAATAAGGAAAAATGTATAAAGTTGCTACAACTCAATGTTATATAAAATGAACTAAATTAATTCAATTATCAATAATTCAATATTCAATCATAATTAAATCTGCATGAGATCTTGACATGGCTTACATGATGAAGATGTTTGTCAAGCAAAACTAACAACCTGAGTTCAATCCCTGAAGCCCACATGAAAGTAAAAGAAAAAACTCATTCCAAGAAATTGTTCTCTTTTCTCCATACATGCACCATAGCATGTATCTTCACACACATGAATTATGTATACACACATGATAATAACAATAAATATTTTAAAATGTTAATATATTTGTTATTTATTTTGTTTGTGTGTACATGTGAATACAAATGTGTACATGGACTTATACACATCATGTTGCAGAGGTAGAGGGCAGAGGACAACTTTTGGGAATAACTTCTCTCTTTCTACCGTGTGGGTCCCACAAATTGAACTCAAAGTTGCCAGGATTGGCATCAGGCATGTTTACTTGATGAGCCATTTTACTGGTCTCCTTAATATTTTTTTGTTTTAATTCTCAAAGAAGATATATAAAATAATTTTAATAACAATTGCATCTGTCCAATAAGTCTCAGTTTGTGTCAGGCACAAATCATTAGTCTCACACCAGTCCTGATATAAGGCATATCAATATCTTCAATCTTTACATATGAACTCCTACTCACAAACACTTGATAAAAGAAAAACATCCAGGTAAGAATAATACCAGGTAAATTTGAAATTCAGGACTGATGGGACTTTCCACTAAACCACATCATCTTCTGGGCAGCATTTATTTAGTTTATTTGTTTAAGCCATTGTTATTTAGTTGATGGCATTTAGGAATATTGAAGCCAGTAAGGTAAAGAGAGAGGGGGAGAGGGAGAGAGACAAGAGGAGGGGAGTGGGACAAGGAAAGGGAGAGGGACAGAAAGATGGAGAGAGAGGGAAAGAGAGAGACCCCTCATGCACACAATAATAAATAAAATTTTAAATGATAATATTAAAACTTCATATGTTTAGAATGCTATTTGAGCTTATTTTGTGGAACTCATGAGTGTGCCAGCACTTCTAAATGATAGTTTGGGACATTAGTTCCTGTGGCATTTCACCAGAAATGACATTTATAAAAGCTGATAAGATTTTAACATGACATGTATGTCAACTCTGAATTGTGTTTTACAGAACAAATGACCAGGTTTCGTTTTCCAGTCAGACTTGAAAAAACATGAGCTGTGAGGGGAAAGTATGGCTGTCTTGGCTGTTAGGAAAGGATGCCTGCTGCAGGGATGGGCAGAGGAGTGGCACCAGGGCAGCAGTCTGGCTCAGAAGCCTAGTATTGTCCATTGTCCCTGGAATTAATGTACGACATGGAAACATCAGGTTTTAAACCCAGTGATGTGGACATATGTCTCACTTTTCTCCTACTTTTAAGTCCCTCCTTAAAATGAACAAATGAGAGAATAAAACACAGTATAACTCTGAGGATGGATCACTTCCAAATTACCTAGGTTATGCCAAGCCACATAGACCACAAGGCTAGAAAAAAATTGGGACTCAAATCTTAAGATTATCTACCAGTTATAGTGTTGGTTCAGTTTGCTACTAGACAGATCAGAGGGAAAATGACATAGGATCGTTAAGCTGCTTAAGAATCAAACATCTCTCCTTCATTTATCTTCTTACCATGTGGTTAGGACCCTGGCTTATATCCTATCCATTGTTCTAAGGGATGAAGCCTGCCTGTTCATAATGTCAGCTACACTGAATTACAGAAAGGTAGGATTGGCATGCTTTGATTCTCTATGGAAAAATTCTAAGTTCAGTGGTGACCAGGAAGTACAAGATATAGATAGATAGATAGATAGATAGATAGATAGATAGATAGATAGATAGATAGATAGATAAAACAAAGTTTTATATATATATATATATATATATATATATATATATATGAATATAGAGACACATTTATTTTAAAAAGAACATTTTTATATTATAATTTAGTTTCTTCTATTTCAAATGCAATAAAAAATATGACAAGGATTTTTTATATTTCCTCTTCTGCAACAAGAATATCTTATGAATATTCACAATCTCAGTGTCAAAGCTTGTAAAGGCTACATCTGACCCAAATAATTTTTTTAGCACA
Organism: Mastomys coucha; assembly: GCF_008632895.1. Classification (NCBI taxonomy): domain Eukaryota; kingdom Metazoa; phylum Chordata; class Mammalia; order Rodentia; family Muridae; genus Mastomys; species Mastomys coucha. The sequence goes on from NW_022196912.1 coordinate 59,386,209, forward strand.
ATCATCCCTTATGCCGACAGAAAACCAGAAGTAACTTGCTGCTGACAAAGCATTGGCTCTGATATCTGAGATCGCCTGATGTAATTTCAGTTACCACTATGGTTCTCTCAGATGGTGCCATGTAATTTGAGATATCACTTTCTCAAAGTCCAAATGATATCATCAAGGTATATTTTGTCTGCATGGAAAAGCAAATTAGATTTTATGTGAAACCAGGATCCAAATAAAACCCAAGTATCTGTCAACCTAGTGCATAGAATAAAGGGTACAGATGCATAAAAGAATGACAGGGAAACTGTGGTACATGTATAGAGTGCAATAAAATATAGCCACAAAGAACAAAGTATGGCCATTTGTGACAGCACAGATGGAAATGAAGACCAGAATAAAATAGATAAAAAAAAAATCCAAGTACAGAATGATCTCACCCATAGGCTTTATTTGTAAAAGTTGAAGTCATAGTAACTGACAGAAGAACATTAATTGTGAGGAACCAAAGGAAATTATAAGAGGAAGGCATTAGGAAAATGATGGTTATTGGCTACCATGTCAGATACATAGAAGCAAGAAGTTTTCATGTGTTCCTGCATTATGACTGTAACAACAGAAATGAACTATACATCTCTGAAAGCCAGAATAAAGTATGAGTATTATATAATAAAAAATGGTAAAGGTTGAGTGACATGGTTATGTTTAAACCCATTAGAATATGAAACAATGCAGTACATCAAATGTCATGTACCATCCCATTAATACACTCAATTTTACATATTAATACATAAGTCAAAATTAGAAAGTGGATCTGTATAGACAGCTCAGTTGGTAAATCTTTTGCCTTGTAAACGTGTAAAGCTGAGTTCTATTCCAAGAACTGGCATTTAGAACATAATGGAGTGGTCATACATTCCTGTCACCCTAGGTTGAAGACAGGAGGGTCCTTGCAACTCCTTCAGTGGTCAGCACAGTTTACCTAGTGAGTTCCATGCCAATGACAGATTTCCTTCTCCAAGAGTAAGGGGACAAGTACTTAAGGAACAGCACTACCCAAAGTTGTCCTCAGATTTAAACACAAACACACACACACACACACACACACACACACACACACACACACACACCACATGTACGTATACATGCACAACAGGTGGTAAAAGAAACATGATTCCATATCCAAATCTCTTATTGAGGAATAAGTGGGGGAATCATGAACTCTGTGACTCTCAACTTTATGGTCTGAAAATAGAGACAATAATCCTTTGAAACAGAATCAAGTGAAGGCTTACAGAAGATTGTTAGCTGGTACCCTAAGGTGTACACATTTTACAAATTTCCCAATAGGGTAGCACAGAAATTCCAGTGGTGTGTCTTGGTTTATTTTCTAGTTGCTATGATAAAATACCTGACAAAAGTGATATAAGGAATGGTTTATTTTAGCTCACAGTTCTAGGGTATTATTCATAATGGTGGGTAAGCCATAACACAAAGTAGGAAGCTGGCTGATTAAATTGTATCTGTAGTCAGGAAGCAGAGAGTATATACTCAGCCTAATTTGATCTTTTTATACAATCCAGAACTCATCCCTGAAATGGTGCCACCCACAGTAGGCAAGTCTCTATACCTCATTTAACCTAATCAAGCTAATTCCTCACAGGCACAAACAGAGGCTAGATAATCTCTCACATTTGCCTGGAGTCTTGTTTCCTATATGTTTGCAGATCCTGTGCAGTTTACCAGACCATCCCAGTAGCTGAGTGTGGTGAGGAAGGAAAGAAGAGAAAGTAGGAAGAATGTTTGCAAGGGCTGAGATGTGAAGGGGTGCATTGGCACTAGACGACTGCTGGCCAGGAAGAGGGGACAGATTTGAAGCACATGGCACATCAAGGAAAGAGCATGGGAACAGGAGAAAGAGATGACTCAGGAGTGCCGTATGCTGTGCCTTTCATTGGGTACATGGCTGTGTGTCACAACTAAACTGTGCCATGACATTTGTTACTACAAATGTCTCAATAAGCAGCTGCCAAGTAGGCCTCTGAAACTCAAAGGTCTTTATCTTCCCTATACCGCATACCTTCATATGCTCTACTTTCTTGTAAACAATGAAGATAACTTGAAACTAGACTCACTTAGATGGTTATTTTATATGAGATATAAATTTCTACCCTAGAACTAACACTGAGCTGGTAGGAAGAAAATAACATACATGCAAATATGAATGCCTTTATTCTTTAAGTGAATGTGCATTGAAAACCAGCTCCTGCATAGTTCATCATGAACACAGAAACAAAACACAACTCTTATTCACTCAGAGCTGGGCCTCTAGAGAAAATCAATATATTTAGGTAATAAAAATAGGACCTAAAAGGCATTTGGAATGGGAAGTCCATGGAGGCATAGAAAAGCCATGACTCCATAGTGTGGAAGGTACTTACAATGTTAATATATATCTTTGTGGTCATGAAGAAAGAGCAGGATTACAAGAGAACTCATCCAGATTCAAAAACAAGAAAGGAAGTTTACAATGGTCCAACAAACTAATTAAAGCTCGCTGGCTGGCATGTGGCTCAACATCACTACAAACAATAGTACTCAACCATGACAAAATAGATCAAGACTTCTTACAGGGCCTTGCATGTTTGTGTCTTCAATTGAAGAGAAGAGATGCTGCAAGCACGTAGATAAGATAGAAGTAGAATTCTGTTCTGCAATGCTAATTCTAGATGCTCCTAAATACCTAAACGGAGATGCTGAAAGAAAATAACAGCAAGCTATTTGGTATCTTTAGGCTCTCCTAGAGATTCTACAGGCTTTACCTGGCTGGACTTAGCAAGTTCTAGGAAGGAGTTACAATAAATGATGTGTCATTAATTAATAGTTTCAGGGTTTTGAGGAAAGCTGCATAACCTGGGCAGCATTTGAAGCATCTCTGGACTATTCGCAGTAGCAGTATCAGTAGCATAAAGTATAAACTCCATGTCTAGCCAAACATCTACACACAAACACACACACACACACACACACACACACACATGCAAACATGTGGGTGGATTGAGAATCATTGGTAGAAGTTGAAACAGACAGATAATATATTCTTCCCTAGAAGAAAGAATTCAGCACATCACAATCAGTCATGGACTGTTAGAGAGAGGAGTGACTTGTAGAAAAGAAGCAGTGCCCCCTTCTGGGTGGTCCCAAAGGGCCTCTATGTTGTTAGATTTGGCACATACAAGAAGCACATGGTGGAATCTTCTAGGCTGTGTCCTCTGGAGATATTAAATATCCATCATAAATTTCCATGTCTTTCAAAGAGATCATTTGATTCTCTGTTAGTACTCAACAAATAAAAAATGGAAAAAAGATTGGGAGGAGGAGACTCCAGTTGTGGGCTTAAGGAAGTTTTGTGTTAAGGGAAAAAAACAGAACAGGGGAAAAGGATTTTATTTGAAATGAAAAATGCAACAGAAAAAGTTATAAATTCATAGGACACAAATCTACATCAAGATGGATAAATGATTGATTAAGCAAGTAAGTGGGGACAGCAATAAATCTTCCTTACAGAAATATCACAAGACATATACACAAATGATCCTCTGTCTGGAGCAAAACTTCTAAACAGGAGTGCTGGAAATGGAGAACAATAGGAAGCTAGTGTGTGAGCAATCTCCATTTCTTTGGTAGGGCCATGCTGATCTCCCATACCCACAAATTGTCCAGCAAGAAGGGTGTTCTCCCCCTTATGTTCTCCATTATAGGAGCAACATCAGACAAACCTGAACTGACTTCTACAGAATAACCAGTCAGGATCCCTCTAAACTAGCAAACCCATAAGAAAGCAAAGACTGGGAAGCTGTCACATGTCTGGGAAACTGAGGCAGTCTTACTAAATGAGACATGTTATCCTACAGCAGATCCTGGGTCAGAAAAAGGACATTGCTATAAAAGCTAAGGATTTTCAAAAGGCTAAAGTTGTGTTTCCAGCAGTGCAGCCCATTGGTGTCTGAATTTTCATGCATCTGCCATGTGACACACATGCTGTAAACACCAGAGAAGTTGCAACAGTCCCATCGGGAAGTGGATCTCTTGCCTTTGGAGTATGCTTTCCTGTCTTCTCACAGGTCGACAGGCCAGACTTCAGAAGTCAAGGTGTCAGCACACCGCTCTAGCTTCTGCTGGCTTCTAACCATCTTTCATACTTTGGGTTTGCAGCCAGCTGCCCTTGGGTCACAGTTTGTCACCCTTTCTTTGTGTCACTTGATGCTTGACATGGGATTTAGGATCCACTCTGATCCGAATAACTTACACTGAAATACTTAAGTGCAACTTCAAAACCAAACTCCTTTTAGACAGAATCACAAAGGGCTGGGGCTGCAGGCCTTGCCTGGAATTCACACAGCCTTGGGTTGACCTGTAGCATCAGTGAAATCTAATTAGCAAAAGTCTAGCTTACAAGTACTAAGAGAGGCCTTACATACCCACTCCAGGTTTCACGTGGAAAACCCCTGTGTAAGTTTGTTTCTCTTTGCTTGCATTTGAGATAAGGACTCTGTACCCCCAGATTCCCCTTGAATTCACTCTGTGGTGGCTGAGTATGACCTGGTTACCACTGTGACTTTCTGCCTCAAGGTTCAGACTTCTGGGATAACAGGTGACAGCCATAACACCCAGTTTCTGCATAATCCAAATTTATCTTATAACTAAGATATATTCCATAATAAAAGGTTCATCCATAATTAAAAGCAGATGCTGGTTAAGTGAAATTGGTATCACAAAGGTATAACATTGGTATTAACAAGCACCGCTACACAACAAAACTAGGGAAAAAAATGTAATGGGCAGTGCTGGCTGAGCTAGGATGGGAGGGTAGAATTAAGACCTGTGAGAAAAAGATAGTCTACAGTTTTGTAAATCAGGAGAATGAACTTCAAAAGCTGCACCAAACAGCAGCAGCCTTGTGTCTTGCCAGGGTCACAAACCACAAGAAAATAATTGTTCCAGTCCAGGTATTCCTTGGGAGACTTGCAACACTTAAGAACAAGAGCAAGCAGAGTGGTTTGATTGGTCCTAGGAAGGACTTGGCCAGTACACAGAGGTGGGAGGATGCTGAGGGAAGAACCCTGAAATACTTAGCTGAGATCTACTATGGGCAGAGAGAAGAGACCAGCATGATAGCAGCACAGCCCTGCCCAAGCTTGTCTGTAGAGATGCTTGTTCTGGCAACTTAATGATGCTACAGAACAGAGAGAGGCAGAGAGTGCCACATCTCCAAGGAGCTCTACCCTGAGACCCTTCCTGTTAGTCAGAACTCATTCTGAGTGACAAGAAAGTATAGGACATGGAGATCGTAAAAGATATCAAGATGAAATATAAGAAAGGCTCAAAATGACAAAAAGAAAAGAAGTTGTGGGAATGCAATGACTTGGGTTTCTGAAATGGATTATGGGTGTAAAAGCTGAGGGCATAGCAGACATCAACTGTGGAGACCAAGTGGAGGGACACTAGAAAGTCCAAACAATGCCCTCTGCAGACATCAATGCTGCAGAGTGAGGTCACAGAAAAGTTATGTGGCAAACTGTGTCGGGTTTGGGTGTGGTGGTGTTTGTTTTGTTTTGTTTTGTTTTGTTTTGTTTGATTTGTTTTATGTATCTGAAGAAAAGTAAGAGATTGGGGATTACTGGTAGATGATAGAGCCTAGACAGTCTGAAGGTGGATATAGATTTGTTCATATTTTGGAAGAAGAAAAAAATTCTGCAAAAGCAATGACTCTTTGGGACAGAGGAGTGACAAAGGAAGTGGAATATTAACCACTGAAGAGCTGCTTCCAACAAGCTTCTTCAGAAATCAGTTTACTAGAAAACTCCAGTTAAATAGCAAGGTAGTGACAAAAGTCAAAAATGAATGCAAGGTTAGAAAGAAAGATGGGGGTTAGGCTTGAAAGTATATCTAATAAAAAATAATATTGTTATTTAAAATGACCAGGGGAACCCAGATAGCTGTTTATATCAATCAATAAAAAAAGGCATTCTTCTAAAAAAAAAAAAAAAAAAGAAAGAAAGAAAGTATGGGAACAATGTCCACAAAGGAGTTGGGGTCAGATGGTGAGAATTAAAGAAAAATTGTCACCTTGGTGCCTCAGGACATGCCTATGATTCTAGGACATGGGAGACAGAGGTGGGAAGATCCAGACTTCAAAACCGCCCTCAGCTACAGTGTGAGTTAAAGGCCAGTGAGCTACCTAAAGACACTGTTTCAGAAAACAGAAGGAAGGAAAGGAAGGAAGGAAGGAAGGAAGGAAGGAAGAAAGAAAGAAAGAAAGAAAGAAAGAAAGAAAGAAAGAAAGAAAGAAAGAAAGAAAGAAAGAAAGAGAAGAAAGGAGGGAAAGAGGAAGAAGAAAAGGGAGGAAGGAAGGAAGAAAGAAAGGAAGGAAGGAAGGAGGGAGGGAGAGAAGGAAGGAAAATGGAGCCTAAGAGGGAGGGAGAGGAAAGGAAGGAAGGAAGAGACAGTGAAATGGAGAGAAGGGAAGTGGCAAGGAAGAGTAAGGGACTTGTACTTGCCTTGCATAGGAGGACCAGAAAAAAAACAAAGAATCAAGAAGAGTGAAAGCTGAAAAGGCTGTAAATAAAGTCAACATCATCCTGAGATGCAGAAGCAATCACTAACAAAAAGACCCCCTCTCTTTTAACTACACAGTTCCTGTCCTACACTTGTGTGTAAACAGAAATCAGCAAGAGCCCGTCTTTGACTGACAGTCTTTCAGTTCCAAGGAAGATGCTATCTGCTCAGCGGCAGTGGATTGAGGACTTTGCAATAATATGGTTATCAGATTTATTTTTACACCCGGGTGCATAAAAAGGTGGCTTTTTACCTCCTGCTGTGGAATCTCTCCTGGTGAGTCTGCTTATCACAGGCTGGGGGAACTTAGCTTCAGGCCCCACAGAAGCCAGCAGGAATGCTCACACTGGATGTAATCCAGAAGGGCAGATTAGAAGTGAGGACTTTGAAGCGCCCCTGCATCCTAATTAGCTGACAGTCATGAAAGATGTAAGCTCCAGACACTGACATTGTCACTCCAGGCAAGGACAAAAGTCATCTAATTTATATTAATATGAGGAAAGTTAAAATCTACTCATCTAATACAGGAGAGTTCAGGCAAACTTTCATTAGCTTCCCTGGCTGATGAATGAAATGATGTAGGGCTATCAAGGACACATCATTTGTTCTATAAATTAACAGAGACTGAAAATCATTTTATGGTAAATCACCCCTTTTATCAGCAAATGTATCTCTGAACTGGGACAAACATGAGAATATTTCATTATCATCTTAAAAATTTTAGTCGCATCATTTTAAAAACCATTCATATATTGTCCAACCCATGAAATAATCTTAGAAGAGAAAATTTGCAAAAATGAGAAATATAAAGATATTAGTATTTATGTATTGTTTTTGAAATTTTATTTTCCCTAATTTACAGTTTTCACTATACTACACACTTGTAACACAAATCCATAATACTGAATATATAAAATATGGCATAGAAACACCTGTCTCTTCAACATACAATAGAACAGTAAATGTATGGTACAGTTTTACATTTTTCATTTTAGCCCCTTTAGCTTATATGATCCCATAATTGCTGCCTAGTAATTTCAAGATGAAAGATCGATATTTACATTTAACCAAGTTGAATTTGACAGCCTTATTACAGCCTTATTCTACTTAAAGCTTGGTGCTTTAGTCTGCCTCATGGGTTATAATACAGTACTATAAAGAATCCGTTAGAGATTGTAGAATATATTTCCATTCCCTAGAATTTTATCAATTGAAATGGGTAAAGGGCAAATCAATAATTGCTACTTCTTTCGAAGAGAGTAATCCACAATTGGTTTCATAGTCAACAATGTAACTTAGACTGGAATTTGTTTACTTAGTGAATAGCTACCAACTTCACTGTGTCCCCAAAATTGGGCTAAGTATTCAAATGATACAATACACAGGTCAGGGTTCCTATTCATATATATTTAAGGCATAATTAAAGAATCAAGCACATAGAATTTGTCCCTGAAGGAACCACTAAGGACACATGCAGTTAGATGGGACAGCAATCTCATTTCACCACTAAACTTTTAGAGATTATCATTAAATAACTTAACTTTAGAAACAATAACAAGCATTTTGCCTTTTAGCAAATGTCAGATTCTAGGATTAACCGCCAAAGCCTGTTACAGTTTTACCAACTTCTCAGTCTTGAACCATTTCTGTCCATGTCTGGCACACAGTAGGCACTCAACAGATCACTGACTAGTTAGGGGAGAAAAATTAAGGAATGTTTAGAGAAAATTAAATGGTCTATTTCTCAGGCCTTTTTTTCCAATCTAAAAATACAAGACAAATTAGAATTTAAATACATGTCAAATTAAACCCTTTTCATCAATGTTTCTTAAAACAGACAAATTTAACCAATTAAAGGTTCCTAGAAATGTTTTTTTTTTCCAAAATCCTCTTCAGTGAATCCTTTGAATTGTTTAAATCCACACACATAACAAAGGTGGCGAAGTGCCTTCTTCAGCAACATGGTCTTAGATGCTTGACTCCCGCTGTTTTCATGTATGAACTACTATTTACAGGACCTGTTTTTCAAGAATGTAAGGGCACTTGTAGCATGAAGCAACAGCTGAGAGCCCCGTTTCCCTTCTCTAATCCAATTTCTTCTCTCCTCATCCTAGGGGATGTTCCTCTCTTCCTTCGGTCTTCTTCAAATGATCATGCCCTGACTAGACAACTACTCATCATGAATCCTAGTTTGCTTACCACTTCTCCTGCTAACTTAAACAGAGACTGAAGGAAGGGTAAGCCAGCCTAAATATAGCTATCTCCTGAGAGGCTCTGACAGTATCT
>NW_022196912.1:59395596-59401478 GCF_008632895.1 Mastomys coucha
AAAAAAAAAAAAGGCCAACAACAACAAAAAAAAGACTATTATCCAGGGGGTCATTCTTAACATTTTAACGTAACTTCTAATAATTCTGATGCTATAGGGAATCAGGACTGAAATATAAAAATTAAAATGGGAGAAGTACCTGACACAAATACCATATGTGTTTTCGCTGCTTTACTTACTGGCTTGTACTCAGTATAAAGTTTGGGTGGCTACTCCATCATCTATGCCTGGCAGAAAGCATCTACAAAGGCAACTTTCAAGGAACAACTGAAATACGGTACCAAAAGCATAATACATATTAATAAACCTGAAACTATTCAGCCAACTGCCTATGATTATTGTTTACATCAAAAGAAAACGTAAGAACTGAGCCTCAGAAGTGAAAAGGAAAAGGAAAAAAATAATAACTAGAAACCATGAAAATTATATGCAGCACAAGGAAGGGAAGGGGGACAAGGAAAAAGTCAAAGTTTTGAGAAGGAGGTAACAGAACCGCATGTGGAACACTTACCAGCATGCTGTAAGACTCAGCACTGGCAACAGCCAGCTATGCCCACACGGAATTAGCATTATCTTATAATATGTTCTTTATTTCACAAAGAGAGTAATTCCTTTAGGCTTCACCTCTTCAATTAAATGCTTGAAGTGCTTCTAATGCAAATTAACTTAATAACTAGTTATTCATTCAGTCATTCATCAGAAATAAAGCATCCTAATTGGTAAAAGAAAGCAATTGACTGTTAGAAAATTTCATTCTTTGATGACCCCAATGGATGATACTCTCCATAAGGAAAAAGTAATGACCAAATCAAGTATTGAACAGGACTTCATAATGCTCCAGTTTCCTTCCCATAATAAGTTTCAACTGTTTCATATTATTTATCAGTATTTTATATTCCAGACGTGATCTATAAAGAATGAGTCTCTCTCTCTCTCACACACACAGAGTTACCAAAAGGAGCAGTGAGATACTATGCAAGTCATTACTGGTGTGTTGTCTCCTGTTCCCTAAAGGCTTTCTGGAGGCGAAGCTGTGCAGGGCAGCTGTGCATTGGTTTCCTCTGTATTCACACTACCAATTACCAAGCACTGTGTCTGTCTGGCACAAGAACTGAAAGATTCCAAGTAAGGATCAGCATGCTTTACAAAGCCATTCATAAAACCAGTTCACTAATCACATGCTTTAAGAGGCACTTATATTTTTAATAATTAATTCCTTGGTATTTAAAGAATAGATATTTATGAGGTAAAAAGTAATTTCAAAGAACTTGTTCATATAACATGTTATACACTTTGAGAAAACAATTTCCTGGTAGATTAGAATTAGTAATAACACTAATTTAATAGAACATAAAATCCATATGACTCTCTTCCCCCTCTCTGTCTCTGTCTCTGTCTCTGTCCCTCTCTGTCTCTCTCTGTCTCTCTCTGTCTCTCTATCTCTCTCTGTCTCTCTCTGTCTCTCTCTCTCTCTCTCTCTCTCTGTCTCTCTCTCTCTTTCTCTCTCTCTCTCTCTCTCACACACACACACACACACACACACACACACGCATACACCTTATGTAGCCATCTGCTCTGAATTGGGACATTCCCACATGGAGGGCAAAGATAAGCTGCTGGTGCAACCTATAAAGCTCAGCAATTTGTGAGACTCACAAGGCCCCTATCCATCTTACAGAAACAGTAATGATTAGTAGGGATTGTGGTGGTTTAAATGAGAATGCCCCCCATAGGTTTATATATTTGAATGCTTAATACCTAGTTAGTAAAAGGGTTTTGGGAAGGATTAGAAGGTGTGACCTTGTTGGAGGAGGGGGTATCACTGGAGGTGGACTTTGAGGTTTCAAAAGCCCAAATCAGACCCAGTGTTCTCCTCTCTCCCTCCCTCCCTCTCCCCATCCCTCCATCCTTCTCTCCATCCCTCCCTCCCTCTGTCCATCTTTAGACAAGATTCAAGGTCTCATCAATAGCTCTGGTGTCATACTTGCCTGCGTGCAGTAATGCTCTATGCATCCCTTTATGGGATGAGACTCTCTGTTCAACAGTCTGCCTACATGTTGTGCAGGTAATTCCAGGGAAGCAGCTCTCAGGGTTATCACCCTTGCTGGGATGGGCTTTTCAGCAAGACTGTCTTTGATCAGCTCTGCTCCTATAAGTAGCCTTAATGAACTCACTGCTTCATTGATTTGGACTTGAATGGAATAAATTCTTTGGTCTTCCATTGGTGCCTAACCTTGGATGAATAGAATTTTACTCACATCATGCCAGGACAGGTAATATAACACATACAAAGAAATTACCAATTTAGTCAAGGACTGACTAGATTATCTGAACCAACATTACACATCCCTAAACACACTAATTCTCCTGGCTTGTTCATGTACCCTGGAGAAAATTTCCAGAGTTTAAAAGCTTGAAGTCAGAGACTCTAAGTACATTTCCAATAGATATTGCAATAGAGGAAGTGAAATGCTGATGGTCAATGAAAGAGACTCAAAATTTGGGTGGGAAAAAATCACTGCAGTTGAAATCTAAAAGGGCTGGGAAAAATGGGACATTAATCTGCCTTCATCTTTACTCCAAGGTGCTAGGCATTAGTCTTTGAGCTTTGCAAGAACTTTTGAAATACTTTTCCTCTTCAGGGATAAGTACCTATACATTTACTTAAGGTGTTATACACTAAACTTTTTCATCAACTCACAAAATGAGAACCCTTCCCAGAGAGAAAACGGCATACTCCTATTGTCTTTAATTTCCAAGTGCCAGAGGGGAATTGCATTTAATAAATACTTTTATACTGTACTTCAGAGGAATTGCCATTGTGTGAAAACAGGCCTGAGGAGAGTAACACATTGCCAAATTCCCTCCAGTGAGTGCAAAATTATACTGCAGGTTCTGGCAGAAAAGGAGAGTGGAAATCTGATTACTTTGTTTCATTCTATGTGGAGATAATGTGTGAGCACATTTAAATACATAATCCAGTGTGTTTCAGCTCAGGCCCCAGATGATGAGTTAAAGTCAGTCCCACTAACCCTATAACAAGAGAATTGCATTTAGAACTAACAACTAAAAGGAAAGTTGATGGAATTACTTGTTATTCTATTTTCTGCAGAGCTAAGCACAGCTGTTTGTTCCATTTCTAATGCTACCAACCACTTATAAATTTAAGGACACTAACCCTGCCTAGAGAAGGCCATACATATTAATAAAACTGAAAGAACTGTCTACCTACCATCAGAGAACATCCAACCAATGAACAATTACAAAAAAAAAAATCCAACAACAACAACCAATGAAATGAAGAGATAATTTTCATGGATCAAATTATATCAAGTGATGTAAGCCCCAAATCGATTTATAGTAACTTGATATTTAATTATATAAAACTCACAATGTATAAGTTTCTATACTTCTGAAGAAATGTAGAATGATTTTAGGAAACTTCAGCACAATTATAGTTTGCATAAATAACTATAGAGTTTTCAAGGCCACTACGAAGCTATTAGATACAGAATATTAATATTCTTCAGTAGTATTGTAAAAGAGCCAAATGTCTTACATTAGGAAATAGTTTTAAGAGTAATCATCATATGATGATAATTTTAGACTTGTTTTCTTCGATTTTATTGTTTTACCCATTTAGCCAGTCGTAGGTTTTGAGACAGTAGGCAATACTGGTGAACCCACAACCCAGCACTGATGTGCAGGCCACACAGGGAGTGTTACCAGAAGCTCTCCATGTCCAGGAATCAGAGGAATGAAATGTTTTATGAAGCACACACAGGGCTTAGATGTGGCAATATTCACATGTGAAAGTCAGGATATTTTCACGGGGGACGTTTTGTGATTGACAGTCAAGAGGATAATTGTACCTTTGAGACCACAAATAGTCCAGTGATTTTTTTTTTTTTTTGCTGAATGGTATCTACATGGAAATTCATATAAACAGATGACAACTATTAAGTAATACAAGAGTATTGAGCAGTCAAATTCAAGTTCACCAGGTTATTAATGGGTAAAGAATAACAAGATTTAATCATATTCAAGGCCAAGTTCTTGCTATTTCTATTAATCACAGATACAGGAAGGGCTGCAAGCAAGTTATCTGTGACATAAATGCTCAAGTTCACATTCTTTCTTTTTACTGATTGGTTACTTCCTCAGGCTTACTATTAAATGTTATTAATATTTATCTATTTATGTTCAATTGATAAATTAGAATCACCTTTGTTTCAAAAGAAGCATGTGAAGCACCATCTCCAAGAACAACCACCTATAGGTTTATAATTGATTTCATTTATATGTACTTTAATTTATTTCTCTAATTTACAACCTACAAAGCTGTATTACAACCTACAGTTGTCACCGTTTCTATTATTCCTCTACCACAATTTTCTTCATACTCCTTCTACAACCTCAGCTTTATAATTACAGAAGGTGCATCCTACTGTCTTCTGAACATAATCAGACTATTACATATATAAACCCACAACAGCTGTGATTATTTGCCCATGACCCAACCAATCAAAAATCCAGCATAGATGGGAAACTGGTTCTTGAGACCCCAAATTTTACTGAGGAACTATTTGGAACATATGGCTTCTGGGGACAGGGGTACTAACTTTCTGGATGGTGGGTAATGGTAGGCTGCCAATGCCCCAGTGAAAGACCTCACATTTATGTATATATGGGGCAGCACCAACAAGACTAGGTAGGTCATTAATTTCTTTAAAGGACTTGAAGCTGGTAGGGAGATGGATTGGGAGTCCCTGAAAGAGCTGATGGAAATAGTAGAGGTGGATATATCCAAAATACATTATACATAAGTAGGAAATTTTCAATTAATTAAAAAATGATTCCAATTCCACCTATTTTCCTGTAAATTTCACAAAGTTTTATAGCTGAATAAAAGTGTATTGTATTTCTGTACCACATTTTAATCATCCGCTCATCTGCTGATTCATATTGGGGCTGATACTTCTTCTTTGCTATTGTGAAAAGAGCAGCCATAAAGCTGCATGTGCAAGTGTCTCTGTATAATGAGTCTTTGGGTTCATGTACAGAAGTAGCATAGCTAGGTCATGTGCTACTTTTTTTTTATTGTAGCTTTTAGAAAGGGTGCTTACTGATTTCCAAGTGCCAACAATGAACAAAAGTTCTTCTTCCCTCATATCTGCTCTATAATTTTCTGCCTTCCTTGTGCTTTTTCTTCTTTTGCTGAGTCATGTTTTCCTTGATGCTGACCATTCTGACTAAAGATTGCATTGGCTCCATGGATTGCTTTTGCTTGTATAGCCAGCATTACAAGATTAGTTCTGCCAGTCATGGAGCATGGGAAACCACATCTTCTTTCTGTATCAAGTTTTCCTCACAGAGGTCCTTCACCTCCTAGGATACTCGGCTTATTCCGAGAGAGTTTGGAGTTACTGGGCATGGATATTTTCCTGAATTCTTTTAAAAAGTTTATTACTGTTGCATGTAACGTCTACTGATTTTTGTATGTTCATTTTATATATTGCTACTTTATTAAAAGTGTTTATCAGATTCAGGAGTTTTGGGTGGCAAATAGAAATAGTGTAACTTCTTCCTTTCAAGTCTTTATTTTATCTCTTCCTCCTATCTTGTTGCTCTGTGTCAGGCTCCAAGAGTTAATAAGAGTGAAGAGGGTGGCCACTCTCATTTCATGCCACATTTAAGAGATAAATATTAGGGTAATTTTTCTATAGATTTGTCATATATAATCCTTATTATTTTTTGATTTGCTTTTTATTTCTTAAAACAACAATGAAAAGCAAATGCTATTGGGATTTTGTTTTTTTTTCTCATATTCCTTAAAATTTATAAAATATTATAACAATAAAAATAAGTATTATAAAAGTTGT
>NW_022196912.1:59401489-59405992 GCF_008632895.1 Mastomys coucha
CTATACCTATTATCCTTAGGTTTGGTCTTCTCAGTGCATCCTGGATTTCCTGGATGCTTTGGGTTAGGGGCTTTTTGCTTTTTGCATTTTTTTTTACTGCTATGTCAATGTTTTCTAAGGTGTCATCTGCCCCTGAGATTCTCTCTTGTATCTCTTGCATTCTGTTGGTGATTCTTGCATCTATGGCTCCTGATTTCTTTCCTAGGTTTTCTAACTCCAGGGTTGTCTCTCTTTCTGATTTCTTTATTGTTTCTATTTCTCTTTTTAGATTCTGGATGGCTTTGCTCATTTCCTCCATCTATTTGATTGTGTTTTCCTTTAGTTGTTAAAGGGATTTTTGTGTTTCCTCTTTAAGAGCTTCTAGCTCTTTACCTGTGTTCTCCTGTATTTCTTTGAGGGTGCTATTTATGTCTTTCTTAAGGTCCTGCATCATCATCATAATAAGTGATTTTATATCTGAATCTTGTTTTTCCAGTGTGAAAGTGTGCCCAGGACTTGCTATAGTGGGAGAATTGGGTTCTGATGATGGCAAGTGACTTTGGTTTGTGTTGTTTATTTTCTTACACTTGCCACACACACACCCTGCCATCTGGTTAACTCTAGTGCTACCTGCCCTTGCTAAATCTGACTGGAGCCTGTCCTTCCTGTGATCCTGGTTGTGTCAGAACTCCTCAGAGTCAAGCTGTCTCTGTGATCCTGTGATTCAGGGATACTGGGATCCTGGGCTTGTTAGATCATCTGGGAGTGTGGCTTTCTCTGTGTGTTGTGGGACTGGCTGCAGAGCTTGTGCCCAAGGTCTGCTCAGAACACTAACCCAGACAGACATGAAGGAACCGGAGTCACTGGGCTGGCAGAGTTCCTGTGTGCCTAGTCTCTCTGATCCCAGTTACTCCAATCTTTATTATTTTAAGGCACGTTTTGCCTGTTCCTAGTTTCATTAGAACTTTTATAATGAAAAAAATGTTGAACTTTGTGAAATGCCTTTTCTGCATCTCTCATATTGAACACCTGATTTCTGTCTCTAAGTCTATTATTATGAAGCATCAATTTACTGGCTTTAATTTGTCACACCTTGCATCCCTTGAATGGAACTAACTTTATTATAATTTATGCTCCTAATGTGACTTTGATTTTGGTTTTAGAATGTTTTGTTGAGGATTTTGCATCATGTTCATCATATACCTCTGCCTTTAATTTTCCTTCTTTCTTTGCTATTGTTTATTTGTTCTTCTTTGCTATCTCTTCTAGTTTGCTTTTCTGTTGTACTTTGAAAGACTATGACAAAAGACATCTTAGAAGAGGAAAGGGTTTATTTGGTTTTCACTTTCAGATCACAATCCATCATTGAGAGATGTCAGAGCAGAACTTAAGTAGAAACCATGGAGGAATATTACTTACTGGCTTACTCACTGGCTACATTATGCTCAGCTGGCTCCCTTACAGGGTCCAGGCCTACACCACAGTGACAGTGCTATCTATAGTGGACTGGGCCCCTTCACACATAAATAATCAATCACAGACACAACCACAGGCCAATCAAAATTGAGTGAGCCCACAACTGACACCCTTTCAGATGAGTATAGTCTAAGTGGTCAGCTGAAGGGGACTCCACCCTTCTCAACTTGGCATGCAAACGTATCTATCTCTTTAAGGCATGAATTTTCATTTTTTTGTCTCCAAGATCTTATGTTGATATTATAATATAAAATACAATACACAGTCCCTTAAAAATCCCAATACTTTTTGTGAGCACTGCATAGCCTTAGTAAAACTGTCAGGCCTTGGGACCTCCCCTTGAGCTGGATCCCACTTTGAGCCTATCCCTGAACTTTCTTTTCCTCAGACTCCTCTCCATTTCCATCCCTGTAGTTCTTTCAGACAGGAATATTTATGGGTCAAAGTTTTTGACTGTGGGATGGCAACCCCCTCCTTCACTTGATGCCCTGTCTTTCTGCTGTAGGTGTGCTCTACAAGTTACCTCTCCCCCCTGTAGGGCATTTATCTAAGGTCCTTCCCTTTGAGTCCTGAGAGTTTCTCACCTGCCAAGTCTCTGGGACATTCTGGAGGGTCCCTCCAAACTCCTACCTCACAAGGTTTCCAGTTTCCATTCTTTCTGCTGGACCTCAGGGTTTTAGTCTTTTTCCCTCACCCAAAACCATATCAGGTTCCCCTCTCCAACATCCCCCAAACACCCACTTTCCCACCCAGGTCCCTCTCTCCTTCCCCACATGTGATTGCTTTCTTCTCCCTCCCAAGTTGGACTGAGGCATCCTCACTTGGGCCCTTCAGCTTGTTGACCTTTTTGAATTCTATGGACTGTATCTTGAGTTTTCTGTAATTTTTATTTTTTGGTTAATATCCCCTTATTAGTGAGTACATACCATGCATGTCCTTTAGGGTCTGAGTTACCTCACTCAGGATGATATTTTCTAATTCCATCCATTTGCCTGCAAAACTCAGGATGTCCTCATTCTTAATAGCTGAGTACTATTGCATTGTGTAAGTGAACCACATTTTCTGTATCCATTCTTCTGTACTGGGACATCTGGGTTGTTTCCAGCTTTTGGCTATCACAAACAAGGCTGCTATGAACATAGTGGAATACATGTCCCTGTGGCATGATGGGGAATCTTTTGGGTATATTCCCAAGAGTAGTATTGCTGGGTCTTCAGATAGATCTATTTCCAATTTTCTGAGGAATCTCCAGATTGATATCCAGAATGGTTGTATCAATTTGCAATCCCACCAGCAAAGGAGGAGTGTTCCTCTTTCCTGCATCCTCACCAACGTCTTGTCATCTGAAGTTTTGATCTTAGCCATTCTGACTGGTGTTTGTTTGATGCTATTATAATTTGTGTAAAAAGGATGCAAATAATTTTCCTGTGATCTGAAGATTCTGCATTCTCCAAATACACTCCTTAAAAAGAATTCTATATAGTATTATAAATTTTCAACTAATTAGTTCAAACTCAGTTAATGAGTACTATTGTTACAAGTTGAATAGGTTTTATTTAAGTTATTGTTTGTATTGTGATAATCTCTGTCTAAGTGTTTATCTTCAGGGAAACAAATCAAAATTCATTATGATTAATGAAATGTTTCTGTTTTAGTTACTTTCTTTGTTGCTATGACCAATTTATGGCAACATGGGACCTAAAATGAATTAAGTATTTGTAATGCCTTAGAACTGAGAGAAGTAGTTCATCATATTGGAGAAGGAACAGCAGAATGCATATAAAGTGGCTGATCATATTGCATCCACAGCCCCAAAGTAGAGGGTAGAAAAGAAGTAAGGCCAGAAGATAATACGTCAAGTCTGGCCTACTTCTTCTATGTATGCCTCATCCCTAAGGTTCTATAGCTTTCCCAAACATTGGCACCAGTTAGAGACCAAATGTTCAAACACTGCAGCCTATAGGAACATCTTACATCTAAATCAAAGCAATTTATTAATAACACTACTAGACTACTACAAAGAGAGACATATCCTTGTTGATTTAAATATAAGTTTGAAATTGCTCAAAGGGATTTTCAGAGAATAGGAAAAGAAATCAAGAAAGATATTAGCCAGCAACTGAGAATGAGTACAGTGTTTTAACATCTACTCTGGGAGGGAAGATTGGGCAACAGCTGCATAAATAATTGGAAAATGGAAGAAAGTTTGTCCAGAGGAATTCCATCATCCTGGGAGATTCAATGAAAATGGGAAAGTATGTATTGACATGTATGGGAGAGCTTATGCATGGTTCAAAGAACATATTTCCATGTAGATGATGATCCACATTGAGCCTGTATCGATCCATACAGAACTCCTCCTTCCAGAGATCTGGAGGGTTGGATTTTGGAAGCAGATGGTCTGTGGGAAGAGTGGAGAACTTTATAATTTTTTTATGAGAAGAATGTATCACTTATGTAATCTAGATTTAAAATCAATTTTCAATAAATGCATCCAAGTCGAAGCATGGGTTATAACTTCCCTTCTTGGCTTGTGGCAGATAACACTGCTGGGTGTCTTGTCACGGCAAGCTTTTCTCTGTTCTCTTTCTGAAAATGACACTATGGAGTTGTGGGTCGTAAGTGTTCATTTTCAACACGGAATGGTTATAAAATGTCAAACCCTTTCACTTTTCCTTTACATTATTTAGCTCTAAAAATTTCCAGGTCCTAAAATAAAATAAACTTCTCTCCTGAGTTTATGTACCTTTGACATATTAAATGTACCACAGTCATTTGAGACTGTGTATCTAAAGGTGGATATCAAAACTGTGTTTGTGATAATCATTTTTCTTCTCATACTATCACAGAGCAATCCCAGGAAATGTTCTTTCATGATTAAAGCAAATCACTGTCTGGGAAAAAAAAATGCACCATTTTCAGTTAACTCCGCTACCAGCAAGTGCCAAATGCATTTGAAGACTGAATGTTTCACACTAGGGAAAGGAAAGTGCAGTGCTAAAAAGCAGCCCTGAGATTACCGAGACAATCTACACACAGGGGTTGGGG
>NW_022196912.1:59406038-59439526 GCF_008632895.1 Mastomys coucha
CAGGGAAGGGTGGGCAGAATGTACATGTTTATTAAGGGCAAAACTACCACCAATGTTCAGAGCTTAGCTTTATATGCGACACAACATGCCCCAGAGAACAACTAAGACTCAAAGAAGACAGAAGGAAAATATGCATATGGCTCCCAACCGTAGACACAAGCAGTTGGGCAACTGTATTAATTGTTATCTAAAAGCCTTGCAGCATATTCTATTTCAATGGTTTTCCACTGTGGCAAGGATCATAGTTCCTACCAGAAAACATAATTTGCACTTGAACTACTGTGTGTTGGAGGCTTTATCAACACAGTTCAGTATTACTTCCTCAGCAGTAAGAATCCCAGGCTAAGGAGACCAGACAGCATACAGGTGCAAACACAGGGTCCAGCTTCTGTTTAAGGAGAAAAGGGAATGGCAGAAAGACTCCTTTCTTCCCCACCTAAATTCGTTTCACTTTAATTATTACTAAGCAAGCACATGCTTGATGATTGGAAGATCAGGAAAGAGAAGGAGAAACATTATATCTGTTTTATAATTGTTTTGTGCCTGTTACTAATTGTGACTCTAAAACATGACCTCTCCTTTGTATTCCCTGTTATTATAAGGGCATGAAGTAATGTTGGAAGCAGAACTAGGAGAGAAAATATTGAACTTGCAATATTATCTCATTCTAGAACTTAAAAGGCCAATTAAGCTTATTAATATCTATGGAAAGAATCTTGGCCCCCATCCATATGCCCAAATCACATGTCATATAGTCAATGTATACAAGAATGCTAAGAAAAGTGTTGTTGCTAGGTGTGTTAGGCATCACCAGGCTTGAAAGTCACTGTGGATTGACCCCTCTCATAAGCAGTTTGTGAAGCAGCAACTAAAACCACCGGCCTCTGAACACTGGTCAGAACAATGGGACCTGAGTTGTACCTAGGGCTGTGGATGAAGACACGACATTCAGAACTGCCTAAAAGATCTTATGGTTGCTATATAGCTGGAATCTTTCTGGTAAAGAGCAGAGATGTACAATTACACCCCGGGAAGAATTAATCCAAATGGTTTTCTGAATCATGTAGTCAGGAAAATGCCCCAAGGGGAAGCTGTCTGTTCCAGAGTCTTTATAAAGAGTACAAAGCCTATGTAAATCAAAAGGATGTTACAACCTCTCTGGTCATTGTCTGCCCAGACCCTTAAGAGTCCCCGATTTTACCCCATAATAACCTGCATGGGTCTGAGCCAACACAAGATTGTCAGAGAGTCTGTGTGAGGCAAGAAGGAAATCAGGTTCAACATGACCCAGGAGCGAGTGTTGGCTCAAACTTCTAGAGTCCGGACTCCGGCAGTTTATTTTAGGCATATTTAAATACAGTAAAATTTGAAATACGTTTCCTAGTGTAACATAATTCCATGTGCACAAGGAGGCATTATTCCATTGAAAATTTTTTGCAAAGGACATGTCACTTCTTCCAGGAGAGTGAGCTCTCTGGATAGACTACCTGTGTTTTCTTAAGAGCCTAGGGAAGGATATGGTATGGTCTCAGTCTTACAGATAGCACAGAGGTCACCTAGTCTCTTAACCATTTCTAGTTCTGAACACAATAAACCCCACCTACCTTCTACACTGTCTTCTCTGAGTTGTTCCCAGGGAAATCAGTCTGGAGCAAGATCATCACAGCCGCAAGTGGGAATTTTTTTTTACTCATCCTTTTCAACAACTCTACAGATTTCAGCACAGTGGAGTTTAGGCTGATCTGCCTAACTAAATACTTTTACAGGTGATTATTTTTAAGTATGAGGGATTGTAACAAGAGCCTTGCCTGACAGTTCATTTTTATACTAAAGTTTCTCAGGATTACCAAAGAGTTATACAGGAATCTCTACAAAGAAATACACACCAACATTGAAATTAATGATTTAAGTTCAAGGAGGAAAAGGCAGAGTTAACATTTCTATAATGAGTTCTTTGCTATGAAAGAAATAAAAATAATAAAACCATATATGGTTCCACATTGGTCATTCAAAGTTCAATTCTCAAAAGGTTTACATCCACTTTTTCTATAGATCAACTTCCTCCCAATGGACTTTGGTTTCTTGTGATCTTAATCAGAGATAGCTCATGCATGTGGGGATATATGTGCTTGTGTGGAGAACATATGAATAAATAAATATTTGGGAGTGTCGCTCATTTCATTTACAGATAGAGCTCTACATTTAAGATTTCTCTTTAAAAAGACATTTTTCCTAAAAATGTTTCAACACAGTAAGGAAAAGAATGCATCAATGTTACTTTCTGGTTGATTTTGTTCTGAAATGCTGACCAGAGTCATTTTTTAAGGAGACACTAATTTAAGCAGATACACATTAAAAGAATGTTTAAAACTACCTTCCTTAGCTTCGACCCACCCACCACCTCCACAGCCATCTTCCTAAAGCGATTAACTTAAGAAATGGGTGATGGCATAATGCATTCTAAAAGAAAATGCTGATTCGCTTAAATAGGTAATTTCCATCTTATTTAACTAGTTTAAATGCAAATGATACATTTTATGTTTTGTTTCTAAGTCTTCTCTTAAAATATGCATATTATTTTGCAGGGAAAATGTAAAAGCTATTTGAAAATATTAGCATATTCTAACATGGAAAACCACAAAGACAGCCTCTACTGCTTTCTCAAAGGCACAACTTGGAAGGACAACAGAAATTGGCCATTCTAGCTTCCTCATTCTAGGATAAAGGACATCAGGCCACTGCCCAATGGCTTAGCACTAAAGCCAGGAACATGCTTCCGGACTTGTAGAGCTTTCTGCCACTTAGGAGCCAACTCAGCTAATGCTAATTTGGTACCTTTTCTTAAACCAACTACCTGTAGAACAAAAAAAGAAAAAAGAAAAAAGAAAGAGAGAGAAAGAACATAAAAGAGAGAGAGAGAAAGACTCTGGGATATAGGTCAACATTTAAATGGAGGTTCTGAGTGATTGTACAAATAACTGATAGACAGCCAAATACTCCGCACATGCTTTGTGTAGAATTTTAGCCGTCCTCTGGGAGATGTTAAAAGATACGCAATCATGTCAGCCCTTGGTGGTACATGCCTGTAATCCCACACCCAGGAGGCAGAGGTAGGCAGACCTCTGAGTTTGAGGCCAGCCTGGTCTACCCAGCAAGTTCCAGGACACTGGGGACTATAAGAAACCCTATCTCAAAACAAACAAACAAAAACAAAAAAACATAGCAAAACCTAAATAAACAAAAAAAGATACATATTTATGATAGTTTTGTGAAATGTGAATAGTATATGCACGCCACCTGTGTTTAATATCCTACAAAAAACTGTAGATTCTCTGACTTGGTGATGATTTTTTTTTTGTCCTATACCCTTTTATTAAGGATTTTTTGTCTTCACCTTTGGCACTAGTGAACAATGAAAGTAATATAAAGCACTGTGTCTTTCCGGGTGACATGATGGAAGGTTGTAAAGACGGCACCTCAACAGCTCAAGGAAATATTTCCAAGGTACTCGCGTCTCCTTTTTTGGGTTCCTGATCTCAATGAAGAAAACAGGAGGTAGAACCTGGCCCAGGCAGTTGCGGCAAAGGAAAAGACAGATCACAAGAGACTAGACCAGAAAATAAAGCCCTTAAACATTCCTTACCTCTGGCCAAGATAGAACCAAAGCCACGCCAGTTTCTGGCCAAGGACAAGAATTAGAACTGCTCACTGTGCGGTTCCTGGCAGGACACTGACTCATCAGTTTCTATCTCCTCCTCTCATCCATAACACTTCAAAAGACTAGAAATTATGATCCGCTGAATCAGAGTAGCAACAAGTTAAAGATTTTTTTTTCCTGTTTAATGACGTGTGTGTGTGTGTGTATGTATATATATATATATATATATATATACATATATATATATGTGCCCATGTGGGCATGTGAGTTTGGTGGTGTTTAACTAAAAGTAATTTGAAGCTCTGAGGGAGGAGTTTGAAGGGGAGGCTCTAGGGATGCATTTGGAAGCCAGAGGAAGCAATTCTGTGATTAGAGTTTGAGCAGTTGCCTCCTTTGGATTATCCCAGTGGATAATCCCTGATTATTCGACTAATGCTCCGTCAGCCCTTCGTGGTGGCTGAGTTTCAGTCTCATTCTGTGCGCATGAGAACCCATGGCTTAGAACCACCTGAGCCTCTGGCTGCCCAGAAAGTTATTTGATTCCGCCTTTGTGAAATCCTTCCCATGCCCTCATTTTAAGACACTTTAGAATAGGGCAAACAGATGCCTCTGCAGCACTTTATGCATGTGGTATTGGTAAATCATCACTCACTTAAGTGAATGTCATCATCACAAATTCTCTGTTGCAGAGAGAGTTTTAACTATCATTTTAAAATGTCACTATAACAAGTGCTTAGAAAGTGCTTTTGAGGAGAAGCATTGACCCTCGTTTGGGCTCACATGATAACTAAGAACTGGATTAAAGCTGGGCATCTAAGCCTTCAGTTGTACTTATCTACTTTACTTGAGGTCAGTCACTGGCTTATTCCTGCACATAGGAATATTAATCACTCAAAGAGTGTTCATCTGAACACTGGTAATACTTTCAAGACCTAAGGCACAGGGGACTTCTTGCTATCAACTTTTACAATGTTCTGATCCAGACCCCTAAAATACCCCCTGGAGGTTTCCAATCATTCTGGAGCTTGCTGATGTAAGAGTCTATCATGAGCTCACCCTTAAGTAGGATGGACAATTTGTAGCAACAGAAGGTAACTTTTGAGAGGCACTTATCTTCTACCATTTGGGATGCGGGGAACAGCAGGCTTGGGAGCAAGTACATTTATTCACTGAGCTATCCTGCAGACTGTTTTGTTTTATTTTATTTGCTTTATTTTATTATTTTATGAGACATAGTCCTCAAATGCACTTCAGTCCTTCTAACTCACCCATCTATATAATAAACCCTTTGGGCATGAGCCATTGAACCTAGCTGAGGTTACTTTACTTTAATAGATGTTGTTGACAAAGGTACATATCTAGAAGTAAATAAAGTCAGACCCTTACCACACCTAACTCTAGCCCATGAAATTTCACCTGGGGCTTTTTGTCCACCAAAAGTTACTTGTTCCAAGTTTGGAGAACTTCCTAATTGATTTGAGGAAGGTATTGCTATTAGTCTAGGCTGAGTAAATGCCAAGTATGTTTATGAATGCCCTCTAATGCATGGCATTAAAGATAAAGATAGTCTAATAACAACTCCAAGGACCTAAACCATTTATTTTCAACCTGTGTCTCATGAACCCTTTGCCAGGGAGGGGGGATATCACATATCAGATAGCCTGCATACAAGATATTCACATTACAATTCATAAAAGCAGTAAAACTAGCTATGAAATAGCAACAAAATAACTTTAAGGTTGTGGTCACCACAACATGAAGAACTGTATTAAAGGGTTAGGAAGGTTGAGAACCACTGCAAGCCATGAATCAGGAGACCTAGCTAGACTGACAAAGGCAGGGAGAAAACTATAGGGTACTGAAGCCCACCTGGTCCCAAAAGGACACACTCTGTCCTTCTGACATATGTGCTTTCTGAAAAATGGTTTATTAGCATATGCTAATTATGAATATCATTATATTTTCATACATGTACATATGCCCCTCTATTTCAGTCACATTTACCCATCCTGGTTTCCCTCTCTTGTCTTCCCATTCCTTCTGAGTCCCTGAGATCCTTCATCTTCCTAACTAGCCCTCTCTTTTACTTTCATGTTTGTTTTATATGTACGATCCCATGAGTTTCATTAAGGTTGCATATAGTATAAGCACTTAACAGTGGCTATACTACTGAAGAAAATGTCTCTTTATCCCCCAAGAATCATTAATTTTATGACCTCAGGGAAGATCAGAAGAGACTCATGATCACATCTGTACTGGCTGGTTTTGTGTGTCAACTTGACACAGGCTGGAGTTATCACAGAGAAGGGAGCTTCAGTTGGGGAAGTGCCTCCATGAGACCCAGCTGTGGAGCAGTTTCTCAATTAGTGATCAAGGGGGTAGGGCCCCTTGTGGGTGGTGCTATCCCTGGGCTGGAGGTCTTGGGCTCTATAAGAGAGCAGGCTGAGCAAGCCAGGAGAAGCAAGCCAGTAAAGAACATCCCTCCATGGCCTCTGCATCAGCTCCTGCTTCCTGACCTGCTTGAGTTCCAGTCCTGACTTCCTTTGGTGATGAACAGCAATATGGAAGTAAGCCAAATAAACCCTTTCCTCCCCAACTTATTTCTTGGTCATGATGTTGTGTAGGAATAGAAACCCTGGCTAAGACAACTATGAAGGCTGGCCAGCAGGTAAGATGCTCCCAACCCTGTTCCAGGTGCATTTCTTTATATCCAGTGATCAGGGAATGTGGGATTGTCAATAATAGGTTTTACTCTTTTTCTTAGTTAGAATTTCTATTGCTATGATAAAACATCAAGAAACTTGGTGTCTTAGGGTTTTACTTTGTAAAAACACTATGACCAAAGTAATTCTTATAAGGACTATATTTAATTGAGGTTGGGTTATAGGTTCAGAGGTTTAGTCCATAATTATGAAGGCAGGAACATGGCTTCATCTAGACAGGCATGGTACACAAAGAGCTGAGAGTTCTACATCTTCATCTGAAGGCTTCTAGTAGAATATTCCCTCCCAGGCAGCTAGCATTTGGGTATTAAAGCCCACACCCACAGTGACACACCTACTCCAACAAGGGCACATTTCCTAACAGTGCTGCTCCCTGGCCCAAGTATATATAAACTATCACAATTGGGAAGGAAGGAGTTCTTTTCAGTTTACAAGCCCAAATTACAGTTGATCCTAAAGGAAAGTCAGGACAGGAACTCAAGGCAGGTACCTGGACTAGAACTGAAGCAGAGGCTTTAAAGGAATGCTGCTTACTGGCTTGTGTGCTATGATTTGCTCAGCTTGCTTTCTGATACAACTCAGGACCACCTGCCCAGGAGTGACACCAGCCCCATAGGATGGGCTCTTCCAACATCAGTCATTAATTAAGACAGTACCCCATAGACTTGCCTACAGGACACTCTTATGAAAGCATTTTCTCGATTATAGTTTCCTCTTCTCACACGACTCTGGCTTGTGTCCAGTTGACATAAAACTAGCCAGCATACAACCTAGTTTGGGGGCAACCAACAGTAGCAGCACTTGTCTCTATTATTTGGAGGACCTCCAGGCCTCCTTTATAATCCACTCCAAGGAAGATAGCCTATCCCTGAGACTAGGACATTCAGCTAACAGACTCAAGGCTTCTGGGAAGAACTTTTTCCACCACAAACTGTATCTCTTTTCAACCACTATGAAGATTTCCCTCATTCCCTTGCCCACTCACCAACTCCTCCAACCCCAGTTTTCCCCTTTCTACTATCATATCACACTATACACCCCACTTAAAGAATCATTTTGTCTCTTACCTTTCCCTTTCAGCATTCTTACCTCTGCCCACACTCGCATTCACATAAATGTTCATATGAAAATCTGCATCTGAGAAAGAATTTGCGGGGTTTATCTTTCTAAATGTGGGTTATTTCATTAAACATAGTGTTCTCCAGTTCTATCCCTTTCACAATAAATTTCATAATTCCATTTTACTTTGTGGTTGAATAAAATTACATTGTGCAGATACCAGATATTCATTATCCATTCATCAGCTTGTGGACTTCTAAGCTGATTCTGTTTTCTTGGACATGTAAGAACCTCTGTGGTGGGATACAGAGTCATTTGTGTATATGCGCAGGAATGATATAGGTGGGTTAATAAATATGATTCTGAAACTGTTTTGGTTGTTTAAATAATCTTCATTTATGAAAAAATAAGAAATTTGCAGGAGCACCTGATAGAGGAAGCATTTTCTCTTTTTATGTAAATCTGTCATGGAACTTGAGATGAAAATCAACCACTCCCAATCAAGAGTTGGACATAATCTCCTAACCACTTCACATCACATTCAAAATTCCTAACAAGACCTGCTTTTTCCCCCAGGAACGATCATTCATATGTAAGAATTGACTTAGTAGAAAGCAGTTAAAGGACTAGGAGCTAAATAAAGCTGAACAAGAATGTGACAAAGAAAAAACCTAGACTGGATTCTGTGTGAGGTCCTAGAACTGAGAATTAAAGTCACAGAGAACATGGAGAAATGAAGCCAGCAGGATGTAAAAAAAAAAAAAAAAAAAGAGAGAGAGAGAGAAGGAGAGAAAAGAGCAGCTGAAGAGAAACCCAGACACATCATCTTCTGGTAGTGTGTTGGTCTTGGACCAGGACTCCTTCACCACGAGCATTTATAAGTATCTCTGTCTTTGGGGCAGGTAGGAAAAGCTGATTGGGCAAAAGAAAGTAACTACATTTTTGCTCAGCAAACAATCAAATAATAATCCAATCTCTGATAGCTGTGCAACCTTCTCTATGACTTCTGTAAGTGTCATTTGAACAGTTTTAAAACAGGAATGATAATTGCTACTGATACACCTGTCAGCATTAAAGAGCTGGGCAGGTAAGGGTTCTAAAGTTCTCTTCCTCCTCCATCTATCTACTCACACTGTAGTGAAGGAAAGAGAAAAGCAGGAGCTATTTGTGAATCAGTTACTGAAGTTCTTCAAATATTTATGTCTTTTTAAAAATTATGAAGTAAATTCTATGGCAAAATAAACAACATCTAAGAAGATTTCATTTGCAATACCCTCAATACTTTTGAAAAAGTGAATGTAGATTTATAAAATTAGATATTCATATGAAATAAAAGAAACTAATATTAGTTTCTTGAGGCTTCCTTACTTTGGAACTGGTGGAAAATAAAGAACTGTAAGACATAGATTCTTCACTAAAGGAGTTAAAATTCGATGAGAAGTTCAAAACAAGTGAAAAGTCTTAGATATATTAAAAATTAAGCAACAGCTCAAGAAATAATAGAAAAGATTTCATGAGGCAGTTCATGATTAATTTCCAAATGAATTGTGCCGACAATAATTGTTATATGAATTTAGAAGAGAAAAAAATTTCCCCTGCATATACAGTTAGAGAATGAATACATCAGTGGCTCATGGGCAAAAATCATCCTCCTGGCCTATTCAAACATTTCATAGACTTTATTTTTTCCTTTTGGGTTTTTGTTATCTTTCTTTTTAAAAACATAATAATGTTAATAATTTTATTTAATTATTAATTAACTTTATTTATCTATAAATATTACTTTATAATGATAATTAATAAATTAATTAAAACATACATTGTCATCACTAAGAATGGGAGGGTAATGCCTCCTCCCTTCCAGGGAAAACCTTTCCAGACTAAATTGGCTCTCTTGGGAATTTGCTGAAGGGAAGGAAGAGGTATCCAGTTACCACTGTTAACTCACTCACTCGTTTGTGCTCAGGCACCCTGCTGTCTGGGCATCCCTAACCCAGAAATGCAGTCCTTACCTGTCCCACTGCCAGAAATTCTTGGAAACAACAACCTTAAATTGACTTCCTATTTCACAAGGCAAGCACCAAGGTAAGAGGCAGAGGTAAGAATATCAGTCCTAAGTGATCTTCAGGTTAGATCTGGCTCCATGGGCTGACTATTTCATAATAAGATGAACAGGACTCAATCTTCACACCTCAAGAACAAGAACACACAGAACCTAGAGGCCGTGACGGAAGTTTGAGACCTTTGGGGGGTTGGAGCGAATGAATTAACAGACATCCTTGGATTTCAGCAAGCACCCTAACTGCAGAGCGGCAAACAAACACAAAGAGAACCATGTACAGTAGCTGTCTTTTATTTAACACCATTACTTTGGAAGAAGAGTGAGATGTTTTCATTTTAGTAGTCAGAAGATCATTTGTTCTCCAAGATCCTTTTCTCTTTTATCTAAGCACGTGTCTGTCCTTGTGGGAATGAGCTGATATTGACTGCCTTGACTTGCTTCAAAAGTTATTTTGTTCACTGAGAAGCCAAACACTCTGTGAAACAATCTGCATAGCCAAGGGTTGTTCCCACCCCCCAAAGGTTGTTTTTTAAGCACACTATTTCAAAGGTAGTTGACTCACATTCTGAGTTCTACTTCATATTTCCACGAGTTTTAATACCTTAATAACACTTAGTCTCTGGAGCCAGCTTCTGAATTTTAATCAGCAGTCAAGAGAATCATTTTACTATGTGAAGTCAGAAGTAGTAACTTAGAATTGGGAGAGAAGCATTGTCTGTCAGAGAAGAATCACCACACCTAATATTGTGCCTATACTAGAACAGATGAATAAATTAATTTGTTAAAAATACCGTTTGTTGTTTTGCTTTTCTGTTTGGTTGTTGTTGTTGTTGTTGTTATCATCATTATCTATTCTTCTCTCATACAATACATCCAACTGCAGCTTCCCCTCCTCCCTCTCTTTCTAGTTCTCCCATACACACCCTCCTCCAGGTGCACATCCTCCATTGTCCCCCCAGAAAAGCAATATTTCAAACATTGGTTTTTCACACAGGGGCTCTTTGGAATATACATGCCCCCAATGTCTTATACACTGAAGTTTCTTCATTTAATATATTTTAAATGACCAACTGAGAGATTCATGGATACCCAAGTTTCATTTTCAACATAATTTCTTAGGACTGATTCGTATCTGAATATGCCAATGTCTCTTCCATGGTGTTTAAGATCATCTTTGGCCACTAATCTCCTTAAGCGAAGATAAAATTTCACTCTGGTTAAGAGGAAACAGTTCAAAATATATTTATTTTTCAAAGTTTCCCTAGACATATACAGGATCTCTTATAAATTCTCTAAATTTATAGTTTTAAGAATGAATGGCGTTAGCCCACCAACCTGGCATCATCACCATTGGATTTATAATTAAACTGATTGCAATCTTTTGTAAAATATTCATTCATACACACACAGGAAAATGTAGAGAGAAGGTGGTTTTTGTTCCTATATAAAACCATTTTTTTCTACTGTAAACAGGCATATAAGGAAATAGATAATAATGAATAAAGTACTTTAATGGTAAAGCACATGAGACTTTCTAGATACAGCAGTATAAAGATCCAAATGTGACTCCCATCATAGACAGCCCTAAGACTAGGACAGTGTTAATATACAAACTCAGCTCTAACTATCAGGGATATAATATCTCTTCCATGATCCTCACATAAGTGTAAAACAAGTGAGTCACAGATTTCACCAAAATAAGGCAAACGTGGCCCAAAGTTGCTCTAGGTGCATTTGCTCATTCAGGCAGCTGCTCGATCAGAACCTCTGAGCAGCTGCAGCACTGGCTCCTAGTTAATTCCAGGCTACCTGGAAAGGCTCACTACAGCATAAAGTTGAGAATGGGAGAGATGAGATAGTGGGAATGAGTGTGGATAATGTCGCACTTTTAAAAAGCGGTGCCCTCGTTAGTATCAGCTATCAACTTGACATAGCCTCGAATAACCTGAAAAAAAAAAAAGAGTTTCATCTGAGTAATAGTCCTAGACTGGCCTGTAAGGAACTGCCTTTACTATTAATTAACTTAGAAAATCCCAGCCCACTGTGGGTGGTCCCTGGGCAAGTGGTCCTGGGCTGTATGAAGAAGTTAGCTAACCATGAGCCTAAGTAAGTCAGCAAGCAGCAGACCTCCATCATTTCTGCTTCGAGTTCCTCAGGAGTCTCATCTTCACAGAATATGTGGCTACAGATGAGGGTAAGGGCACAAAGGCATGACTCTGCCAGCAAGACAAAAAAATTATATAGTAAAGGCTTCTTATCTGATAGCTGTTCTGCACTCTAGCAAGCCATGAACTCATGACTCATGTACAACTGTGTCCACTCTTTACCAAAATCAGCAAAGTTCTGTGTTCTCTTCTTTTGTGAGATCCTCTTATGAGCTCTCTGTTGCATCTTGTCACATACTATATAAGCAATAAAATATCCCATGGAGGAGGATGGCTGTGGAGATGGCCTGCTGGGAAAAAAAGTTTTCCATGCAAACCTAAAGATTTGGATGTGGTGTCTGCATAAAAGCTGAACATAATTGCAAACATCCATAACTCAACCACTAGGGTATTGTAGAAAGATGGGATAATCCTTTGATATCACTGGCCAGCCACTCAGTCAAATCAGTAAGGTGGAAGTTCAATGAGAGACCTTGTCTCAAAAAATATGGAGAGAAATAGAGGAAGACACTGGACATTGGTAACTGGTATTCATGCATGAAAGCATAAGCAGATACATCTTTACACACACATACACCACACATATGTGCACACATACACACACACACTCATTCACTCCTCACTATTGCCAGATGCATGAGAAAGTTATCCATCATCTTATTTTCTCAATGTAAACAATCTCAAAATCTGATCCTTTTGGTGCTTTCATTCTAGGGCCACTGTTCTGAGTGCATTTCCCTCACTCTGGTAAGGTTTTTTTTCTCATCCACTACAAGTTATTGAACTGTCACTAACAGGAGCAGTTAGTCTAAAACACAAAGCTGCGTTGCCTGGAAGAAAGGTTCTTACAATGAGGACTCCCATCATAAAGTCAGATGAAAACTCTTCAACTGTGTAAACATGTAACCCAAGGACAATAAACTTATCCTAGAGAACTCTTTGGACCACTAATTCTATTTAAAAACTACTGAAGTTAGAAGTAAAAACACTTGGATAAATAATGGGGAACATAAGACCCTTCAAAGTCTGTTTACTGCCTGCCTCTAGACTCATTTGTTATATTTGGTGCACAAAAAGTAAAAAAATAATTGCTTGCAGTTCTTCAAGTACACCCCTATTTTATATAAGTGTAAACCAGAACTTCTTTGTAAATTATTATTGATGTCCTAATATATTTAGCATTTATCAATGCAGCTTCAAAAATCCAGCTTGTAAGTCTCTTCTCCTAGAGGACTCCATTCAAGGCCTCATGCCACAGCACTTCCTTTGTAAACTTTCTACAGTTTGCCTATTGCCTCCATGAATTCAAAGTTTGAGTTTCGCATAGGAAAGATGTTGTTTTATTATTTTGGAATAGCTCCATCTCCTAGAAGAGCTCCAAGTATGGAATAGTTATTCATGGTGTATTTCCAAAGGAATCATTTGAAAACAGATAGGCCCATAGTTGACTTATAACAATATTTTGGATATTAATAAGAAATTGAGTAATTATCCTTAAAACTATTCTTACCTAATTTTGACACCAATTATTTGGAAGTTTTCTTGTGCACCAGGCATACCAGAAAAGTTTTCTTAAAATTAGGGAATTGAAGCCTCCAGTTTACTGAGCCAGAATCCCTAAGGCTAAAAGCTCTGATGTCCACATTTTTAATAGGCTGCTCAGGTGAACTTAATGCACTATATCCTCAAGATTTAACAAAAATAACTTTTGGTCTCAGGACAGGGACCAAATATACATTCTTATTTGTTTCCTCTTCATGAGCATAGACGTTAAAGTCCATTACTACAGAGGGCAGCAAAGGACAATCAACGTTGGTCACAACTGGCATGCTTCCCTTGATGACAGAGAAGAAATGAAAAAGCACTCAAAAGTGGAAGGTAAAAGGAGGTCCCGGAAGTCATTTAGACAGTTCCAGTTGAAAAGCAAAGCAAGAAAATTAGCATCCTGGTGCCAAGAAACTTTATTTTCACTTTTCCTCAGGGCATAAATAATTTATAAGTCAAATAGAATTGTTCTGGCCTCAGTGATTTTGCATAATGGCTCTTAGCATGGTATATGTGGCTTGTGTTCAGTAGTATTTTCCTTGCACTTATTTCCATATAGCCTCGACCACACCATTCCCTAATCATCCCAACAGCTCTGGCCCAGGCCAATATCCTGTGAAATGACAAAATTGAAAAGACTAGGTATTAAGACAGAAATATCCCATAAGATTGGCCTGGTCAAAATTTGAGAGCTTGCTGCCAGCCTACAGATTTTCTCTTAGGTCAAGAAGAGAGTGAGCATAACTCCTAGATTCCCTCTCTCTTTCTAGACTGTTACTTATTCTTGAATTTAATTCTTATTCTTATTACCTTTATGTTCCATATTTTATTTGTATATATCCTAGCCATGGAAGTGTCTCATTTGCACAGAGATTCAGTGGGAAATACTGTCAGGCACAGAGCTGATTGACAACTCTACTTGCTGCCTTTTTGAATTGTCTTTTTGCTCCCAGAGCAATGAATCAGCACTTGTTTCTGCCTCATAGGGTCAAGCTCTCCACAGAGCCAGGACTTGTCAGTCTTCCAGACCTTTCAATATTTTTCTATAAGTCTGCCCCAACTCTTCCTGTTCATGCACATCAGCCTCCATGGAGGTGGGAGAGCACTCTGAGTTACCTTCTTCCTTGGTTTTTAGCCTTCACAAAGATTTCTTGAATTCAAGATAACTTGAATATGCAATTGCCTTGACCTCCCGAAGGGCTGGTTTCAGCTGAGTATGGATGTAATGCCACTCCTGTAATCCCAACATTAGGAAGGCTAAACCAGGAGGGTTGTTATGGACTCAGGGTCACAGTGAGCTACATGGTAAGTTTCTGGTCAGCTAAATTATGTCACAAACAAACAACAAAAGATTACTACATATTCTTCATAATTCTTAATAAAAAATAGAAATACAAGGGGTGATCTTTTAGCCATCCACATCAGATGTCTAGAAATGCAGGTGGAAATGATACCCTCCAAACCTTTACATCTGTCAGCTGAGTTCCTCCAAGCAATCTCCACCATCAATGCAGACATTCAAAAGTAATCATTCAACCAAGCTTCCTCTGATTCTTAATTCATATAATTTAGAGGTGAAATCTCAAAGTAGTCTTTTAAGATATTAATTATGGAGTTGTTAAAAGCAATAGCTATCTAAAACAGATGGTACTTATTTTATTTCCTTGACATTTCTCTCCTGTTTAATTGAATTTAAGTATCTTCTGCCAGGGAAATGGTTCAGTGGGTGAAGGTGCTT
This sequence comes from Mastomys coucha, assembly GCF_008632895.1. Taxonomy (NCBI): domain Eukaryota; kingdom Metazoa; phylum Chordata; class Mammalia; order Rodentia; family Muridae; genus Mastomys; species Mastomys coucha. The sequence continues at coordinate 59,420,989 of NW_022196912.1, forward strand.
GCCACCAAGTCCTATGACCTAAATTGAGAGAGTAACAACTTTGGCAAGTGATCTTTTTATCTACACACACAGCATCCACACAGACACACAGTAAGTAAATGTTAAAATTTATTTTTAATAATCAACATATTATTTATACATTTTCATTTTAAAATGGAAATGTTTTAAAACCCACCTGAGAGTTTTTTACATTCTCTCCTGCTACAAGAAACTAATCTAAAATTACTTGTTTTTCAGATCTGACCTACTGGGTGAAATAGAAACTACTTTATGATTCCGGGTGCTCAAAGTTTCCCTTTAACAGTTGCCCTGCCTTGGAGCTTTAATTTATTGGCTCACTTGCCATCTCAATTTTATAGAAACCAACTCAGTAATCTCCCAGTTAGTATGCAATTCTGCAAGAATTTAAATGCTTAAAGAAAGTGGGGGTGGTACAATGGGAAGCCTTTCAAAAATTTGAACTGTTGGGGGAAAAAAAGCATGCTGCTACAGGCTGATTTGAAATGGAACACTGATTTTATTTTGATCAATAAATCCAGATAACACAGGACATTTCCATTCTCAAACACTGCAGCTTTTGCTTCATTTTAACTGAATGTGTCTGGTGGAATCTTGCTTTAGTTCCATAAAACAGACTGACAATTTTTCCCCAGCCAGACAAGCTACACCTATCTGAAATCAATCTTTTAGCATGGCAGAAACATTGTAAATTGTAAGGCAGTATGTATACTAAAGCAAGTGTCATAGTTAATTCTAACAATTATTTAAAAGCTTGTCAGGATTTTGATAATAGTAGAGAGATGAGAACTTCTTACACAGCATGCCAGATCAGTACAATTTCCAATTTGAGATTATAGGACTTTGACTAACATGTCATCAAGTTCACACACTATTTATGGTCAATATGCTCAAGAAATTAAAAGCACTCAATCTTATGCACAGAGAATGATTAAAAGAGAAGAGCTGAAGATACTTCGGTTGTGATAAATATGTGCCTTCAATAGACACATAGAGTCTTTTCCTAGTAAGCCAGCACCTGCGGTCATACACTTCTGGAAACTTCCCCATTCCGATAGCCTTTAGAGTTAGCAATAGCCCTGGGCCATCCCAATAGTCTTCTACCTAAATCAATTGATTCCATAAAAATGTATAATTGTTTCTCGGGCTCACAACTCTGAAATGATGAGCCAAAACAACAAACCTTTTCTCTTTTAAAGATATCCCAAGTATTTTGTCACAGTACTGAAAAGCTGACCAACACAATTATGCTGGTCTAACTTCTGAGAAAGTCTTAAATTTGACATAAGATTTTACTATAAAGTGTTTTGAATGAGTCTGCTTGAACATCCCCAACTACCCATGCTAAGCACATCTCAAGATGCTTGGCTAGTTCAAAAGCAAAGCCCCTCTTTTTACATGTATAGGTAAAAATTGATTTAGAGGATTTGACACTTAAAATATTTGGCACTGATTAAAATTCACTCAAGGTTTAAAAAAATGTATAATTATTTCTAATCATTGTACCTTCTTTTAAGATTTTTTTATTAATTTATTTACTTATTGAGAAAGAGAGAGAGAGAGAGAGAAGGAGAGAGAACACCATGATGCATGTATAAAGAGCAAGGATATATGAGAAAGTCAGTTCTTTCCTATCAACATGTGGGTCCTAGGGATTGAAGGGACAACAGGCATGGTGGCAAGTGTCCTTACCCACTGAGCCACTTCAATGGCCCCATTTAAAACATTTTTCCATTGCTACATCTCAAAACTAAAGGGACTCTAGTCAGCCTGCAAATGGCAAACATGGTTCTGGCCCTTCTTCCCCACTCCCTCCTCCTTGCTAAGAACTGTTATATTACATTCCTAAAGCTAGCCACCTAGGTGTATTTCCTTGTTTGGCCACTTCCTCCTCCTGAGACTGACTACCAAGGTCTATCTTCCAAAGTATTGAAATCCATCAATCAAAAGCCCCTTCTAACTTAACTAATTAATATGCTAAGTGAAAATTAAAGACACATTCTAACACAGGGTTTCCCCTTTTACATATATAAACCATCATTTGCCTATGGGCCACATATGTCTTCATATCTAAGGGCAGTTCATTGTAGTTTTCCCCTCCCCTGACCCAGTCCCCTCCTCCCTCCCCCTGAGACAAATACCCTCCTCCCTCTCCCTTGTTCCTTTCCTCCTTCTCCCTCATCCTGTATCTCCTGTCTTTGTCTCTTATTTTCCACTCTTTGTCCCTTTGGGGCAAATATATGTCCTTTGTGCTGAGAACTTGGTCTTGGGGTGTTCTGAGCTGATACCAGTCCTTACAAAATTCCATTTTTTTTAAAGTAGAATCCACACATTCAAATATACACACATCCATGCATCCAATATGTTTGAATAAAGCTTTAAATAGTAGAAGATAGTGACTTAATTGTTTGTTTATTTATTTATTTATTATTTAATCTTTTTTACAATCCAGACTTTATCCCCCTCTTGGTCCACCCTCTGATGGTTCCACATCCCATACCTCCCCCCTACCCTAGTCTCCAAGAGGATGTCCCCATCCCCTCCTCACAGACCTCCCCACTTCCTGGGGCCTCAAGTCTCTTGAGGGTTAGGTGCTTCTTCTCTGACTGAAGACCTGGCAGTCCACTGCTGTTTATGTGTTAGGGGCCTCATATCAGCTGGTGTGTGCTGCCTCTCAGTGTCTGAGAGATCTCAGGGTTCCAGGATAGTTGAGACTGCATGTCTTCCTATAGGATCACCCTCCTCCTCAGCTTCTTCCAGCTTTTCCCTAATTCAACTACAGGGGTCACCAGCTTCTGTCCATTGGCTTGGTGTAAATATCTGTATCTGACTCTTGCAGCTGCTTGTTGGGTCTCCTAGAGAGCAGTCATGATAGGTCCCTTTGTGAGCACACGATAGCATCAGTAATAGTGTCAGGCTCTGGGTCCTCCCCTTGAGATGTATCCCAAGTTGGGCTTGTCACTGGACCATCTTTTCCTCAGGCTCTTCTCCATTTTTGTCTCTGCAGTTCTTTTAGACAGGAACAATTATGGGTCAGAGTTTTGAACTGTGGGATGGCAACCCCAGCCCCTCCACTTAATGCCTTGTCTTTCTACTTGAGGTGGGCTCTAAAAGTTCTCTCTCCCCACTATAGGGCATTTCACATAAGGTCCTTCTTTTTGAGTCCTGAGAGTCTCTCACCTCCCAGGTCTCTGGTACATTCTACAGGGTCTCCCCACATTCCACCTCCCAAGGTTGACTATTTCTGTTCTTTCTGCTAGCCCTGACATCTTCAGTCCTGTTCCCCACACCCAATACCCTCTTTCCACTCCCTGTCCCCTTTTCCACCCATGTCTCTCCCTCCTTCCTCCCCCTGTGATTGTTTTCTTCTCCCTGCCAAATGGGACTGAGACATCCTTACTTGGGTCTTTCTGCTTGTTAGCTTTTTTGAGTTCTGTGGATTATCTGGATATTCTGTTCTTTTTGGCTAATATCCACTTATTAGTAAGTGCATATCATGTATGTCCTTTTGGGTCTGAGTTACTTACTCAGGATGCTATTTTCTAGTTCCTCCATTTGACTGCAAAACTCAGGATGTCCTCATTCTTAATAGCTGAATACTATTGCATTGTGTAAATGAACCACATTTTCTATATCCATTCTTCTGTGCTGGGACATCTGGGTGGTTTCCAGATTCTGGATATCACAAATAAGGCCATTATGAACATAGTGGAGCACATGCTCCTGTGGTATGCTGGGGCATCTTTTGGGTATATTCCCAAGACTGGTATAGCTGGGTTCAGATAGATCTATTTGCAGTTTTCTGAGGAACCTTCAGATTGATTTCCAGAGTGACTGTACAAGTTTGCAATCCCACCAGAAATGGAGAAATGTTCCTCTTTCTTCACATCCACGCCAACATGTGCTGTCACCTAAGATTTTGATCTTAGCCATTCTGATTGGTGTAAGGTGGAATCTCAGGGTCATTTTGATTTGTATTTCTCTGATCACTAAGGACTTCGAACATTTCTTTAAGTGCTTCTCAGTCATTCAAGATTCCTCTGTTGTGAATTCACTGTTTAGTTCTATACCCCATTTCTGATTGGGTTGCTTGGTTTCTTGGTAGTTAGCTTCTTGAGTTGGGAGCAATATAGTGTAAATCTGTCTTTGATAATAAGATTTCCTTTTTAGGGCTAAGAGTGGTGCCACATACCTATTTCCCCAGATCTCTGGAGGCAGAAGTAGGGATAAGGTGTTCAAACCCAGCTTCAACTATGTATCAAGTTTGAAGCCAGACTGGATTATATGTCTCAAAAATCCATAATAAAAGTTGTGTGACATATTTTAAAAATTGATTTATTCTTCCCAAATTTCATACATTTCTTAAACTTCATGATTGACCTAGCTGTGCTAATGGAAATGACTTGGGGTGATGGATCATGAAGAAATAATACATACATACATACATACACACACACACACACACACATACATACATACAATATGTACATATGTACATAAATACATATATCTGGATTTGGGTAGGCCATGCATTCTGATGGAGATGTACCACAGCATCATGTTTATTTTATTCATGTGAAGTGAGGAGTATGTTTATTGAATATAGCTAAACAAGGATGCAAGTTTAGATAACCTAGGTAGAGGGTCTCTATAAGGAGCAATGTCTGGCTATAAACATCCTAGAGAAGAAAGCTTCAACTGACACTTTCTCCAAACAAGGTCAAGATGTACATATGGACCAAGAGAAGGCTTTACCATTGCCATGAGTCTGTGGTACTAGGTCCTTGTCATGGCCTTTCCCATTTCAACAACATGCAGTCAGCCAGGGCTCCCTCTACAATCCATAATACATATTTAATGCACTTTGACCATTTGATAATGTGAATTATTAAAAACTATATTTTATTGTACTAAAAATATTAAATTTACCCACAGTAAAAATGGTAAGTATGCAGTACCTTATTGTTGAATATAGGTACAATGTCACATGATGACACTCTAGTTTATATGCCATGTGACTGTATCTACATGCCAGATGACTGGCAACTCCCTACTTTATTTTCCTACTTGTTAGCAGTTTGTCTAATTATCAAGTTTGAAGATTGATAATGCTGATTTAAAGTGCAGAGACTTGGGGATCAGCTCCTCTATGTTTTTCATGCTCTCCCTCCTGCTGCTTCTTTCTCTTTGTTCTGATTTGAATATCCTCTACCTTTCAATCCACATGTCCTAGCAGATCATACCCCTGAGTTTGCAACTCAAACTTTGACATCTCGCCAAACCCTCAACCTGCTTCAGCCTATGACCATTCAGTACATAGTTCTCATTACCATTCAGTACCTAAGAAATAAAAGACTCAATCTAGAAGCTTTTATTTTCCAAAAGTAAAAACTGAATTCTGAGCAGCATAGTGGATATTTTATCACTGTCTACTAGAAACAAAGCAGTAATTAAAACTATTTCTCTAGGGAACATCACTCCATCAAAGGTGTGTTCTTTGAGATTACTAAAAAACTTGAAAACTCTTTGATTTACCAAGAAAAGCGAACAAAGAACAACAAAAAGGTACTTCAAAGGTGATTGCTATTGGAAAAATGATTAAGTTTAGTTCTCAAATTCCCATTAAGTCATTACTTTGGATTCCAGGTTTTCAGAGAAATAACACCTTCTCCTCTATTTTTTCTGGATATAGTCTTCAGCAGAATCTTAGCTCACAGCAGCTGATTCAGCTGTGCATGTTTGTGTTGTTGAGTTGTTTCCATGGTCATCTCCAGCAACAGATCAAGACAATGTACATAAACGTGGTTAGTTATCGCCTTCCTCGGTGAGTTCTTAGGTTGGTCTTCAGCTTTGTGTATCACGTGCTCTTCCCTTTTGGGGCATCTTGCAGGGCCCAGTATATAAACTAGCTGCTTGAGTTTCTGGCTTGATGTCCCTAAAATGACAAGACCAAAACTTAAGATCACAAAAGTAATGAAATCTACTCCACCCATATGTTATTTTTGTCAGTGTATTTTACACAGCAAAAGAAATAACTAGAACACTCTGAAGGCTCATGAGACAGACAAGTGATACAGGATAGAAAACAAGAAAACATGTTTCAAACAAGGGGACAATGAGAACCTACAACCAAGGTTGTAGGTTTTGTCTCCACATGGTACCCACCATGGCACACTTGTATCTAAGCGCACACACACACACACACACACACACACAACATTGTAAAAAGAGAGAGATTCTAATTTGTTATACAAGTAGTGATATTGAGTATACATTAGAATATAAATGTCTACAGTTCAAATTAATACAACATGGAGGCATGACTTTGTGAGTGGTTAGTCTAGACATTAGAGAATTACCTTAAAATAAAAAAAAAAAGGAAATGACAAACTTTAAAAGAATAGAGATCCTCCATTGACTTCCATGTTTTTTTTAATTTATTTATTTATTATATGTAAGTACACTGTAGCTGTCTTCAGACACCCCAGAAGAGGACACCAGATCTCATTACGAATGATTGTGAGCCACCATGTGGTTGCTGGGATTTGAACTCACGACCTTTGAAAGAGCAGTCGGCACTCTTAACTGCTGAGCCATCTCACCAGCCCTGACTTCCATGTTTTAATGTAGGACTTTTACATCTGAATACTTCATATAAAGCAAGATGTAGACAGAGGCAAAAGTTTATGTTTTCAGCAAATCCTACCACTCTGACCACTCTCAAAGCAAAGAATCGTGGTTGATTTCATTTTTCCTCTCACTTATATAGGAAGTTTGGCACCATTAACTTCCTTTCCCACCCTTCCTCACAGAGGACTCTCTATGCCAGCTGAAGTCTGATATATATTTATATACATATGTATATGTATATATATATTAATATAATTTTGTTTACTAATATAATTTGTACAAAGTATTTTGGGTTTTGTTTACTATATATCCTAAAATAAGAAAGATGTGGGCACAGTTATATGAAAATATTCACCACTATCATTACTGAACTCTACACTCCTTCTTCAATCCAGGCAATGGCAAAGGATTTAAGGAAGATAATGAAAAAGGAGAGGAAAGGATGAAATAGAAATTAAAAGATATTCAAAAGGAGTGTTTATAGTATTAACTCATTTCTAAATGGAAAGACAAATCTATCAAGAAGCCTTGATATGTGGCCCTACCCTTTACTGTATCCATAATTTATCTCATCAACTCCTATGACCTTTGTTTAACTTACTCAAACTCTTATGAAAAAAAGGGAATAAAATTTCCTTTATAAATTTTGGGATCCCTAAGTCTACTTTAAAAAGTCATTCCTTTCCTATGCACTCTCAGAATTCTCTCATTTATTATTATATAAACATCATTTTATAGGATTCACTCAGGATAAAATCAGTCACAAAGGTTGAGGATTGGGTAGCTGTACCTTTTAAATTTTTCAGAGACTCAAATAGCCTTTGTGAGGAACAATGCTGAGTGAAATTATTTTTATCTTCTTTCATTATTCCCTTATCTAGTTTCTAATCTAGGGTAAGCCAGAGCCAACACTTTCTCCACCATCCCTGTATGATGTACTTTTGCTTCAAGCTTGGATTATCTCAGAAGCCTGTTATCACTTTTCTTGATTTTTAAGTAGCTTGTTGCCAATATCTGTGTAACAGGCAGACTAATCTTCTAGAACACATACTAATCACATCACTCCCTGATGAAGAATCTACTTTGATCTGCCACTATATAAATTTCTTTTATTTTTAATGCTCTGTCCTTGTCTCTAATTCCAATTTCCCTAATGTGTTATAAAACAAAGCTTCAATCTTGCTTATATTTTATTCTATTTCATAAAGCCTTCATATGACTTATAATGCACCTTAATGCTTGTGTATAATGTATGGTGTGATTTATACCAGTTTCCTAAAGTACTAACTTACAAATATTGTCATTTAGACCACCCAAGAGAGTCTTTAGAAAATAAGCACTTATTTCATAACTCCAGCATTTCTCTTGCTTTCCAGTGGCATGACCAAGGGACAATCATTTCATTTCTTTGCACCTCCACTTTATCATTTGCAAAAATACAGGGTTGGATCCAATAGTCTCTCAGGTCCTTATAATTCTCATGCTTTATGAGGCTTTTACCTCTCAAGGAGAAGAACAAATGAATGACTAAACCCAAACAGCACTAGCTCATAAGATAATGGTTTATAGGAAGTATGCACTTGAAACAAACTAATAAACTAGATGGCTTAACACTCAACAGATATATAAACTAGCAGTGAATCTTGTTTCTCCATTTTGTAATTTGTACAAAGTATTTTGGGTTTTGTTTACTATCTATCACAGTTCACTTCTGACTGGTATGTCTGCTTTATACAACTCTAATGTTTTCAGACAATTCCACTTGCTTGGACTCTTGCCACATCTGGTCACAATAAAGATAAAGCTGTGATAACATTCCTAAAAGAAGTCAAAATTATCTCAGAAACAAAAGGCAGTAGCCATAATAATAGGGATTGTTGCATATGGTCAGAAAAAAGAAGTGCAACATACTACTGCAGATAATCCACATCTTGGTCATTTTTTTCCTCTAAATTTTGCCCAGACTCTCACCCAACTAAATTGCTTATTATCATGATATCAGCTCAAATCCATTATTTTTTTCTCAAAGCCAGGCTCCAAACTTGCCTCACTAGCCCAGCCTTCCTATCACTTCCCTACTCTTCATGGAACAGAGGTCTGTCTATTTTCTGAACTCTTGCTTTGCATCCAACATCTGCAATCAAAATCATCATTTCCAGTTATTCAGCAAGGCAGTCAAATGTGATCATGCTAACACTTCAGGAGCCACACTAATATACTCTATAACTGTACCCTGGAGCATGAATCTAGATAGCAGGTGGGTGCATTAATTATATCACTAATTTACTATGAAAAATATACACGCAATAATGAAAATCTGTTTATTGATTTCCTAAATTCATTCGATTTGTTTACACACTGCATAGTGTAAGACATTCCCAACAATAAAATGGGGGATACACTATGGGGATTTTCTAAAGAATAAATGATTTATTTGAGCTGACTCTTAAGTAGCCAGTACCACTTAACTGTTTCTGTTAAGAGAATCCTCCTGGTGAGCACCCAGTACTTCAAACTAAGAAGCTATATAGCTAATATCAAAACCTATGCTTTGTGAATTTTTTCAATTAAAAAGAAAACAACCAAGAATAATTCAATCAGCACAGATGCAAACACATAAAAAGAAAGATAATAGGAAACATGGAAGATTATCCACACAATTTCAAAAAAAGAAAACTCACAACAGATCCACAAGAGAACATTTCTTTGGCATCCAAATCTTCAGTTTCCACTCATACAGTGCACCACAATAGATTCCCTCATGAACTGTAATAAAGTATATTTAATATTATTATCATTTATAATTCATAAATATGGGCTCAACCATTCAATCTAACTTAATGTTGGTTGTAAATCTAAACCAATGGGCTGTTGTATGGCAGTTTCCTCCAAACTGAAATGGAAACATCCCTTCCTTGGAGAAACTCGGGAGATAAATAGATTGACATGTCTAGGAAAGCTGAAACTTGCACAACTCATAAGTCCTCTCCCCACAGTCATAGAAGCAGTAAGCAATTACTAGGGGTAGAGACTCTAATCAGCACAGGCACTGCAAGGAGATGTCTTAGACATGGAGAGTCTGCCCCTAAGGCATGCAAGAGCTCCAAGGATGCAGGTTTTTTTCTTCACTGGGCAATCTTTTTTTATTGGATACTTTCTTTATTTACATTTCAAATATCATCCCCTGTCCTGGTTTCCCTCCCTCTCAGAAACACCCTATCACATCCTCCCTCCCCCTGCTCCTATGAGGGGGTTCCTCCTCCCACCCACCCACTACTACCTACCTGCCCTGGATTCCCCTACACTGGGGCATCTATCCAGCCTTCATAGGACCAAGGACCTCTCCCATTGATGCATGACAAGGCCATCATCTGCTACATATGCAGCTGGAGACATGTGTACTCCTTTGTTGATGGCTTAGTCCTTGGGAGTTCTGGGAGCGGGGATCTGGTTGGTTGATATTGTTGTTCTTTCCATGGGGTTGCAAAACACTTCAACTCCTTCAATCCCTTCTCTAATTCCTCTATTAGGGATCCCGTGTTCAGTCCAATGGTTGGCTGCTAACATCTGCCTCTGTATTAGCAAGGCTCTGGCAGGGCCTCTCAGGAGACAGCCATATCAGGCTCCTTTCAGCATGTACTTCTTGACATCCACAATAGTGTCTGGGTTTGGTAACTGTATATGGGATAAATCCCCAGGTGGGACAGTCTTTGGGTGGCCTTCCCTTTAGTCTTTGCTCTACACTTTATCTCAATATTTGCTCCTGTAAGTATTTTGTTCTCCTTCTAAGAAGGACTGAAGCACCCACACTTTGGTCTTCCTTCTTATTGAGCTTTATGTGGTCTTTGAATTGTATCCTGGTTATTTGGAGCTTTTGGGCTAATATCCACTTATCAGTGAGTGCATACAATGTTTTCTTTTGTGATTGTGTTACCTCACTCAGGATGATATTTTCTAGTTCTATCCATTTGCCTAAGAATTTCCTGAATTCATCATTTTTAATAGGACCTCCACATAAAACCAGATACAGTGAAACTTATAGAGAAGAAAGTGGAGAAGAGAGCCTCAAACATATGGGCACAGGGGAAATATTACTGAACAAAACACCAAAGATCTTGTACTGTAAGATCAAGAATCAAAAAATTGGACCTCATAAAATTGCAAAACTTCTGTAAGGCAAAGGACACTGTCAATAAGACAAAAAGGCACTCAATAGATTGGGAAAAGATCTTCAACAATCATACATCCGATAAAGAACTAATATCCAATATAAACAAAGAACTCAAGAAGGTAGACTCCGGAGAACCAAATTACCCTATTAAAAAATGGGGTATAGAGCTAAACAAAGAATTCTCAACTGAGGAATAGCGAATGGCCAAGAATCACCTAAGGAAATGCTGAACCTTAAATGTACAAGGCGCCATTCCATGGGCTGAGGCATACACTAAAGAGAAGAGAGAAAGAAGTCTGAGCACTAGCATCCATCTCTTTCTATTTCTGACTGCAGATAACTTACACTTCTATAACCCTGCTCTCCCAATCACAATGGCCTGAATTTTTTTCAAGCTATAAACAATAATAAGCTTTTCTCTGTTGGATTGCTCCTTATCAGGTATTTTATAACAATAAGCAAGGTAATTAAAACAATCATTGTTTCACCTCTATGCCTTGTTTACACTTTTGTTCATGCCTTTGTGCCCTCAATCATTAGTGTCAGCCATTAACATCAGAAAAATGCACATTCCTGATACTTATTTGATGTACAAATCAAAAAGTCAGCCAAAACTCTACAATTTAACAATAGTGCTGATAGCATGCATGTACTGGTTAAAAGAAACACTGCAACTTTTGTAGCAAAGAAAATAAATATTATTCTTAGTTTTTCTCCTTATAAAGAAGGACCCTGAATTCTGACAGCAGACTTTATTCTCATCATCTTCATCCCTACTTTTGAGTTTTAGAAGACAGTGAGGATGTTGCCCACAGTACTCCTTTGCAATTTGACTAATCGTGTCATAGAAGCAAGAATAATGATAATTTGGTCCTTGGGATATATCTGAAGTTGCCACATGAGAAGTCTCAGTAGCAAGCATTAGAACAAGGACAGACTCTTGAAGTAGTATACTCTGATCTATAAAGAGGAGATTATATTTTCAATGTGGGAAATTCCTTGATGAATTTTGACAAATATTCTTTGCCTTGTTCCTCATACTACAAATATAGATCACGGCCTTCCCCCAGAGCTCCTGTAACCTCTTTAAGTCAGTGTAGATCAACCATAGTCCAACTCTGTTCTAATTTATATCACCATGAATTCCTTTTGTCTGAATTTCTTATTAGTACAATTAAGCAGTGCAAATTCATGTATGGATACTATCATAAGGTTTTCATATTTGCATATATTTTTAAATATTCCACCATATGGATTTATGTATGGGTATGTTACTCTTTGTTCTATATATCCAAGCAACAAGTTGTCTCATACAGCTAATACATGGGATTTTACAGGGCTGGATTGAGAAATATGTATTTTGTAATGAACCTGAAATAATAGCCCAGGCTGAAACTATAGCATGTGGCTTCTCAGGGACCTTAGTCATCCTATGCTAATTGTAATAAACAGCAAATGAAGATTTCCAGGGGAGGAAGTGTAGCATTAGGTATAGATACCCAGGTTATCTCTAGCCAGTAATTACTTAGAGTTCATCTTTACTTCTGTGTCTTTAAAAGTATCTTCTAGAATATCCTATTAGTCTCCTTTGCAGAACAGCCTGACTGTTGTAAGTTCAATGATCTGGCTACCATCTAAAAAGAATGGCAATTGAACATTGAATGTCTTAAACATTTTCTTTGTTTATAAAAATGTTATGTACATTCTCTTTGTTCGTGAAAATGTTATGTTTGTAGAAAACATAAATGCCATCACTAGAATCACAGCTAAAAGCAGATCTTCCCACAGACCAGATACATGTTCACAGCAGCAAGAGATATAAGTGTTTAAACCTTTCCTGTTCACTGTGGCAGTTGCTGCAGGTGCCCATCAGACTACCCTTGTAGTGATTCTGAGGATTGCTTGACAGATGATCTGAGTCTTTTCATGGAACTTCATCCTAGGATGCAGTTGCCTGGACTCTATTTCCTCACAATAGCTCCAGCATAAGAAACAAAATAAAAATAGCAGCTATTGATTTATAAAGTGTTTGAAAAAGTCCAAAATCACTCGCTTGCTTCATTCTCTTCTATTCAAAACTAGCATTTTCTCCTTCCAATAAAATTAGTTCAGAAAAAAATTCGAAGTTTTGTGAATGCGATTATTTTATTTCAGAAAACAGTCCCACTCCATTAGAGGCACTATATACTTCATAAAATGCTTTGTGAGTTGAGCTTTATGTCAGGGAATTTTGGAATGCAGGTTGATAAGAGATGCCAGGCATCATGGGGAAGAAAGAAAAATAGTTATGCCATTGTAATTGAGAGAAAAATCACCATTCCCTGGTCCAAAATGAAAGGTAATTTTTTTTGCCAGTCCTGGGAATCCTGAAGTTCAAGGAACAAAGAACACAATGAGCATGGGAGAAGCTGAGGGTTCCCAGAGGAGAATCTGAGCAGATTTCCTGGCAGCAGAAAAAAGCTGGAACCATGAATGCTTGAAGCCTGGAAGCAAGCCACATGGCCCAGGTCTCTCTGGTCGGGTAGAACAGAGCAGAAAGGCTCACCAGCCAAGCTACCAGTGATCACAAGGCAGATGGACATTAAGAAGATGGAATGCTTGGCTAAGTCCTCATTAGCTGGTTCTCAGCCTCCAGGTAAGGTATATGTGACTGATATATATGGAACACAATCTTGTAAGATTGTAATTTATGGTTCACTGTAGGATTTCTTTGTCTTCATTACTACTGAAACACAGAACAGGATTCACATTGTTTATTACAGCACTTCGTTGCCATCCTAATAGTTACCATGAGCTCAGCATTTTGAACAGAATAAATTTGAAAGGAGAAAGATATTCCCAAACTGTTCCCTGAGACTAAAAAGAGTATTGGGATCTAGGCTCAATTGTTTTAGAAAATGGATTGTGACTAACCTGCATCTCTAGGATTGACTAGAGTCCTATCTTCCAAGGACAGCCTAAAAAAAGATTTAGAACTTGATCCAAAAGGAAAAGCAGATGTGGGAATGGCATTTAATGATTTTGCTTTCTTTACATCTAAAATCTATTCAAAATCTGTAAGCCAATAATGAAGAACTCAAAAAGAATTGACAGGTGCCCACTACTCTCCAGTAACTGCTGCATGGCAGCAGCTCAGGAGGCACAATGGGTTTTGAGTCAGAAGAAGCTTTTTGATGGTGATGGATGGGAAGCACAGGTTGACAGTCACCGTGATGTCCTCATGCTTTTGCTCACCATCTTTCACAGCTTTAAAATCAGTGTAATCCTTTGGTAGTTAACAAATTGTGGGAGTCATTTCACCTATTCTCTCCAACACAAATCACTTTTTTTCCTGTACTTCTCCAAAACTGTGATACCACGTAACCATCTAGCTGGCTGTTTGTTTTCTTATAGTCCTCTCCCTACTCTCCATTCAGTCTTTAATGGGTTCTTTTAATGTAGAGAAACTACCAGCTTTCAAATACCATAGAGATTTAGTTTTCACAATAGAAACCATAAAGCCCTTTTACAAGCTTCCTCACCCAAAAGAATAGCAGATCCACTATTTTCTTGAATGGAGGTAAAAAAGGAATTTTCCTCATCATAAAACTCTTATAAGATAAAGGCCTCTTGTCAGGTCATCCAGGAATAGAAAGTGTGTGGTTTACAGCATTGAAACCTGAATGCTTCCAGACTAAGTCAGAATAGACTACATTTTTTTCTTCCACTGTAAAGACAGAGTGCCTTAAAGAGTTTTTTCTCAATCTTACATGCCTGTTGTAGTTACAAACCCTGGCCTCATGCCTACGGTGTCTAACCACAGAAACAAATGTTCTTTATTAAAGTCTAGTGCTTTATCCATCTAACTGCCACTAATGGCACTTTGTATAGGAAACAATTGCTCTGAGAAAAGTGGCATAATGGTAGTGTGTTTTAGTATAGGAGTATCTAAATAGTTTCATTAACCCTCCGCAAAATAGTTAGTGACATTTGTTAGTAATATCCATATGCTAATCCTACTAAACAAATAAGGGTTTATAACTTTACTTTGGCTCTAAGATATTCTCCCTAACTATTACACATGCACTTTCCAAGCTAGAACTTCTCCTTCAAAAAAAAGAAAGAAGGAAAGAAAGAAGGAAAGAAAGAAAGAAAGAAAGAAAGAAAGGAAGGAAGGAAGGAAGGAAGAAGAGAAAGAAAAACCAGACTGAGAAACACCTGACACTGAGCACATGAAAGTAACTTAGTAATATATGATCTCTGAGATTAGGTTACCCTTAAGGTTCTATGGGAAATTTGTGGACACTCACAATACATCCAGACATGCCTGGAAACATCCTGGTGAATAAATCAGAGTGCCTCTAATATACTCCACTTGGTGATAAATTATTACATAATTGTGGTGAGTGTACCACAAGGAAATTGATATATTCTAGGAAGCAAGGTGAATCAGACAAGAGACTGGAAAAATATTATTTTTTTAATGAATTTAACTTCTGGTAATTAGGATTGGCAGAAGAAATTACCATAAACACACCATCCAAATGCTAATGTAACTAGAACATTGTTATAAATTCTTAATGCCTCTTTTAAGAATAGAAAATGACAACTCATCAAAGAACAATTTATCAGGGTTCACTGAGCACTGACCCAGCTCTTCATTGCTCTGATCTGAAGGACCCATTCCAATTTTACCAGGCAAAACACTTAGAGGAGTAAAAGAGAATTTTCATATAATCATAGTCAAAATTGGTAGGGTTCAAATTTCCTTAGCTGAAGAAAATTATCTTTTTTTCCAAAATGAATTAGCAGGCAGAAATATACTGTAATAACAGTACTAATAGCAATAACAACAGTGAGTGGTTTTGCACACTTGGTACTTTTTTATTTAAATTAGTATTTGTATGTATCAGTTTATTCAAAAGCCACAATTTAACCTGATGATAGGTGATACTAGTATCTCTAGTTTGTATCACATGGAGAAAGTGATACTAAGATCAAGTCAACTATATGGATCAACAAATGTATGGTAGAAGGACACAAATTCCAGGAGGTAGATCTCATCATCCCAGTCACACTCTCCACCAATGGAAACTGGTAAAATGGATACAAAAGAGTTGGTGTGTGTAGAAAGAAATGAATGTGATAGACAACTCCCAAATGCTGTCTTCTGTGCAGTGTGAATTTTCCTTTAAACCTGTCATAAACATCTAGAAAAGCACCTTTGCTTGGATTAACTAGGTAGAGTTCTCTTCTTTCATCAATTAATGCTTTTAAGTTCATATAACCTTTATATGTTCAACTTCCTCAAGTTGTATCTAAAATGCATATGTGTCTAAATGAGACAAAAATCGATTTGTTGGCATTTCTATTGTCGATCAGAGGTAGAGTATCAACCAGAAACAGCTCTATGACAACAACAGATGTTCATAACAATCACATATAACTGCAATAGATGTGCCATGTTGGTGGGGAAATGTGATCACGTGACACTCCTCTACATACCAAGAAATGTCTGACAATCACAGTAGACAGAAGCACTCACTCAAGAGGCAAAAGCCATGGTTTTGGCTTTCATGTGGTAGTTACCATAGCTTAAGTTGAATTTTTAGCTACAGTAAACTCCTTTACACATGAACAGCCTTTTTCTCCTTCTGAGGACTTTTTTTTTTTTCATATTACTATAAAACAAAGTATATTGTGTTCCCTATCCCAGCCTTTCGTCTTCAAGCAATGCAGTCAACCAACATAGAAGAGCAAGAGAACATAATCTAACCATCACCACATTCAACTGCCATGGGAGACACTTAAATTTATGACACTAGCCCACGCTAAGATATTTTGTTACTAAAAGCATAGCATAATTAATTTTTCATAAACAGAATTACAAAACTCATAGTAGTACAGAGAAACACCAACATATATTTTTAAAATCCCTTTTATAATTTAACTGTCTATCCAACTCCTCTGTTAGCAACACATATGGGAACTAGGTGACAAACTGCCCAGTGAGACTGAGGTTGCAAGTGTATAATATCATCCTTTCAGTAGAGTAATAATTTTGATTGTTATTGTTCATTTTGAAACTCTGTAACTCGCCTGTGCCCCAACAGAGGTGAAAATTATCATCCTTACATACTTGTCACACTACAAGAAGCTCCTTGCAGTGAGTTCCTCACTGTAGCGAGGAAGTGCCAGTCATTTCATCCCCACAAAAGCAGCCCAGAATGGGTACAAGATTCTAGGTAGGTCTAGATTAGTATTTAATCCAACAGAAACCTAACCAGTAGTTGTAAAAGAGTTACAGAATACTAACTATAACAATAGCCATTTGCCTATGTAGAGGTCTTAATAGGGAAAAAATGGCTATACCAGAAGGAAACCCTTTATTGCAGGAATGGTGTAGAAATAAAATAAATTAAATAGGATGAAGGCATTGAAGGGAGATCTCTATTCGTGTTTAAATCTGCAAACATCTATGTCCTGTCAGTTAAATAGACAGAAAGATTAAAAATATTTGAGAAGAAAATTAAGTTTTCCAGTGCTAAAGATCAGTCTTTTATAAGAAGTTCAACTTATTAACAATCTTTGCAAAAACATAAATGAAAAACATGCATCAGTTCATAATGGTACCGTTTGGTTTGATATTTTTAAAGCTTATTATTTAAATATGCAGCTAGATAACTATTATCCCTGCTGTGATCAGAGATTATAAAATATGCAAGGATGAGATTGCTGTGTTTTGTTGATTACCTTTTCTTACGTTTAATCTTACTTTTCTTGTGGAAAAACAGATGTATGTTCAGCCACTTGATCAAATGTAACTAACATAATGTCAGGAGTTCATAGAAGAAAGTTTATAATTGATGACAATAATCTAGTAGCACTTTTTCTAAAAGTAGATGAAATTGCCGCACAACTTGAAGGCACAGAAGTTGAGAGTTTGCAGTCATTTACAGAGGAACATAAAAATAAAGTACCTATTTTTCCCAAGAGAAATGGAAATGTAATTTCCTAAGTAAAATCTATTCATGGTGGAATTTTTATTAGCTTTCTGTAATGGAAAGGCTATTAAATATATATTGTTTTGTTCTTCTGAATAGTTTCCATATCTTTGCAAGTGAAGACAGGATCAGCAGTGCATTTTGAAAAGCACCATTCATGAATTGTAGGCCAGTTCCTAATGCAATGGTGGGATAAGGCAAAATAATTTCCAAAACCTAAATGGAGAAAATGTGTTCCAATGAATGAGAAGAGCTCCATTACTTACTTCATAGATGCTATGGAGAAGACCACAGAAAACTTGGGTTTCATGTTAGCTTTTAAACCAATGTTCTTTAAAGCTATTTGTTTGAAAATTCAGTGACCACTCGATCTTTGACAAAGGAGCTAAAACCATCCAGTGGAAAAAAGACAGCATTTTCAACAGATGGTGCTGGCTCAACTGGAGGTTAACATGTAGAAAAATGCAAATCGATCCATTCCTTTCTCCTTGTACAAAGCTCAAGTCCAAGTGGATCAGGGACCTTCACCTCAAAGCAGATATATTAAAACTATTAGAAGATAGAGGGCTAATATCCAAGGTATACAAAGAACTCAAGAAGTTAGACCCCAGAGAACCAAACAACCCTATTATAAAATGGGGTACAGAACTAAACAAAGAATTCTCAAATGATGAACACCAAATGGCTGAGAAGCACCTAAAGAAATGTTCGACATCCTTAGTCATCAGGGAAATGC
>NW_022196912.1:59440458-59464393 GCF_008632895.1 Mastomys coucha
TGATCTGAGTACAGGGTCCCCAGTGAAGGAGTTAGAGAAAGGACCAATGGAGCTGAGGGGTTTGCAGTTCCTTTGGATGAACAACAATATGAACTAACTAGTACTCTCAGAGCTCCCAGGGTCTCAACCACCAACCAAGGTCTGCACATGGAGGGTTCTGATTGTTCAGGCAGCATGTGTATAGTAGAGGATTGCAAATTCAATCATCAATAGGAGGAGAGGACCTCGGCCCTGTGAAGGTTCTGTGCCCCAGTGTAGGGGAATGCCAGGGCCAATAAGTGGGAGAGGGTGGGGTGGCAGGCATGGGGAGGGGGGAGGCAACAGGGGTTTGTTTTTGTTGTTTTTGTTTGTTTGTTTGTTTTTTTAGGAGGGGAAACTGGGAATGGAGAAATGTAAAAAAAAAAAAAAAAACAAAAACAAAAACAAAAACAAAGAAAGAAAATCCAGTGACATCTTGTGGCTGATACATCTCATCACCACTGGGCTCTCCTGCTCAGGGAGAGACCCCTATTTTAACACACTCCAAGATCATAGAAGTCTAGCATGTTTGGTGGACCTGAAAAATGGAAAATTCTTTATGCTGTTAAGAAAATATACCTGTATTTACTGGTTCAAGGCTCACAAAATGAGAACAAAAAGACCATCTGAGCATAAGAGAGCACTGTCCCCTAATCTTTGTGTTTCTGGTTTGCCTTTTTTTTTGGTGAACCTAGGCAGAAAGTCTTCAGAATCTCCCCATTTCCGTCAGGATAAGAAAATAAGTCAATTTTTGTACATTCTACATTCTACAAAGTGGTACATTAAAATTTAGTCTTGATCCAATCCCATCCCTGGTAAAATAAAAAGCTACAGTATTTTCTACTCTCTCACCTTCTCTAAGAAGCTAATCTAGTAACAGTCTAAAACACTGAGTGAGACTTAATTTATAGTGATGTTTAGGGTACTTTCTAGGAAGCCACGAAGAAGCCTACAAACAGATATGCATAATTTATATAAGCTGTTTAGTCCAATTTTAACATTCAACGAGTCATCTACAGAGTATGACACTATAAATACTATGTTGTTTGGGGGGATGATTTAAGAAAATGTGAGATTTCATTCAAAATGATGATTGCATGGTTTTGTACTTAGAATTGGGATTTTTTTTGTTTTGTTTTGTTTTGTGTGGTTTTGCTCCAATTGTGATTATGTATATGTGTGTGACTGCATGTAGGTTTGTTCAAAAGAGGCCACTGTGGCTCTGCAGCTGGTGGTTTTAAGACTTTATGTGGATGCTGGGTACTGACCTCAGATCTTCTTTAAACATTAGCATTCTTAACCATTGATTATCCCACCTCTCATTCTTCATTCTTAATTCTTAGTCAAGAATTAAGTTGGTTTATGACACTAAATTTCAAGCACACTATTAAATACATGGGAATAAAAACTTCAAATATGACAGAATTCATAATATTGTTCTTAGTCTGATGAATAATGAGATCAGGAATTAGAATAGTTCTTCGGCCAAGGCAAGGGATAGGTAGGTTTTATGAAAGAGGGGACAAAGGACTAGGTAGAAATGGAAGAAAATATTATCAATGAAAAAAGCTTTCCCTAAACAAATGACATTGGCACTGCCCTAGAGTTGGTGGGTACAGCCATACTCTCATTTGATAGAAAACCTTATAATTGTTACTAAGTTAAAGTCATATGTTCCCATTTGGTACAGAATTTATTTTGATACAAAATTAAGGTTACCATTGGTATAAATTTCTTCTATTGACACTAAATAATTAAAAGTACAGGGCTTAGACTCAGTCCTTCTTTTGCTGTTGTTATAAACAGATCTGAGATGTTTAGACCTGTGAGTTTAGTGCCAAACTATCAAGTTAATGGATCTGAGTTTATTGTTAGGGTGATTTCAAGATATTAATTAAAAATAGCTGAGAGTACTGATAAGTGGTTATTAGCCCAGAAGTTTGGAATACAGGAAGAAACACCCACATTCCACAAGGAACTCAAGAAGAAGGAAGACCAAAACGGGGACATTTCATTCCTTCTTAAAAGGGGGAACCAAATACCCACGGAAGGAGTTGCAGAGATTAACTATGGAACAGGGACTGAAGGAAGGGCAAGCCAGCCTAAATATAGCTATCTCCTAAGAGGCTCTGACAGTACCTGACTAACACAGATGTAGAGGCTCACAGCCATTCATCGATCTGAGTACAGGGTCCCCAGTGAAGGAATTAGAGAAAGGACTAATGGAGCTGAGGGGTTTGCAGCCCGTTAGGAGGAACAACAATATGAACTAACTAGTACCCTCGGAGCTCCCAGGTTCTCAGCCACCAACCAAGGACTGCACATAGAAGGGTCTGATTGTTCAGGCAGCATGTGTATAGTAGAGGATTGCAAAGTCAATCATCAATAAGAGGAGAGGACCTCGGCCCTTTTAAGGTTCTGAGCCCTGGTGTCAGGGAATGCCAGGGCCAATAAGTGGGAGAGGGTGGGGTGGCAGGCATGGGGAGGGGGGAGGCAACAGGGGTTTGTTTTTGTTGTTTTTGTTTGTTTCTTTGTTTTTTGGAGGGGAAACTGGGAATGGAGAAATTCGCATGTAAATAAAGAAAATATCTAAAATAAAAAAAAAATAGCTGAGAGTATTTAACAGACAACAGTCCAGATTACTTTACATAGATAGTTGTTTTTCAAAAACATCAAAAATCCACAGATTGTGGCAGTTAATATTATTTATTCATTTGACTGGAGACCTGTCTGCTCCTGACAGCACCCCTTTCTCAGATTTAAAGAAATTGAGCATCACTGGAGTTACCCCAGTTGTGGTGAGACAGCCACTAGGCAGAAATTGCCTCATTCCGTATACAGACAAAATTGTCATCCAGGAAAGGACACACTATGTGGAATAGTCAACTGACAATCTCTGCCAAGACAGGGTGATCAGCCTTTTAAAATTCTGCATTACAAAGGTCTGTCAGATGACCCTGGCCAGAAGGCTAAAGACTGATGCTCCAATGTTTTAAAGTAAGGACTATTCGGGTGTCCACCAGTCTCTATCAATTGGCTAAAGTTTTAGAAGCTGTGTTAGGCTTCCCATATATTCTCTATTATTCAGTCATTCTTGGATTTCTGATGGAGTTGAAAAAGCCAGCCCAGGCTTTTACTTTTGAGAAAATGCTTTTCAGATGGCATCCAATCTAAGCCAAGACATAACCAGGTACAAAGATTTTATCTTTTAAGTTAAGATAGAAGATAGTATTCAATTTTATTGACAAAGACGTAGGACTGGGTATCAGATATACCTTATACAAGATAATTTACCATATATGTAATAGTTGTATTCAATTTATATTTTGAGACAAAAGTTTTTTTTTTTTAATTGAACAGAAAAGATGAAATGCTGCAACATTTTCTCTGTCCAATCACATTAGTGCAGTGACAGGCCTGTGATTGGACAGGAATAGAGAGTCAGAGATAGAGTTGGAGGAGGAAAGAGTTCAGGAGCAGGAAGAGAGAGGTCATCATCGTGGAGGCAAACCATGAGAATGAGTAAGACCCCACGAGGTTATACAACCAAACAAAGGTTTTACAAAATAGGTTAATTGAGTTAGAATATTGTCTTTATAAATTGTAATTTTATTATTATATAAATCTGATTGGATATTAAGGCCTTAAGAGTCATGCTTTACTTACCAGGTCTTAGGCACTATTTAGATGAATGATTGTGGGGGTGCGTAAAGAGTTGCTTGTGAGCAAGATGCTTTTAATAGCTGGAATAGAATAAGAAGAACTTGCCAGAACGTGGTGATGCCGGTCAGTACCAGCTCAAGAATGTAGCCCTGTAGGAAAGTTTGCTGGGTGGATCCATTTTTTATATTCCTGCAACAAGAGAACTATAGAATGCTGGGAGTAGGAGATCCTCAGGAAAAGGCATGGAAGGTATGTAAGGACAAGTGTAGAAAAAATCACAGTGCATTATGGGAAAAGCAAGTCTTTCAATGTAAATTTCATATTATAGACAGACACTTTCGAAGGATTTTTATGGAGGAAAGTATAATATTGAATTGGAAATTTTAGAAATATTGCCTTCTCTAAAGGATAAGGCAGGGAATCCCTGAGACCTGCAAAAGTCACAGAAAAGTTTCTAAAATACAAATTCCCTGCATTCTGTGAAGATTAAGTAAAACTCACTGAGATTTATCCCACATTGGGAAAGAAGTCATGTCCTTCTTGAGTATCTCACAAGGAAATTGATCATTTTTTAGTATCATAGTATCACTTCTAGTATTCTTGGGTTCTTTCAAGGAAACATAAACATTTTAAAAGAAAGGAAAGGAAATATAAAGCCAACAATGGTAAGAATTCTGTAAGTTTCCCAGTCATTCCACTGTTCATGTCAAACTAATCTGCTAAGGTAGGGTCTCCCCTAGAACTACAATCTCCAGGACTTAAGTAGAGAAGCAAAGTTCACAGAAAGACAGCTATGCACAGCATGTGGAGAACTCTCAAGCCCTATAGCAATCCTGCTAGGCATGTGCCAAAGGCTTTTATTCTTTTAGGACATAAAAAAGAAGAAAAACTCCTTAGATTCCCACTGTGTTCTACTCACAATCATGCTGACTGATCTTGCTGAAAGAGTCTGAAGATATGAACATTCCTCCAAACACAGCAAACTCAAAAGAGTGAGCACAAGTCTAATTGAACCACTGAAAAACTGTCAGAAAGATGATGTTATTTTTATTTGTTACCTGTTATGTACACATAGCAGGAAAACAGAAGGGAGTGGTAGCCTTATACAATAAGTGTATAAGAAAATTATGATAACCAAATCAGCTGCAATGTCCAAGACAAGGAGAAATTTTCGTGGTCCTAAAAAATGGAATGGGAAAATTTAACTCAACATTATAAACATCTAAGACAATAAGTTGAATAAGGTTTGATGACTCATGGGTAACAGAATATAGAGACCTGGGAAAATGTGAAATGTATCCCATACTTTTAGCAAAGAATGAAGCTAAATAATGATACCATCACCAACTTTGGATGTGCCAGAGGAGCAAAGCAGTGAATGGAAGGTAAAAGAAAAGGGGTTATTTTCAAAATATACTGAATTTTCTGTAGGGTAACAAAGAGCTGCCTAATGGACTGGACCATCTAGGTATAAGAACAAGAGCTGATCTGGAGACCTGAGGTAGCTTTTTAATTCCAATTAAATCTCAGAGGAGACTAAACAAAACAGAAGAAATGCCCAATGATCCTAAATTTTTAAATTCTAACTCTTCCTTTAAGAAGCAGAGGATAAGGATGCAAACTGATCCATTCTTATCTCCTTGTACAAAGCTCAAATCCAAGTGAATCAAGAATCTTCACATAAAACCAGATACACTGATTGTAACAGAAGAGAAAGTGGGGAAAAGCTTCAAATACTTAGGCACAGGGGAAAACTTCCTGAACAGAAAACCAATGGCTTATGCTTTAAGAGCAACAATCGACAAATGGAACCTTATAAAATTAAAAAGCTTCTGGAAATCAAAGGACACTGTCAATAGGCCAAAACAGCAATCCATAGATTGGGAAAAGATATTTACCAACCCTACATATGATAGAGGGTTAATATCCAAAATACACAAATAACTCAAGAAGGTAGACTCCAGAGAACCAAATAACGCTATTAAAAAGTGGAGTACAGAGCTAAATAGAGAATTCTCAACCAAGGAATCTCACATGGCTGAGAAACACTTAGAGAAATGTTCCATATCCTTAGTCATCAGAGAAATGCAAATGAAAACAACCCTGAGATTCCACCTCATACCAGGTAACAACAAATGTTGGTGAGGATGCAGAGAAAGAGGAACACTCCTCCATTGCTGGTGGGACTGCAAGGTGGTAAAACCACTTTGGAAAATAGTTTGGCAATTCCTAAGAAAACCGGAATAGTTCTATCTGAGGACCCAGCTATACCATTCCTGAGCATAGATCCAAAAGATGCTCCAACATATAAAAAGGACACATGTACCACCATGTACATAGCAGCCATATTTATAATAACCAGAAGCTGAAAACAACCCAGATACCTTTCAACAGAAGAATGGATACAGAAAATGTAGTACAATTACACAATGGAATACTACTCAGCTATTAAAAACAATGACTTCATGAAATTCACAAGCAAATAGATGGAACTAGAAAATCCTGAGTGTGGTAACCCAGATACAAAAAAACACATAAGGTATGTACTCACTAATACATGTATATTAACCCAAAAGCTCACAAAGCCCATGATACAACCCGCAGACCATATGGAGCATAGAAGGAAGAAAGACCAGGGTATGGATGCTTCAATCTTGCATTGAGAGCAGAACAGG
The DNA here is from genome assembly GCF_008632895.1 of Mastomys coucha. NCBI lineage: Eukaryota > Metazoa > Chordata > Mammalia > Rodentia > Muridae > Mastomys > Mastomys coucha. The sequence goes on from NW_022196912.1 coordinate 59,446,815, forward strand.
ACAATTGTGAGAGGTGAAGTGAGAGAGGCACTGGGGAGGGAAAAGGAGAGGGGGATGAAATAAGGGTGGCAGTATCAGGAACTGGAGGAGATGTGAGAGAGGTACAGAGGGTCAGGAAATTGAACAAAAATATGTAGCAGTGGAGATGAAGAACTGGGGATAGCCATTGGAGGGTCCCAGACATCAGGGAAATGTGAGGCTCCCAGGACCCAGTAAGGATGACTTTAGCCGAAATGCACAGAGAAGAGGGAGATAGAATCTACTGAGAACACCTCCAGAAGGTAGGCACGACCCCTAGCTGAAGGATGGGGCCACCCACCCATCTCAAAGTTTTTAACCCAGAAATGTTTCTGTCCAAAAGAAGAACAGGGACAAAAAAAATGGAACAGAGACTGAAGGAAGGGCCAACCAGGGACTGTCCCACCTGGGGATCCATCATGTCTGCAGATACCAAACCCAACACTGTTGCCATGGTCAAGAGGTGCTTGTTGACAGGAACATAGTATGGCAGTTCCTTGGGAAGTCCAGCCAGCAACTGACCAATGCAGATGTTGATGCTTGGAGGCAACCATCAGACTGAGCTCAGGGAACCTGGTGGAAGGATTGGAGGAACAGAGCAGGATTACAACTCCATTGGAAGAATAACATAGGCTGGTCTGACCACCCAATTCTCCCAGAGTCTAGACCACCAACCAAGGACCCATGGCTCCAGATACATATGTAGCAGAGAATGGCCTTGCCTGACAGCAATGGGAGAGGAGGCCCTTGGTCCTAGGGAGGATTGATGCCCCAGCATAGGGGGATGCTGGAGAGATGGGGCAGGAGAGAGTGGGGGGGCACTTTCATACAAGCAAAGGAGAGAGGGGAGGGCAGATGTGGGATGGGGAGTTGGTGTAGGGGTAATCCGGAAGTAGTATATCATGGGATGGGGAGGATAGAAGGGGTAACCGGGAAGTGGAATATCATTTGAGACATAAATGGATGGAATGATTAATAAAAAATAAAAAATAAATTAAATAAAAATATATACATGTTAAAAAATAAATAAAATTCTACATACAAATCCTCTCCCACAAAAAGAAAGAAGCAGGGGATAAGGAACAAACCACCATATGCCATAGCCCCCCTCCCTTTTATTTTTCTTTCTAATTTCCTTTTCTTGCCTTAGGAAATCCCTCTTTTTAGAAATAATGTATTTTTATATCCCTACCACAGTTTCCCCTCCCTCTTCTCCTCTCAATCCATATTTCCCCTGCCCCCTCCATTCATTCCTCCTCTGTACTTCTCTTTAGAAAAGGCCATGCCTCTCATGGACATCAACTACCCACAGCATATCAAGTTGTAGTAAGACTAGGCACCTTCCCTCATATTAAAACTGGATCCAGTAGGAGGAAAAGTTCCCAAAAGCAGAAAACAGAGTCAGAGACATCCCTTCCACCCAGTCTTAGGAGTCCCTCATGAAGACCATGCTACACAACTATAATAATATATGTGTGAGGCCCTAGGTCAGTCCTATGCATGTTCCCTGGTTGTCACTTCAGTCATGATGAGCCCCAAGGAACCCAGCTTAATTGACTTTTGTGGGTTACCTTGTGGTGTTCTTGATGCCTCTGGCTCCTACAATTCTTCCTTCCACTCTTCTGTGTGATTGTTCAAGATGTACCTGTTTGGCTTTGGATCTCTATGTCTGTCTCCATCAGTTGCTGGGTGAATTCTCTCTGACAACTGGGCTAGGCATCAATCTGTTAGGATAGAAGAATATCATAGGAATCATTTCATTAATTTTTTTGCCAGTCATGTTTGGTTTTATCCTATGTCTCTGAGCTATCTAGTCTCTGGCCTCTGGCTCTGCAGGTAGTGTCAGGGATTGGATCCCTCTTGTGGCATGGTTCTCAAATTGGACCAGTCATTGTTGGCCACTGTCACAATTTCTGCACCACCTTTACCCCAGCACTTCTTATAGCCAGAACAAATTGTAAGTCAAATGTTCTGACTGGGTTGGTATTCCAATGTCTCCACTGGAAGTCTTTCCTAGTTATAGGAGATGGCCTGTTTAGCTCCATATCACCTATTGCTAGAAACCTTAGCTGGGTCACCCCAATAGATTCCTGGGAGTTTCCATTGCATTGGGTTTCTAGGTCATTCCAGAGATAACTCTAGCCCCTTTTCCAGTTGTCTCTCCTTCCATGAGATCCCTACCTGATCCCTCCTGTTCCCATTCCTACCATAATCATCCAGACCCCTCTGAGATATCCACCTGCAGTATCTATTGTATTTCCCCTTCACAGTAAGATTCATGCATGTCCCTTGGTCCATCCTTGATACTTAGTGTGTCTCTGTGTCTGTGGATTTCAGCATGGTTATCCTTTATGGCTAATATCCACGAACCCTTGCCTTCTCTATATGGAGTTTATCATCCTGCTACACATGATCAGTCATATATACACACAGTTCTTTTCAGAACCTATTTGGAGTTTTTAACAGAGGAATCCAGCTATTGGTAGGTAGGTATACTCTTAACCAAGAAGGCAGCTTTGGGAAGTACTTCCATGAGCAGTGAGAAAGGAAAGAGATACTCACCTAGCAAGCCAGGTCAGCTAAATCAACCTTGATGACCAATGAGACAATAAATGTTGTAGCCTGATTGCCTCCACACCCCACAATTTCTCTTTGGAATGACCCTTGAAAAAGTTTTTCGCTTTGTTCTGCTTCATAAAACAATGCTGGGAAGCAGGAACAGTGACAGTCAGATTTATGTTTCTACTTCCACATCCTGTCTTTCATGGTAAAAAGCATCAAGCCCTCTCAGGATACTTGAATTACTAGGAAGCACTTGGATGGCAGATAATTACACATCCACAGGTTCCTTATGCTAAATCAGTCTTGCATCTTCTACATGAATTCAAAAGTCAAAGGGATATTGGAACATTCTGAATTTCCATTAAATATTTGTTATGTGGTTATCACATTCAAATTTTGATACCAAATGTTAATGTAGACCATATGACCTTTCTGATATCATTAACATCAAATTAAGTGATCAAAACAATTCACATAACCTATTGAGATGAGGCAATGCCCTACTCTAAGTCATTCCATATTTTATAAACACAGTGGTTTTGGGGGCTGTGCCTTGCCTCAGGAAACTCATTTTTACAAGTGGCTTTTTTTATTCCATTTTGAGAGAGAATAGTGACTAGAGTAGATGGGTGGACCCTAAAGAAACATGTTCTGTCAGGCACCAACCAACCAAAATGCAGATAAATGACTTATTCTTGAAAATAGAAAAAGAGCCATCCCATAAATTTACTGGGATAATTGAGACAATAGGACCACATGGGGATATTAAAACCACAAGAAAACTAGGTCCAAGAATTTATAAAACACAACAGACCACAGAAAGAGTGTAAAACCTTCATCTAACTCCAGAAAGTGATGGACACCATATGACTCTGTGATGGCATGTCCTCATACCAACATATTATCCAATACCTGGTGTGTACATCAAGGATCAAGGACTCCCCATCTGTCCCTAGGGCTTCAGCTTGGCTTATTTCCCCTGCTGTTGATGAGCTTACTGAACTGCCTGCCTGTCCATCTGTTCACTGGTCTGGGCCTGAACCTCTCTTTCCTGTTCTGAACATGTTTCTTATCTTTGTACCCTAGTTAAGCCTTCTATATCATAGCTGGAACAGCTCCAGCTTCAACAACTATACCAGTTTCTCCCTCTCAGCACAGATATGGTTAATAGTTTTATAAGTACAGCCTCTCTGTGTGTCTCTCTGTCTCTCTCTCCCTCCTCTCTCCCTCCTTCCCTCCCTCCCTCCCCCTCCCTACTTCTTAGACCCCTTGAACTATATAGCACCTTAAAGTAAATATATCTATAAACTTCTTATATGTACTGATATGGTTTATAGATTTGTAAGGGTGTGAGAAATGAAAGTCACAGTTGGCTAAGTTTCCACCCCTGCAAAGGAATCCCACTAAAAGATGGAAGTGCAGAATAGGAGAATGGTTAAGAAAGAACAAGAGCCCCTTAGACAGCCCAAGGCCAAATAGGTCTGGCTGGGTATAGATTTCAGTGGAAAGCAACATGGCTGCCTGCACAGCAATGAATAGGGAATAGCACTAGCCAATAGACACTATAATGATTAATATCAGCTTCTAAAGACCTCTCAAAGTAAAGAAATTTGAAGAAGATTGAAAACCAAAAGAGGCCAAAAGAGGCAGAGAACAGTGACAGAAGCCATATACTGCTTTGCAATGGTAAATACCACCCAGCACTCCAGAAGATTGGCAGCTGAGAAACCCGTAGACATGGCAGTGTGGGACTATCGAGACCATTCAAGACATGGAGCTTCAGCAGTAAGAGATGTGTGAATCCTGGAGAGGTTGAAGGAGCCTGAAGTAATTAATATAGATGGATCTTTCTAATTTGGCTACAAAGAGTATAACTATGAGGCTGGAAATCAAAAAAAAAAAATGCTGCAGCTTTTATATATTAACAAGCTGATAAAGGGCCAGAGAAGAGGACATTTCTGAGAACCTCAAAGAGGTAGTGAAGTGGGTCAGTATGGAGAATGTAATCACAACTAATAGGACTTCAGTTTTGTATATGGGTTTTCCTTTTGTTTCTTTCAGTCTCTCGGTGTATTCTGAATAGCTTCAGTTCACTTGAGCTACGAGACAATGCTAAACTCTTTTAAACACAATAGTTGGCTCTTCTCAGGCTGTCATTTATATAGCCTCTTCAGATAGACAACCCACTACTTTTACAATGTCAGGTAACCCAGGTTACCAAATCAAAGGGTTTAGCAGACAGCAGGTACCTAGTTCCACAGCATGGCACCTGCCTGTAGCCCTCCCTCCTGCTCTTCTTGCCAGATCTTTTATTTAAAGCTGTTTTACTTGCTATATATCTTATAAAGTGCTTCCAGAATAAAGCACTCTCTTGTTAATTCCCTCTTCACATAGTTCAGGATTTATCCCACCCACTCCCAATAAACTGGCATGATTTATGGCATGCACTATACTTTTTCCCATTATAGGCATCAAATGCTGGCTCTGAAGGCTTTCCAATCCTTGTTAAAGCCAAACCCCTCTTCTGCTCCCAATTATTTCACAAAATACCTTAGAAAGAAGAAGTAAGTGAATTTTCTCTCTAACGGTTCCAGGGGTTCCCCTTTAAAACACACTAGTCACAAAACAGACTACAACTGTTTCATTTGTTTGTTTGTTTGTGCCAGGATTTTGTGTAGTTCCGGTTGGCCTCAAGCCTCCTATAAAGCCTGAGGATAATTTTGATCTTCTGATCTCCTTCCTTTTCTCCAGGGAGTTGGAATTACAGACATGTGCCCTCACATTCAGTTCTGTGCTACATTGGGAACTGAACTCAGAGCTTTGCGCATGCTAAGAAAGCACTCCACCAAATAAACTATATAACCACAGCCCTTGTTTTACCTTTATTTTTTATATGAATCTCAAGTTCACATTGAGAGAGTTAAATTCAGGTCATCAAGCTTGATAGTAAATTGCTTTACCCGTGGAGCCATCTAACCAGTTCTAACTAATTTTGGATGACATCTTTTCACATGAGAGCTTGCTATTAGGACAGAACACAATGTGACAAAAAATTTCAGGAGTAAAAATCTAGACCTGGGCTCCACCACTGCATCCAACTCTATAAAAACTGATTTCTTAATTTATGATAAAAAAATACATTGTCTCCAAATTTTTAGAAACTTGCTTTTCTTGTCACAAGAGAATTTAACTTGTTCACAAATATCATAACTATTTAATAACACTTCCTTGGTGAAAACTTACATTAAAAATAAAACAACATGTAGAACTACACTACTAACTTTTTTTATTTTTAAGTTACCTTTAATTGCAGTAACAGTCAGACTGTTCAATAGAAGGGGTGAACAGTGACAGTTCTGTTGTTTGGACAACTGAATGTGTTCTGATGTCTTAATTTGCATAGGAATTATATACTGCTTCTTGCATATGTTCCACTGCAGTATCTTTCTTGGAGCACATAGGTGTGGTAACATTAAGAGCCACACGATGCCCAGAAAGATAAATATCTTCTCAGTCTATTCCAGTCATACAGTATTTCTTCCTGTGGTGAACATTTTCTGAAGAGTCATTAAAACACCATTTTCACTGCATAACTAATAGCAGCATGGGGTTAAATCCAATGACTAAATGACTACATTGAGATCATTTTCTCAGTGAAATTGTTTTCCCATGTTTATCTACGGTTTGTGCATTGTCTGGTATTTGTCTGACCCACCATCACTTTTTAAAAATTATAAAGAAGACAGCATATGCACACACTTGTACTCATTTGCACATCACACACAAGAAAGGAGGCATAGGATAGAAAAAGAAAGGTGTGAAGCTCAAGCCTGGAGTTCTTGAAAGTAAAATAGGTAATTAACCTTGTGCTTGTTGGATCCAGTCCTCACTGTGACATTACCATTCATTCAGTCAGTCATTCATTCAAGCAGCTAGAGTTTTGCTTTTCTGACAAAATGCTAAGAACATTTAAGGCCAGCCCCTCTGGTCAAGGTCTTCCTGACTCATAACAAAGTAGTTATGACCAGCACCACATGGGGAGTGTTATAAAGAAACTGTTCTGGGGTCAGGCAGAAGAAAGCATCTGGGGTGAATGCCCTTCTGTTGTCTTTTAGAAGCCCCTTTCTCAACCCCCCCTGAAGTGCTTAGTGTCTCCAAGAATCAGATGTTATGCAGCTTCAACGACTGTAAATTCTATTTCCATATTGGGCACAGACATGGGGAGAAGGATTTACCCCAAGTTCCCCTTTAAGAAGAAACTGCAGGTTATATAGTAGGCCATGTCTCTTGTAAGTGGAAATCACAGACACTACTCTCTCCCTAGCAAAAGAGCTAATAATGGTGCTCAGCTACTGCTCATGCTAGAATCCTAATCTATTTGTAGTTCCCTTAGTTTGAGACACATCTTTATAAATAAGCTCAATACTAAACTCTACTCACATTTTTAACTGGGCTATTTTCAACTGACTCTTTTCTTTTTTAATGATGGATGTTTATTATTTTAAACCATATATATGCATGTGTTCTTGTATATGTGTTGGGTATGTAAATTCAGATGCTTGTGCATGCCAGTTTGAGTTATGAATGGCTTTCAAACCATCCAATCTAGGAGCTAGAAATCAGATTCTAATCCTGTGTAAGAGCAGAATAGGCTCTTATTGGCTATGCCATCTTTCTATCGCCTTCTCTGAATTCCAGAACTATTACCTAATTTAGAGGGGGTTGGGAAATATCGTAGAGAGGAATAACAGTGTGGAAAACAGTCTTTGTGATGGGAGGAATTTTGTCTATAAGAACATAGAGGATGTGGAGTGTCAGACGTGCCTGGGGCACCAGGAGACACAGGGAAGCAATGGCACAAGTACCCAAAGGAGAGGGTAGAAATGCTAGCCAAGGAGATTTAGTCTTCTTATGAGCATGACATATGTTCCCTGAAGCATTTCCTCAGGCAGCCCCAAAGTATGAGATATGAGAGTCAGAGAAGAAAGAAGTGAAATTGAAGATAAGGAGAGTATTTACCAGTTTATTATAGTTTTCTCAATGCTGCTAAAAGTTAATAAGCATCTGGACTAAGGTTGTTATAAATGGATGACACTGGAGCATGTCATAGAGAGGCATAATTTAATAGTTCTGTGACCAATTAAGTACAGGAATAAACTTGATGTGTCTGACAATGTTAGCTGGGGGAGGAGTTATATAAACCGCCTTGTTTTTTGCTTCAAGGTAAATCCTTATCCACTTACCATTTTATTGCTGCGATAAAGCACCACAACCAAAGGCTCTTGGGCACTAAAGAGTTCATTTCAGCTCATATGTCCCAATCACAGATTATCATGAAGGAGAAGGACAGGAACTCAGAAACCTGAGGCAGAAACTGAAACAGAGGCCAGAAAGGAAAGTGGTTGACTGACGTCTTCCCATGGCTTTCTTATACCACCCAGGACCCCAGGCCCAGAGATGGCACAACACACAGTGAGATGAACACTTCACGTCAATCACCAACTTAAAAAAATGAGCTACAGGTTTACCTAGAAGCTAACATGATGGGAGATTTTTCTCAACTAAGGTTCCTTCTTCTTGCATGACACTAGCTTGTGTCAAGTTGACAAAAAACAAAAAACTAACTAGCACACGCTTGAAGATATTTTATCCTTCTTTCCCAAACACAGTAGTCAAAGTACAAAGAATAACATGTGTGTCACCCAGGTAATAAAGTAGGGTATAAAAGATTATAGAAGGAGCTTCTGTAAAGAAATTTTAAACTCAGACTGGAATGCCTTATTCTTGGTAGTAAGATATTCAAATGATCAAGTATGATGTGAGGTTAGATATACGAGCCTGTCAGCAATACAGGGGGAGAGTAGCTAGAGATAAAACACTGTCAACACATTCTTCATAACTGAATATTCGAAATAATATGCATCTCTGGGGAAATTATGCAAAAGAAAGAGTTTGAGCTTATAGACAAGGGCAGCGCCAATATTTGAAGACTAGGAAAAGAGAGATATGAGCAATAGAAGCCACAAGCCCATCCTGCCCTCAATCTCCTATCTTCTTCACTGATCATCAGGAACCATTTTGTATCTTACCGCCTCATTAGTCTCAATGATTTGATTCTAAGTATCTATAATTTCAATTATCTGTACAATTTGGTGGGATTCTCTGTTCCTTTAGTGGATATGTATCTTTTCTATTATCTGTCTTTGCTCCCCTGCTATTCTGTACCAATATATCCCCAAAATATAAAGACCACCTAAATAAAAAATATTCTCCTCTTACATCTCATGGTTTCTAGAGTAGTGCTGTGGCCATGATGGCTATTTTGTAAATGGTGTGCATTCCCTGGTTTGGTGTTCAGGGGACTACATACTACATGTGTTTGTGAGTAGATTCTCTGCTTCTAGAGACTGAAAACAGTTCAGTCCTTTAGTATTTAGTACCTTCATTTCTCTCTGATGATCAATGTCATCATGTCTAGTAATAGCACCTTCTCCTTCAGAAAGTGTTATGCTTTCTGTTTATTTTCTGGTCTATTCCTAATCAAACTCTTCTGGCCACAATCCCACCCTTGCAAGGTCATAATTTTTGTAAACTGATGTCAGATTTCATCTAGAAGCAATGTACTAACCCTGCAAGGGGCATCATTAGTAAGAATTTAGATACTTAGAACACATTTCCAAACAGATAGTATTTGTTATTTGCTTAAATTCTTCCATATCCTAACTACTTCTAGGATCTTGAACTAAAACATATCAAAATGTTAACATGTTAGGGGGAGACATTTCTCATCTTAAAACTCAACACAATAACTTTCCACATTTCTTTATATGACTTTGGAGGTAAATTAGGAATAAAGTGCAGTTCAATTAAAGCATACAGTAGAAGAATATCGTACTTGAACTTGGGCCATCTCATATGTTTGGCATAAATGAATCATCCACTTGCACCAACACTAAATCCTATGAGTCTAATGTGTTCAAGTTCAGAATTGATGTTGGATTTCACATAATGTTGTGTGCATCTTTATAATACATCACTCTATGTGGGTTGTTAAAATGGTATGTGTAAGTGATGATATTAATAAAATAGTGATTTGTGCTCTAAGTGGTGTCCCACTGATAGACAAATGTTATTTCTTAACATCTTGACATTATTTGCTTATTGCAAAAACTGTTTGATAAATTAATAGTATAAGATCATCCTTTTCATATTAGTCTAAGAAAATAATTATATCTGTATAAATGATATAAATGTCTAGAACTAATATATTTTGTATTAAATGTCACTGTTCACTAATTAGCTTTCCAACTGAGAAACTAAACTTCCTCTTAACTAAATTTTACCTTTTAGGGAATAAATGTAACATTTAAGTAATGCACATGGCTCTGCCTACTTTAAATTGTTTCATGGATGTGGAACTTTCAAAAGCTCTAGGTGCTAGGAAGTAGGTTTGAATTTTATCTTTATTACTTTACCAGCTTTAGCTATTAAATCATGATTTTCTCACCTGTAAACTGGGGACCTTAATAACATATAAATTACAACCCTATGGTGATTCAATTAGCTTTTAAGTGTAAAGCTAAAGTGTTCCTAACTAGAAAAACCCTATATAAATGTAATTTACCAGCATCATTCCAGGTCTAGGAAGAGTTCAATAATTCAGTGAGGGAGAATTGAGGGAAGTGAGTTTGGAAGCTCAACACTACTTCCCAGCAATGAAAGCCTGAATCAATTACCTCTTATGTAACTTCCCAAAAGTGTCAGGTGTTGAAGTGACTTTCACCGAGGATGCAGAAAGGTACAAAATAGCATCACTTCAAGCCATCATTCCTGTACAAAGAGAAGAAAAAAAGAGAACATTTACAAAATCATAACGTTTTATGAGTCAGGCAGAAAATCAAACTCACTGGGCCAACAAATGAAATGAATCCCAGACAGTGACAGCCCCCAAAATGAGAAGGACACAGAAGCTAGTTCACCTTTGGCAGAGCTAGAGAACCATGGCAGCACATTAAAAACCAAAGTAACCATTTGGAATAAATGAGATGCATTCACAGTTTAGAGCACACAAGTGTCAGAAAGGACAGAAATGAGAGGGCATCTCCAGAGGACAGAGGTATGTGTGAGAGAGTCAGTAATTCTTAGAGACAAGGCTGAAATCCTAACAGCTTCCCTAACACCCTTTTCTCATAGCAAGAAACATCTTCCCTAAAGTCCTTTTCTCATAGCAAGAAAATCCTTCCTTTTCCTGGGAAAGGAGGTACCACAAGCCATACAAAACATGTATCTACAACTGGAGAAGCCATAATTTCCTTCCATCCCAAAGCCTGAGGCAATCAAGGAAGATTTTCTAACACTGCAGGAAAGGCTACAGAGACACAGAGAGAATGGTCTTTTCTACCTTGTGGATTCTTTTTCTTCTACCCCTTTTCACCCATTTTCTTCCAATCGTTTGACACCCTAATGCTATATGTAGCAGAGGATGGTCTTGTTAGTCATCAATGGGAGGACAGGCCCTTGGTCCTGGGAAGGCTGTATGACCCAGTGTAGGGGAATGCCAGGGCAGGGAGAAGTGTGGGTAAGCACCCTCATAGAAGCAGGGAGAGGAAAGATGAGATAGGGGGTTTCTATAGGAGAAACTGGGAAAGTGGATAACATTTGAAATGTAAATAAAATGTACAATAAAAAAACAACCCTAATGCTAGATAAAAGACAAAAAAGATAAAATGCTAGGATAGAGAGGAAAGGAAACAGATCTCTGAATAAAGTTGGAGGTTTGAAAAGGGCAATGTTATCATTAGACTGGTTAAGGGAATAGAGTTCCTTTGAGCAAGCTTGATCTTTACCATCAGGATATCTAATTTCTTCTTATTGTTAATTCTTCTTTTAATACTACTTAACAAACAAGAAACAGCCACCAGCAGCAACCAACAACCAAGCAACATCTATTCCCACATGCCTCTTGGAACCCTAGCATTTGAATACCCTCTGAAAAGTCCTCAGAATTCCAAACATCACACAATTGCAGAAACTATTTACATCTGGAAAAATCATGCCTCTGCCAGAGCATGATGCAAATCATAGTCAGCTGCTGTGGACAATCTGGAGCATCCCCATATCCCACACCTGGGATTAGAATAAAAACATATTCTTATAATATTTCTGTGTTTTTAAAGAAACCAACCAGAATTGTCAACACACACACACACACACACACACACACACACACTATTCTGGGCATCTGGAGAATGGAAGAGTACATAAAAAAATATGTATTTAGCTTAGGTTATAAAAGGTAATTACATGGAAAGTCTAAACTATCATAAAGTTGGTTACATTGCTTTCATAAAAGACAGTTAAATTTAAGCAGGCTGAATATACAGTAAGGAAACTGACTGAATATGTAGTTTTAAATGGTCTCAAAACACATTGTTAACTTGGTTCCAAGGTCTAGTCAAAGCTTGGCTTCTGAAGGCAAGAGGGGTTTTCAGAAAAGGGTATTCTCACCACACACACACAAAAAATGAGGAGACAGTTTCATTACTGACACAAATTTATTCCTAGATCTGGACCCATAATTACAAGTCCAGAGCAATATATAAGTCTTGCCACTACTTCCTTAAACTAACTCACGGTCACTGGAAATTTACCAAGTGCCAAGAGATTGTTACAAGTAGTGACAATTTCTTGAGGTCCTGATGTATACTAGCAATTGCAAAGTAGGTGCTTGATATTCATACAAAGAATATTATTACTTAACAATGAAATAACTGATAGAGTAAACATTATCAGTCTGATTTTACAGAAAGAAATTGGGGCTGGGGATTTGAAGGCTAGTCACCTGTATCTTCAACTTAATTTTTTTTAACTTTATTACATTGTTTGGTTAATGCGTCTGAAGTTCTTAACTTACTTTAATAACTTATAACTACATAGTGAAGTATACGTTAAAGAGGTCATAGTATCCAAGACTAATAGTCACTGAAACTACAAAGCCTTCTAACGTGTGTCTTTGTATTTCTCTTCCCAGGTCTCCTCCTACCAAGTGGACTACTGTTTACATTTTGAGTTCTCTATATCCATGTATCCCTCACTTCTCAATGCAGGAAACTCCATCTTGATAAGAGGCACACTGCTTCACAAGTCTTCATGCATATGGCCCTGGACCACATGATATTTCTAATTTGTCACACCTTGACCGTCTAACTCAGGGCTCTTTCAGTCCCTATGTGCTGCTAACACCTTTGGCAATTACCTCTGATTTCCTTGGCTACATGCAGCTGCTAGCCTAGGGCTTTCATCAACCTCAAACAATATTTTTTTCCAGAAAGATTGTTGCAGCTCTACAACAGCCAGATTTTACACACAGCCTTATCTGCTTCAAGAACTAACTACCTTAGCTGAGTTCAGATCCTACCCATGGACAGATCTTCCCTAATGTAACTGATCTTGTCCCTCATAAGAGCCAATCCCCTCTCAGTTGGTTCCCAGGCTGTAGAGAGGAAGGCAATGCTACCAGAAGGCCTTCATTGCAGTAACTATAGACATAAACATAGCATAAACACTAATTATTTAATAGAGGAAAAGACTATGCAGTTGAAGACTTTATAAAAGGTTTATAAAAGACTTTATAAAAGCTCCTAAAAGCTGCACAGGCAATTTACTTTACTCGTTAGAACTTAAAGTACAAGCTGAAAACCTTTGGCAGTCTGCTTCACCAAGGTACCAAACATTCTACCACATATTGATTGTCAAAAATGCTATCTTTTGCTTTATGCAATTTTATTCTACAAAATTCTTATGGAAACATACAATTAAAGTTGGTGTGCTGTTCAAGAGAAGTTAATCACTTTGAAAATACAAGTTTTAGTGATTTTTTTTTCCTATGACATCACAAAAGCAATGTTGTGTTTGATGTATCACTTTTGGTGGAAATCATGAAGAATTGATTCAATAACAAAGGGAGTGCAATCTGCTTCTGTATTCAGATAGTCATTATCTTAACAGAATTGATCAATTTTAACTAAGAACACCAAAATTCATTCACTAAACTAACCTACAGACTTCTTTCAAAATATGACTTAAATTATTTAGTTAACTTTCTTTTATCATCCATAATTAACATTAACATTGACAAACAGCCTAATTGGTTTTATTTAAAACAAAAACAAAAAACAAAAAACTGTATTGGATCAAAAGGTCTAATGTCACAGAAGGGATCAAAAGACCTTGAAATTAGGACTTTGAAGAATGGCAAGCGGCAGCCTTGGCTTTTCAAGTATCCAATGTCATACCACGTATTTCATCTCAAATATCAGGTTCATGAGGGTTAAAGGTTAGAAGTCTGTAAAGTTGTAAGATAAAGGTCTTGCATCTATAAATGCATTAAGCCGCCACACAGAAAAGAAATAGTTTTACTAATATAAGGAAAAAATTGGGAACATCTGAAAAGAAAGCAATAGCCACCGTTGCCCTTGTGCTGCCATGGAAATAATAACTGAAGCCTGAATCTTTTTCTAGTCAATACTTATGACTAGAATGGATCTGACTTGAAAGAAGGCATTCTTCTTCACATGCACATAATTCACATTCCGAAAAGAGCCTTTAAATTCAAAAGTGAAAATATGGGATAAATCCTTATGGGATATTCATGCTCTCCTTGGTACAGTCCCAAGGCAAACAGTGAAATGGTTTCTGTCCAAGGGACTCACTCAGAAATACAAAGCCATTTGCACACAGTCTGAAAAACCAATGTTTTGGCTGAATATCAGGGAAACACAGAATGTCAAATAGCTTTTGACTTTTTTTTCCTTTTTTGTCATTTCTTTCCCCTCTACTTTTATTTTTTATTTTTCTCTGTTCTCCCTTTAGTTTTTCTTTTTCACAAAAGATTTTCATACAAATACAGAGAATATAAGGACACAAAAGGAAAGAAATGGGGCCAGTTCTACACCCAAAGGGCTTCTGAAAGAAACCAAGGATTCAAAGGTATATAGGAAAGAATCCTTCTTGGATATGAGACACTTGGAAGGGTCAAGAAGGCTGAGAGGTGGAACCAGTTTTTTCGCTTGTTCTCTAATCTTGCAACAGACATGGATATTCAAGTCATGTCTGGGTTTTCTTTGGGGCAATGGGATGGCTGAAGGGAAGGCCATTATAGAAAATAAGTTAGACTCTGCCCTCTTCAGACTCTGTTCCTCTGGTACTTTGTCAAGCAAGTCTGTAGATTAAACTAGACAGGTAAAGAAAGAACACTCAGAGTCTACTATACATCCCTAGCATGGCTCTGAAACATTAGAGTTAAAGATCCAGGAAAGCTAAATACTGCAGTACTTGTTTCAAAACAAAAATGTCCATGAGAACATACTTTGACTTGATCTTAGTTTTCTTTTTGTTCTCATTAGTTTCATGATGTAAATAGTTTGAATTAAGTGACTCAAGCAACTGCTGATTGTGCTTTAATGATAGGGAGAGCAGAAAGAGAGCTAAACCAGGTGGTAAATATTTATCTCTCCACACACCATCCTAATAACTCCTTAGGAGATGGTTTTAGGTAGGAACTATTAGGCCATTCTACAAAAGAGAAAGTTAGGCTTCCAAAGGTTAGTTAACATGGACGTACACCTACCCATCTGCTCTAAAGTGGTACCACCATTCTCTACACTCCATATAATGACAGATGCATGTATGTGTTCATCCTGAGATAAGCTGAGCTCCAGGTGGACTAGGAATGGAAGTCACCAAAATCTTTCCCAAAATGTAGTATATACATCCTAGGTTTTGAGATTAATTTGGAATATATACATACATGTATAAAATATATATAATATACAATATATAAGGTATGTCATATGTATTATAGTGTTAAAGTATATCTTAAACATATATTTTAAGATATATATCTCAAAATCTTTAATATGTATTAAAATGTATAATGAATTAACATGACTACTTATTAAACCCGTTCTTTCATGGATTTGTTTTTATAGAATGGACTATATTTTTAAAACTCAGCCATTCAAAATCTACCAATGGGCAAAAATAATCCCAAAATAGTGAGCATAGATGGGAAGTGTGAGGAAAA
This sequence comes from Mastomys coucha, assembly GCF_008632895.1. NCBI lineage: Eukaryota > Metazoa > Chordata > Mammalia > Rodentia > Muridae > Mastomys > Mastomys coucha. Next base: position 59,462,479 of record NW_022196912.1, read on the forward strand.
AGAACAGAGATTTCATGGTTTGAATCTGGAACATGCTTCAGAAGCTCATGTGTGGAATCCTTTGTTCCCCAAAACAATGTCTAGGGTGGAGCCACTGATTGGTAATTGGAACAATAAAGACTCTAATTCTATGAATAGATTAGTCTATCAATGAAGTATGTCATAGGAAACTTGTCTCCTAACTTTCACTTCCACAGCACCATAGGAAATCAGGAAACCTATCACACTTTAATTTTCTATTCACTTAATATGCTATATCTTTTAGTCTTAAATTAAACATCAGGATAGTTGGATCCTCTTGTTGGTGTTACTAAGTCAGACAAACACATATGACTATGCCAATTTTCAAACACTATGACCCTGCAGTGTCTTCAAGTGCATAGAAAGGAGGAGGCAAATAAAAACAACAAGAACAATGTAAATAAAGAAAATATCTAAAAAAAAATAAGTTTCAAAGGAAAAAAAAAGAAAGGAAGAGGCAATTTAAAGCAAATTTAAAGGCCTTCTTAGAGAAAACGGCTAGAGATTGCATGAAAACACAGAATATAGCATCCTGTATGTTAATAATACATACAGATGGATCACCCAGTAAAACTACTTTTAGTGATCATAAAATTTCATAATTGAACAATCCAACAGAAGTCAATTAGTGCAAACTTAACTTGACCTCTGTGTAAAAGCTCAGCATACCAATGGATAGAGAATCCAGTTATTATCTTTATTTATCTTGAAGTGGACATTAATTTATTTTAAAATGTAACATTTTTCCATACTTTTCAAGAATTGCACACTATAGGACACTTTTAAGTTCATAGATTTTGCTAGAATAGCTAAATTCAAGAGATTGTATATAGAGCTTGCTTAATTTATATTCTTATAATTTAATCCAATTGTCTAAATCCAAAATATAACAATATGAAATGATTTGAATAACCAGTTCCATGCCACAGTTAGGTCAGGGTGTGCAATCATCCCATGCCCTCAGAATGCAATGAAGATATAATTTCAAATGTCATGCTTTTGCCTGCTGTGAGCTATATCCATGTTAGTGAATTCAAGTATATTTTCATGTTTGATAAGTACAGCTATTTATACATATTTTGTACATTTTATACATATATGTATATATATACACATATATATATACATATATATGATTTCTTATTTGCAGACCCAAACCCAGTATTCTCTTTAATACAAATGAAAAGTTTGGCCCCCCTCTCAGAAGCTACACTTTCCACTCACCCTGATCCCAATCACTTTCTCAAGCACATTCATTCTGTGCATTTTTTGAGTGACTTTTTCTCTCAACTAGATTTTTTTCTTTTTTGGTGGATAATGGGTTTATTAGATATTTTCTTTATTTACATATCATATGATTTCTCCTTTCCAGATTCCCCTCCAATGTAACCCGTACGGTCGTCTCGCCAGCAAGAAGACACGTGGACACTAGGTTCTTTCTGTAGCAACGTTTATTTGTCTCCATCCATAGGGAAAAAGGGGGTCGAGCCCAAAATCCACACTGCTTATATACACCACAGTGCGGCGTATCTGCCCACAGTGTGGCGTGTCTGCTCATGATTGGCTGTTCGCTCATTACCCTATGTAACGCCCCGGGATGGGCCGTGACATGGTGTCTTTTTCACTCCATGGACATGTGCAAACAGTTCTCCATGCACATGCGCAAACAGTTGTCCACTAGGAGTTAACAGCGGAAGTAGTTGCCATCTCGCCATGGCGAATGCCTCTCCAGCTTCACGGCTCCCCACATATCCCCCTTTTGTTTTAGTTAAAAGGGAAGGCCAAATGTAGCAAGTCAGAGAGTGTTTTTGCTCTGCCAGGGCACCTGTCTTAGGTCATTCTGTATCAAACCCGCAGCCTTACCCATCATAGGATTCCCCCCCCCCCCCCCCCC
>NW_022196912.1:59465559-59467543 GCF_008632895.1 Mastomys coucha
TCTGAGGCTATGTGAAACATACTGGGTCTAAAACAGCAGCTATCTCTTCTGAACTGGTATTGTATCCCCCCAGGCCCAAGTGTTTTGTGAGAGATACATGAATCTGAGTCTTAGCCCATCTAAATTCTAGTGCTAGTCCTGTATGTGAGTCCAAGCCCTTCTTCTCTCAGTCTTAGTGTTAGACTGAAGTCACGTAGGCAAAACGACCCCCACACACCCAGGTCAGTAGGGTCTGGTAGCTAGATGTGAAGCAGGAGGAAGAGGGGTGGAGCCCTCTCTGTTGAGGTATTCTTATGCTGATTCTCTGGTTCTTGTTGGAGGCAGACAGAGGAGAATCTTGACCTAACACTTTCAGCTAATGTCTTAGAGTGAGAGAAACCTTTCAGTTACTCTCTAGTAAAACATTAAACTAGGATAGTTAGAACATTGGTGAAGGTCAGAAAGCAATGTCCGAATTTTCTCTTGTTAGCTGTAAGAAAATGATATCTTCGTGAGTTCTTAGCACACTAGTACGAGGACATATCTGGGCCACCTCTGAGTTTGGGGTGTCAGGCGACAATGCGGAGGCAGGAGACTGACTTTTTTTGAAGTTTACGCCTCAGATACTGCCATCACACAAAGGGTACGTGGCTTAGGCAAAGCAGAGAGCAGTGGCAGTTCTCGTTGAACAGGGCCAAACAGCCACATTTGTGTATTAATGGCTCTTAGATCATGGAGAAGTCTCTACTTTCCCGATTTCTTTTTTATAACAAAAATGGGTGTGTTCTAGGCCGAGGTGGATGGTTCTAAATGAACTAGTTGCAGCTCTTCCGCAATCAGCCTTGTAGTAGCTTTCAGTTTTTCAGAGGATAGGGGCCATTGAGGAACCCACACGGCCTCCTCTGTAAGCCAGGGTGTGGGCATTGAACCCTCAATGGCCGCTAAGGAAAATCCAGGCCCTGTCTTCTCGGATTGCCCTCTTGTGAGACACCCTGCGGGCAAGAACAGAGAACCTGAAGTTCCCCAGTGTAATCTGCAAATCTTTCAAGTTGCACAATGGCAAAATTGGCACCAGGCCCACACCTGTTAGCTGACTCAGCAAGCTCTCCGATAGGGGTGCACTCCACTGGAGCACAGACACAGCCACCACCAGTATCTTCAAACACTGGAAAGGCACGCAAGAGTTTACTCTCTTCTCTTCCAGACAAAAAGGAATCCGAACAGTGTCCATCAATGCACAGCAGGGGTGTACCTGGAAAAGCAGGCGGGACAGCATAAAGTGTTCTGTGGCTCTGATCTCCCTTTCGCTTTAGATTTTGGAGAGGCTGCGAATATTCATTTAGATGATACCTCTCTTCCTTATAGTAAGCCGCTTCTCTCTCTAAGTCTTTTTCTTTTGACGGGCTCAATTTCTCAGAGCTATCAGGCTCGAAGAGCTTCCATCTCTTCTCTACTTTTCCATCTCTTTCTCTACTTTTCTCTCCCAGGGTGTCCTTCCCCTTATCTCTCGCTTCCGCAGGTCTAGCAGAAGGGCCTGTACTCTTGGGTATATCTTTTCTTCTCTCTCCTTTCTCCTGGCTAGCCTCCACTCCCTCATCTTCTCTCTCCCCTTTATTCTGGCTAGTTTTTATTCTCTCCTCTGTTTCTGACATGTTATCTTGTATCTCCTCAAGTGCCCCCGACGCCACAGAGGCAGGGCATTTCTCATCCTCCAGGCAAGAATGTATAACAAGCACCATTAGCACGATTACCGTGGCTTTGGCTGCGCTCTCTAACCCTGAGAAAGGGTCAGAGGAATTAAAATCAAGCAGCATGTCTCTCAGAGCTCACTCTATCTTGCAGTTCTGAAACCTACCAGCTGTTGTAAGGTTCTCTCGGTGTCCCGGGTTTTGGCACCAGCTGTAGCCCGCGCGGTCCTCTCGCCAGCAAGAAGACATGTGGACACTAGGTTCTTTCTGTAGCAACGTTTATTTGTCTCCATCCATAGGGAAAAAGGGGGTCGAGC
>NW_022196912.1:59468606-59468950 GCF_008632895.1 Mastomys coucha
CAGGATGATATTCTACAGATCCATCCATTTCCCTAAGAATTTCATAAATTCATTGTTTTTAATAGCTGTGTAGTACTCCACTGTGTAGATGTACCACAATTTCTGTATCCATTCCTCTGTTGGGGGACATCTTGGTTGTTTCCAGTTTCTGGCTATTATAATAAATAAGGCTGCTATGAACATGGTGGAGCATGTGTCCTTATTACATGTTGGAGCATCTTCTGGGTATATGCCCAGGAGTGGTGTAGCTGTATCCTCTGGTAGAACTATGTCCAATTCCCAGAGGAACCGCCAAACTGATTTCCAGAGTGGTTGTACCAGCTTGCAATCCCACCAGCAATGAA
>NW_022196912.1:59470464-59475931 GCF_008632895.1 Mastomys coucha
ATCCCTTTGATCTCCTTTTGTTGTCTAATTGCTCTGGCTAGGACTTCAAGTACAATGTTGAATAGGTATGGAGAGAGTGGGTAGCCTTGTCTAGTCCCTGATTTTAGTGGGATTGCTTCAAGTTTCTCTCCCTTTTCAACTAGATTCTTAACAACATAAAAAAATCTGTATTATAATATATCAAGAAAGAAAAGGACAGAGAAAGAGATAATGAAATAAAAAGTGTGGGGAAAGATGGAAGGATGAGGAAGAAAAAGAAAAAAGGAGGTGAAAAAATGATTCAGAGACACCCCCTACACCTGTGCATTACCTCTCCTTTACAAGGCTCACATTTCCCATACTAACTTCCTTTATGCTGAGCACCAAGGAAAGAATTTGCTGTCTTCTGGAGCTTATAGAGCTCAGGACCAAGTGTGTGTTATTATTGACACCTGCTCAACAAAAGGCTTGACCCCCCCCCCAGATCTGTGGTCAATCAAGGCAAGAAATGAAAGAACCTGGGCCAAGACCAATGAACTGCAACACTCCCTGATCATGTTAGTCCCTGCAGGTTCCAGTGCTGCTCCTGGAGTCCAGCTGACACTCAGACTGAGTAGATCTCTGTATACTACTTTAAAATACAATATGCATTGTGATTCATGTTGGTTGATTGGTTGATTTATTTTTGGTTGTATGGTTAGGTATTAAACCCAGAGGCTCACACATATGACCCAAACCCTCTTTGCCAAGTAACATCCTCTAAATCAAGAGACTATATATTTCTGATATTGTGTGTCCCTTTATGTTCCCTTCAAGAGATTGGCCCAGGAGACTTACTATGTGTGTAACCCGACTATTTGTTCAATGGTACCATTCCATCAGTACTATTGTTCCAACAGTATCATCCTCCTTTTTATAGAAAACCACCTTAAAAGATATGATCAAAACTTACTCTGTACTTTTTATTATTACTCCATTCTTAATTCATCTCAAAAAGGCCTCACCACCTCCATCTCTCTGAACAAATCAGAATATACTCAAAAATAGTCCCATTGCCAGATCCCATCTTTTATTCATACGACCACCCAGAGCTTTGACTTTGCATATTCCTTCCTCTTTCTAGAAGAGTTATGTCACTTGGCCTTTAAAATATTACTCTCTTTGGTGGTTTTTGTACCTCAGTCATCTTAGACCTTCTTGCTCTTCACTGCTGGCCTTTCCATTCTGTGATTTGCCAAACACTCCAGAACTCAGGTCTCCGAGCTTCCTACCTGAGTAGGATGTTGCTTTCCTTGTTAAGTGTTGTATCCCAAGACCTAGGACAACACCAACTACACTATAAGTGTTCGTTGCATATTTGTTGAATGAGTAAATCAATATATACTTGGAAAATGAATAAATAAAGCTATTTTCTTCTACATCAATCCATTTAATGAAAATCACTGTTGTTTAATATTCTAGTGAGAAGCTTCTCTTAGTCATGCAAGAGATTGCTCTAAGGTGACTGATTAAATATCTCATTTCAAAACTGAAATTCTCATCCTTGGGTCACTATTTTCAAACAACCTTACAGGTCTCTTGAAAGAACCCAACACAGATTATTATTTATTCTTTTCATTACTTCATGACATTCTCAGTGACCAAGTGAAAAACACATGTCAAAGCAATCTCTCCCTGTTTCTTCTGATTAAAATCAATATTCTTCTTGCTCTTCACAGCAGTAAAAATCATCACAATGGTTTCTGTTAACTCAATGGAATGTCAAGTGATATCTCTGTATATTGTTACCAGCAGGGATGTCAACACAATACTACCAAAAGCCTATAATCACTGCTGCTCTTATTATCTACAAAATGTCATGTGTGCATATGGCATTTCACCAAACAACACAATGAAAACAAGAACCCTGTTTCAAACAGCTTAGAGATTATTTAGACAAAGATCCAAAGAATAGAGAAGTGAAACTTAAGAGGAGGGCCTGCTGTTACTGAGAAAAGAAAAGGATCAATCTGAGTAGTTAGGACTGAGAAGTAAGTTGCATTCACAAACAGAAGATGTAACTCAAATGGAATTTTCAAAACCTGCTCTCTGTTGACTATAGAGAAGATCACTTGGAATATACTCACTGTGGGAAAACTCAAACAATAAAATAGCAATAAACAACACATCTCACCATTAATTGCTTAACAACATGACATTTGTGATTGTTAAAACAAATCTGCCCTTTCCTAAGATAACTCCATAAAAAACATATTGAGCATGAATTGGGTCTAACTTGAATTTTTGTTTATGAATCTGCAACACCTAACTTAGTCTAGTATTTATGGGGCCCACTAATATATTTGCAATGCAAGGAAAGTCACAAAATTTGAAATGGATCATTTGTGTGTGGGGAAAGCAGTGCATTGTGCCATAGATGTCCCATCAAAGGAGGCAGATGTTCCTCAGAAAGGTTGATAACACCGGGGAAGATATACTTTATGATGCCCATGTTATAACTGTCTAAAGGAAGTCAAGACTCTGAAATCTTTGTGGGCAATCCCCTGAGTTTACCCAATTACAGAATCATATTATGTCATCAAAACTAAATAGAGTCATATGCAAAATTTAGCCATTATGAAGATTGACTTAAAAATAGAGTCTCAAATGACTGTACATCTTTAGATGTTTTATATGAACTTAGTAAAGATACACGAGGTTAATTTCTTACCTTAGCCAAATCACTCTGTGTAGTTCATGACTATTTGGAGTACACAGAGTAAACACTCAGACTTCTTTCTCTTTACCCATTACCAGGACCAATTGGGCTATTCAGAGGATTCACTACAAAGAACAAAATGGAGCAGTATTCTTAAAGGGCAAATCAGAAAGATCAGTATATTCTTAGTTCTTCCCTTCTTATGAGTTTATGGACATTAACAAACATGGCAGCAGGGCATATCTATAGTGAAGTCTATGAAGGAGTGACGATCTAAGAAAACTCACCAAATGTGGGAAACTTCTTCACAGGAACAATGGAGGTTTGGAGGGTGTGCATGCCAATAATGCTTAATTTCATAATACTAAATATTTTTGTTAGTTTCAAAATAAATTTGCTTTAGAAAGCAACATTCCTTGAGCATATCCTATTGAAATAATTAAATACTGTTGCAGCATAGCAGTATTTTCCACTTTGGAAAATTGATCAGCTTTTGGTGTAAGTTAGAAATTAGTGTCCAATTGTATGTTTTTCCAGCCAGACTTCCTTGTACCTTTTTTATTATTATTAACCCTTTATTTAGCTCAGTGAAATGTTTCTCAGGATTTGATAAATTCCTCCCTCCCATTGTCTCTGTTTATTTTCAAATGCTCACCAATTAGTGTGTTAGAGCTCAGTGTTGTTCTCCTATGCACTAATTCTCTTGCTTTGCTTTCAGCACATTCTCTTGATCTCAGTAATGCCATTTCTTTCCACATGAGCTTTCCCACAATTGTTTTACTATTCAATAATCCATGTATATTTTACTGAATAACACTTTCACTTCCTGCCAGACATTCTATTTCTGTAGCCACCACTTTTGTTTTATAAGAATGTATCACTCAGGTAAGTTTGAAGTTATTAGTAAAATACATATTTATTATACTTCAGTATCCCGAATTATCTCTGTCTTCCTGTGCATCTCTCAGTCATTTTCACTATCTTGATTTTTCTCTTTAAACAATTGGTAATTTCTGGATCACCATTAACAATAACGATGAATTCATTGTTTTTAATAGGTGAGTAGTATTCCATTGTGTAAATGTACCACATTTTCTGTATCCATTCCTCTGTTGAGGGACATCTGCATTCTTTCCAGCTTCTGGCTATTATAAATAAGGCTGCTATGAACATAGTGGAGCATGTGTCCTTATTACATGTTGGAGCATCTTCTGGGCATATTCCCAGGAGTGGTATAGCTGGGTACTCCGGTAGTACTATGTCTAATTTTCTGAGGAACCGCCAAATTGATTCCCAGAGTGGTTGTACTAGCTTGCAAGGACACCAATGGGAGGGGAGTCCCTTGGTCCTGAGAAAGCTTGATGTCCCAGTGTATGTAAAGGAATACTAGAACAGGGAAGAGGAAGAGGATGGGTTGGTGAGCAGGGGGAGGGGCAATGGGATGGGGCTTTCAGAAGGGAAACAAGGAAAGGGGATAACATTTGAAATGTTAATAAAGAAAATATCTAATAAAATGCTGCAAAATATTTAAAGGTTATAATCATAAAGCAAAAAAAACAAAAAACAAATAACTATGGATGAAAGAGCATGTTTGTTTGTGAACATGCTTTTACGTTGTTTTGTGAAGTATCTCCGTAGCATTCTTGTAGTATGTTGTCAATTGTTCCCTTTTGTCAATTGTTTCATGGCCTACCTCCCTCTTTAATGCTTTGCATATAGATGATCTCAGTGTTGTTCTTCTACTCCTTCACCCCTTTGTCTTTTTGTTTTTACCTCTCAAATCCTCTACCTTCAATAGGAGCTTGGGCCATAAGCCCTACCTTAGTAAAAGCCTGAGTCGAAGCCTAGGCATCCCTGACATATAGACCAAGCTAAGCTGACAGTCACACAAAAGTTTCATGGTGATCCGTATGCAAACTGAACTTCACTTCAGGAAGGGACTACCCTAGGGGTTTTGTTCTTATTGTTTCTGTTTGGGGTTTTTAATTTGACTTTGGTGTACTATATGAGCTTCCTTGAGACAAATACCTTTGCCTCTGACGGTCCAGACTAGAAGCTTTGTTCTTAAGCTACTCTAATCCTACAGTCTTCAGAGATATCATTTTAGAAGACTTATTTGATATTGATTCCCATCTTTTTCTTTCTGAACATTGATTGTTTGACTTCTTTCCTGAAATGTCTTCTAGTTAATTTTACCACATGCATGATGAGCAAAATATTCTTGTGGCAAGGCTACCATCCTAAGCCAGAAATCACTGAGAAGCCAAGACACTTCCATTCTGTCATCAGATACATCCTATACACGATACAGTCAAATTGAATGCACCTACAGAGGGTACCTATACTCTACTCTCCTTTTGCATCCTCACTTCCTAAACCTTGTTCAGAAAACCAAAGGTTTGACACAAAGGGAAAATAAGACTCATAGTAAGCAAATTATGTTCATCCTTCTCCATTATAATATTAGATAACACTAACAGTGGACCTTTGTGAAGACAAATATTATTACCTAAGTTTTCTGTAAAAGATGATGTCTTATTTCATATGAAAATGCAGAATAACCTAAAATGTGCAACTCAGAACTATAATGAAATATGTCACCATCCCATCCTTTAAAAAACTGTTTAAACATGTATTTCAATCACTAAGGAAGAAAACATTGTATAAATATATGAGTATTCACAAAAGGGACTAATAATCATAAGGACAAAAAATAAGCAGCCTAGCCGGGCGGTGGTGGCACATGCCTTTAATCCCAGCACTTGGGAGGCAGAGGCAGGCGGATTTCTG
>NW_022196912.1:59476016-59493721 GCF_008632895.1 Mastomys coucha
AAAAAAAAAAAAAAAAAAAGCAGCCTACCTAGTTATACTATATATGTAGAGTCCCACATTTGAAAACATAACATATAACATACATATAAAACACATATATGTTCCTATATACAATACATATGCATTTAAACATATAAGTATGTAAACATATAACATATGTATGTGAATATCTACAGATAACAGAAAGATAGTATGTGTATGACAGACAGGAGACAATGAGGATGAAGGGCAGAGACAATCAAATAAAAAAGAGAGAGAAGCCCTCATTAGATTGAATAGAGATAATACTTAGAAAATAGAGAATGTTCAACCAAGGTAAAACCAGTCCAGTCCAAATAGACAGAATGAGATGCACACATTGGCTCTCTCTTTCTCTCTCTTTCTCTTTCTCTTTCTCTCTCTCTCTCTCTCTCTCTCTCTCTCTCTCTCTCTCTCTCTCTCTCTCTCTCTCTCTCTCTCTCTCTCCTGTACATATGCACATATGCATGCACACACACACACACACACACACACACACCTACCTATAAGACAACGAGAGAATCTGGAAGGAGATAAACTATGTGGTTAGTAGTGGTGAAGTCCTGGGTTAGAGGCTGGATGTCATTTTTACTGTACGTTTCCTATTAACTGATTTGACTTTTTCATAATCAAATTCACAGCTTGACTAATCAGCAATGGTAAAACACAAAACTTGTTTTCAGAAAGGGGAACATTAGAAGTAAACATACTACATATGTGAAAACACTGAAGTAAACATACTACATATGTGAAAATAAATAAGAAAAACTCTCAGATTTTTATGTATAAAATTTTCAGTCATCCTTTAAAATCCGAGAAGTTTTAGAATCTAGTGACAATAATATATCTTACCATAGTTAATAAGAAAAACCTCACAAGCCTGTCTTATAAGTGTCGATAATTTATTCTCTAAGACTCGGCATAGGCCAACAAAGCAGTATATTTCTGATTTGAAATATCATTTCCATATGAAAACAGTGTGTACATATTTGCATTTCATCTCTTCCTTAAATCTCTGAACTTCAAAGCTTTGAAGCAATTTCAACACATCTAAGCAAGAACAAAGGTAATCATCACCATGTCACCCCAAATCGGGAGGACATGTTTTAGGGAGAAACAGAATCCTTGATCAGAATAAGGCAGTTCTTAAAAGTAGCTCCTGAGACAGATCCACAAGTGAGCAGAAATCTGAAACTTGGCTCCCAAGCTTTTGCAAAGATCATAAAATACATACACAGCATAAAATGTTACTCTGTGGTTCAAGAGTATCTACCATACTGAAAGAAATTCATTAGTCTAAAGAGTGAAGTTAAAGATAATTATTTGGTATAAAAAGCACTATAAAAGTTATATTTATAAGTTTAAAAGTCAATAGCTATTAATTCACAGAAAATGGAAATCAATATTATAGAAAAATGGTTTTCTGTAACTTTAGTTTTTTTCAAAGCTTATTTTTAATGATGGTTCTTTTTTTTTTTTTGGTTTTTCGAGACAGGGTTTCTCTGTATAGCCCTGGCTGTCCTGGAGCTCACTCTGTAGACCAGGCTGGCCTCGAACTCAGAAATCCACCTGCCTCTGCTTCCCAAGTGCTGGGATTAAAGGCGTGCGCCACCACGCCCGGCTTTTAATGATGGTTCTTAAATGCTTTAACCTTTCTTGTAGCTCATCATTACCCACCAGAGGTAGTGGAAAAGAAAAGATGGGTGCAAGGAGGGTGACAGAAGAGACCTGTTTAAAAAGGTTCTTTGGAGCAATCCTGTCTATGTTGTTGGGAAATCAGCAGTTCAGTTCACAGGTTAACAGCACCAGCTTGATCAACTCACAAATACTTCAGGGATACACCAACAGTGCAGTTCAGTAAAGTCAGGATAGCAAACAGGAATCAGCAGCAGTGGCATGACATAGCACAGACAGTCAGGCCTTAGCTTTGGCTTGAGTCAGCAGTAGGAAGCAGCAGGAACATCAGGAGAAGTTCCAAGCAGTGTCTGTCTCAAGGAAATGAAATTCAGTGAAGATTCATGATCCACAAGCTTTGCACAGCTAGCTGTACCAGCAAGCCAAGCTCTGTCTCCATCACTACATGGAGTCCTATTTATACCCTCAAAACATCACATGTTCTCCACCTGTCTTGCCTCAGTGCATGCATCCAATCAGTCTGAGGTTGAGAAGCCCAGATAAACGCAGCTCAACTACACAGTATAAGCCAGACCAATACATGCGTGCTATTAGCAAAGAATCCTTCATCACCAGTCCTTTCATGTGTTTGCTTTAGCAGAACATCCTCTCTCTTATCTCTGCTTCATCAAAACATTCTGTCAGGAGTCTGCCTTAGTCCCCTTTCCTGTGTCCACTTCAGGAAAACACTCCTTCATGTGTTTGCCCCAATATAAAACACCATCCTACACAACTGACAATCCAAGGAATTCACTTCAGTTTTCGACTTAAATAAATATCTTATTGTAGATAAACATAGCTGTGTGAGTTAAATAATAATGAATGTTTCTCAACATTGAACAAAACTAATGTTTAAAGAATGACAGATGTGATTTTTATTTATACAAAAAGTTTACTAAGTTTATTTAAAGTCACAATATACTAAGTACATTTATTCCAATTACACAACTAGAATAATTGCATGTCACAAGAAGTTTATTGATTAATATTATTTATAGATAAAAGAATAACATTGTCTTGACATTGTCATCCACAGCATCAGTACTTTTTCAAATAAAATACATCCAATGACTTTCCAAACAAATTGTTTCTGTTGCTTTAACATTACAAATGAGACCCATTCTGTTTCATTTTTTAAAAATGTGTTATTTACATATCTGTATTCTGCCATGTATAGTAAAATGTAGTATCAAAATGAACTGGGTTTATAAGATTAAAAACAACTTAATGGGAAGAGTAAAAGGAGAGATCTTGTCCTCATAATCTGATCTAGTACATTGAAAGCAAAAACCTGGGCATCCAAAATTTCCAAAGCATTCCAGAAGACCATGAACAGCAAGTTCATCAAAGGATTTTAAAAGCTCTTCTAGTTTATTGTCCTGGTGACACAACCCACATGTGTTCCTGATACACTTTTTTGTAACCCATATATTTTTTTCCCCAAATATAAACCATTGTATCTATATGTTGCAACAAATGTATGTTTTTTTCAGGTCTGACCATGTCTTGAAGTTTTCTAAATGCTTCACAGAAAGTCATTGACCTTGCCTTATTGGTAATAGCCTGAAGCTGGAAAGAACCTAGATGTCCTTCAACAGAGGAATGGGTACAGAAAATGTGGTACATCTATACAATGGAATACTTGTTAGCACTTGGCAGTTCTGGAACACTCAGTTCTACCTCCAGTGCTCTACTTAGTCCTTGATGTCTTTGCATTGTGTTCCGCACCTCTTCAAGCTTACAGACAAGCACGAGTTTCTCTTAGGGTGTGGATTTTCTTAAGAGTCTTCCAAATGGAAGCCACTCATGTATTCATAACCTATGTACAACAGGAAGAGGAGATGACATGTACATTTTCTTGGCTTCCAGGGGGAATATTCAAATAATTTCACTCTTCCTGTGTGGAAAAACATTCCTCCTCTGATTCACATATTACAAGACTCTACTGATACCCACCTCCTTCTGATGTCATTTCAAAATGACTATGCACTCAACTGCAGTTGCGAGCATCTTGATCACCCAAATTACTTTCAACTTTTGCCAGGACACCAATATTAACAGGCAGTTTCACGGTCTATTGATCCATCTGATCACCTTCCATTTAACTCCTCCTAATATTCTGCTTTCAAAACCATATTATGAATCTTATCAGCTAGAAGTCTCAACCTTCTAAATGAAGAACTCCATACAAACTCCTAGCCAGCATCACGAGCAGAGTGGTCTCAAGGCTTATCTCTACAATACATTATCTACTGGTTTGGTGTATCTCAGTCATGCCCATTAGTTAGACTTCCTTATATCCCGATAATTAGTATTGTAATATTTTGAATGAGAATCATATCAATACTGTCATATATTTTTTCCTGATTCACCAATGACTTTTATTCCAACGAGGGAGTCTCTGGAACACCCAGAGGTTTGGGTTTGTAAACTGTTACACATGTAAGAGTCTCACTGTCATATATTTAAATGCTTGGTCCTAGCTGGTGAAATTGTTTGGGGTGAATTAGGGTATGTGACATGTTGAACAGATGCATAACTGAGAGTGGACTTTGAGGTTTCAAAATCTTATGCCATTCCCACTTACCTCTCTATATATTTGTTACTTGTACATCTAAGGATGTATGTTCTCAGCTACTGCTCCAGAGGCAATCCTTCCTCCCTGCTGCCATGCTTCCTGACTTAATGGTTATGGACTCACCCTCTAAAACTCTACAACCCCAAATAACTCTCCTATAAGTTGTCTAGGTCATGATATTTTAACATGCCAATAGAAAGTAACTAAGATAAGAATCTACAACATGCCTTGTGCTAACTGTGTGTATAGAGTGCACTATTGCAAAACTCTGTTACGTCATCGCACACTTTGAACTCATAGCCAAAGTCCAAATCTAAATCTTTTTTTTTTTCAGTTTTCAAATGCACTCCATTTTTTTTAAGATTGCAAGTTTCTTGTAATGCTCTATTAGGCACCAACTAATCTAGTAACTGAAAAATATCCTAGACTCCCTTATAGTCCCACGCTCACCCTGAAGCACAGCAGACAAATTCTGAGAATTTCATCAACCAAATACCCTCTAATCTCTCCTCTTTCTATCGTCTCTCACCTAGTAATACAAGGACCAGGAATTTAAGGCTAGCTTGTTGGGCCACACAAGGCCATGACTTAAAAACGAAACAATAACATTAGTTTTTAGGTCCTAGAGACTTTTTAATATTAGTAAAAGTTATAAAAGAATCTATATCAGTTCGTTAAACTGCCTATTGAGGGGGAAAAGGAGGAGGGAACAAAGAAAGACAAGAAGGAGAGTAAAGAAAGTAAGGATGACTAGTAAAGATGAAAAATAGAAGAGGAAGAGAAAGGAAAAATTGGAATCTTTTGGAAAGAACAAAGGACATCAAAGGCTTGTAATTATAAATAATCTTTTGCTCATATACATACTCACTCACTTTACAAGTTAGCTTATACTCACAACTTTTCCAAGGAGGATACTACAGAGAATACAATGGCTGTTAAATTGCAAATCTTATCCCAATGCCTCAGTTTGCTCAAATCCATAAGCCAGAGATTGTCTTCATTCACTATGACTGACTAAATATATGTGGGGGTGGGGTGGGGGTGGGGGTGTATGTGTTGCATATTTGTATGTGTGTTGTGCATAAATGTATGTATATATGTTATATGTGTGTGTGTTCGTGTGTGTATGTATGTGTGTGTATGTGTGTGCACATACATAATGGCACACATTATGGATAGGGAAGTGACAAAAGTAAACAGATTGTTTTCACCATTTTTTATTTGAAAACCTCACAAGAAAACAAAAAAATCAAACCATATGTTTTTTGGTTTTTTTGTTTGTTTGTTTGTTTGTTTGTTTTTGGTTTTTTGAGACAGGGTTTCTCTGTATAGCTCTGGCTGTCCTGGAACTCACTCTGTAGACCAGGCTGGCCTCGAATTCAGAAATCCGCCTGCCTCTGCCTGCCAAGTGCTGGGATTAAAGGCGTGCGCCACCACTGCCCGGCGAACCATATGTTTTTAAATACATGAAAGATGAACGGATATGTGCACTGAAAACATCAAAACACTATTTAAATGAAATCAAGGGTAAGTATTTGGTTTCTGTCTTTGATTCTTGATGTGTAAGCTTAAACAACATATGGCCTCTGTACTTCCTTCAGGCCCCTACTAGAAAATAGAAAGTAAAGTTAGCCAACTATCTCTTTCATTCAGCAAACATATGTCACAATAATCACTCTGTCAGGTGGACAAGATAATGTATCAGTGCTCACTAAGATTAGAGTCTGGGGGTGCAGACATGAATGTAAACATGTAAATTTTGCATGAGCATAATGAAATGCTGTAAATAACGGTACCATTGCTGCCACTGCCCAGAAGAAACTGAGCAAAAGGATCTAGGGGCAAACCTCTCAGAAGCTCTTAGAAAAATCACTGAGAGTCACAAGAGACTGCAAGACAGGAATAGGTTTGGTAGCACAGAAAAACGTGTGTGTTGTGTATTTGTGGAACAATTACCACTGCAGTATCACTAGGGATTTGCTGAGAGCAAGAGCCCTGTAGAACATCTAATATTATTTATTGTCTAGAATTAGCTATTCACACATATGTACATGCTTTAGCCTTTAATATTTTTGAAGAGCACAGAGTTATACTTTCTTCACTATTCAAAGTGTTTCACACAGTAATATGCTTTCTTACAGACAACACCTCTCATTAAAACAAAATTGGGGAACAAGCAAAACTACCTATGGTTTCAAGTCAAATAGATGATGAAGACTGTCTTAGCATTCCTTTCCTCCTCTCACTCTCTAAGGCTTTCTCTTCCCCGAGAAGTAAAATGAGCTTGAAAAAGACA
Source organism: Mastomys coucha (assembly GCF_008632895.1). Lineage (NCBI taxonomy): Eukaryota > Metazoa > Chordata > Mammalia > Rodentia > Muridae > Mastomys > Mastomys coucha. The sequence continues at coordinate 59,482,583 of NW_022196912.1, forward strand.
TTGCAAAGTTCATGGAAGGAAGGCCACACTGGAAGGACAAAGAGCAAGAGGGAAAGATGGCAAGGATTGTTAAAGACAGAGGAAAGAATTACAAGGTTTTCCACTGGTATAACAAATATTTGAGAAATGTAAGTTTGACAAAGTTTTATTTGGGCTCATAATTTTAACTGTTTCAGAGCAGGGCCAACTGCCCCATAGCTTTTGGTCTCAGGAAGAAGGAGTAAGACCAAAGGGCAAAGGAAGCTTCCCACTTTATCACAGCCAGAAAGTAAAGAGAGAGTAGGGGTTAAGGTCTCAATATCCCTTTCAAAGGCACCTTCAGTGGTGCCATCTCCCAATAAGCTCCCCTCTTTGGCTAGACCACCTGCCAATGGCATCAGAGTCAACTCTTTAGCACATTAGCTTTTCATGGGCACTGATCTCAATTCCCAATCATGTAAACCCTCCTGAAGAAATGAGTTTTAAGAAATGAAAAACAAGGAACACAGCCTTGGATTCACAGGGAGGGGGGTGTAGATAGCATTTGAGTCCTACTTTCATTCTCAAATATAATTATCAGAAAGCAAATCTGGACTGTGAATAAGTTTCAGTTCTACATTCAAAGAGGCTTCGGAGGAAGCTCCTCTCCCTGTACCCCTCTGTAGGGAATTTCTGTTGTTTTCTTTCCCAGAGTCAATTTTCACCTTATTCTAGGAACATTCCCCCAGATTGCCTTTTAGGCAACCATCTCTCACAGCTTAGACATATCTGAGAAAATGAAATCAGTACTGGGCTGATGGCTAAGTGGAGGACAGATATGAAATGCCTTAAGACATGGTATGAGCTTGAGGTAATATCTCACATTATTTTTCTTTTTTCATTATAGAACATTAATCTTGCTTTTATCCCCCAGAGATATATTAGCTGTTATTAATAAAACAGCCCTTTAAAATTAATTTGGGAGAACTCAAAAATAAATTTGATCTCAAGGAAGAAACAAAGTACCAGTTTGTACAGAGGGAGGCTGAGGCACATATTGTAGGTACCTCCTCTGTACAGTTGTTACAGTTGTAATTTCATAACACGTTTTAGCACCATGGCTTTGACCCCAGAATGACTGCTATGACATTTTGAGAAGATGTCTTATTAGTATCTACTCTTCAATCCCATATAATAGCCTTTTTAATGCACACCTCCTGCTGCTGATAATGGTAAAACTAAACAAGAAAAAAAATGTTTTCATCTTAACTACTCACAGCCTCCTTTTCCACTCCTCTAAGATGAGAGGACAGACAAGACAATTTATGATTTTTTGTTAGCTTCAACAATCCATGATGTGAACACACACTAAAGGTTTCACTTGGCTGAGCTAAGAAGTGCAATGACCATCCTGCAAGGCCATTTAGAGATAACTATAGCTTTGAACAATAGGTTCAGAGTATGGATGGATATGGCACAAGACAAGCTGACTTGATCCCTGGGACAGAGAGCCTGAGATCGCTGTGGCCTGTGATAACAAGTACCCAGGAGCAAATGCATTATGATTCATATGCAGTGGTCTAAACTTAGGAAAGGAGGGGCTCTTATCTCTTCTGTAAATATAAAGCAGCTCTTACAAGTCTTGTCTAGCAAAATTCTGTAATCATAATGATATTCTTAGGAAACCCATAAAGGACAGAAAGGATAACCACACTCTTTTGTAGTTGTCTTCTACTATAAAATAAGCGACTTAATGAAATTTGAGGTTGACAGCAATGAATATAATAGATAAAATAGGTCAAAATAACAATGGTAAAACTCCAAAGAACATGCCTAATATTTAAGAGAACACACTTGAAACTGGTCACTGGAATCCAATGACTCTGACATGTTCTGTTTATATCAGCACTTCAGCTTGAGTCATGAAGCAGAGAGTTTACATGGACCAGTCAGGTAAGATAGCATAGTAAAGAAATTCTTGTCATTGCTTACTAATATTTGCTTCCATATTTTCTCTTTAATGGAATAGGTTTTCCTTACAAATTTATTCAGAATTTGGCTATTTTTCTCCAATTCTATTATCTCTATCCCAGACAAAACTAGAATTTGGCTTTTCGAATCATTACAATAACTTTGGCTTTCTCTTGAGTCTTCTATATAATTTTGCTACACAATAAATACAGTCATGCTTTTTATAAAGTTAGGTCTCTCCTCCTCCCTTTCTCACCAAGTGTGTCTCCTACTAGTTTATAGAAGTCCTGCCTACCTCAGATTCAGTGCCCCATAATGACTGTAGCAAAGTCATTTGAATATTTGTTGGGTATGAAAATCCTCAGGCCTCTCCCCAAGATTACCAAATTATAAATTCTGTGGACCAGATGTATGTTTTCAATCGCCCTCCTGAACAAAGCTCATGTCTGAAAACATCAGCCTCAGAGAACCATGTCTTCCATCCTCTCAATGAGCTATAATCATCTTCTGTTTTCCTGTTTGCTTTCTTAGCTCAGATCCAGATAAAAAAAAATCCTTAAATATACCTCAAGCTCAGGCTTTTGGACATGTTGTTTCTTCTGCCCAGAAACCTCCTTGTCCTGATGTCCTTGTATCCATCCAAATGGATGTAGCTTGTATCCATTTGGTTCCATATAAATATCAGATTGCAGAAGCATCTTTCCCTGACCATCGTTATAAGGCAGCAAGCGTTCAGAGTCCCATGATCTCTTTCCCTTACATTTTTCTCCTTTGCATTTCTTACTCACTGATATACAGCATTTGTCTTCTTATAATCTTTCCCTACCACTAGAATATACAATCCATAAAGATGGAAGTCCTTGGCATTTACATGGTTCCACACGCACGCGCAGCGCCATCATCCTGCACCTCAGCAATGGCACTGTACAGATTAATTTCTTCCAGGACCACACCAAACTTATCCTGTGTCCCCTGATGGCAGCAGTGATCTATATCAACGAGAAGAGGGACTTCCGAACATACCGCCTGAGCCTCCTGGAGGAGCTGGCTAGCTGCTTCCGCTGCACCTGCACCATGGTAGACAAGCTGCTGAGCTTGCGTCTGCCAGCAACCGCCTCAAGGCCTCCTAGGTCTCTGTCCTTCGGACTGGCGGCCCCTTCGCCCTGCTTTCTCTGGGCCTGCACTGCTGGGCTCTTAGGGATGCTGTATAGTGCCCCTGGCCTCAGGGGCTGGGCAGGAGCAGGGCCCCCTTTGAAGGAGTTGCTGTGTGTAAGTGTTGAGTGTGGGTTTACATCCACTTCCCTGCCCTCAGGCCACTGTATGAACTGTATAAATATTTCTAATGAACTTGGACTGCTCTTTCCTTAGCTTTATATATATTAAATATATGTACATCTCTTTCTCTCAAAAAAAAAAAAAAAAAAAACTATGACCATGTTGAGAACATTTGTTAACATGGAACAGATACTCCAAAAACTTATTGAATGAATGAATTCAGTCCCTAGATTTGAGGAAAAAGAAAGACCTGAGTAACACATGAAGATAATTTTAACATGTACAATAATCTTCTGTTTTCAAAGCCTACTATTAAAGACCTTATTAAAGGAGAATGCATTTTAACAAGTGAAAGCAATATCAGAGATATGCATGTCTAATTAAACAGAACATACAGCATTGCCACATAGTGTATATACTTCTCTGTAGGGAGGATAATATGGAGGTGGTAGAAAGGCTAGAAGGTTCTAGTAAAATCCATGCTAGTGCTGTTCTTTGTCAAGAAATAGATAGATCGGTGGAGAAAGAATATGGAGCTTCTACATGAAGAGAAAAGAATGAAAGTACACCAACCACTAACATTTATGGTACACACATGACTGTCAACACCATGAAGCTGGATGAGAGAATGAATACATTTGGTGCCAAAGTCAGAAACCAAGTAAATAGGACAAAAAAAACAAAACTTAATCATGTAAGTTTGTAAACACACAAAAAGACTTAGCAGTGTTGTACCTGAAAAAAATGAGGGTTTTAATTGACTATAAACATGATCATGTTAGAACCCTAGTAAAAAGTTTTGGGGGAAATAAGAAGATGATGACATTTAAAATGTATTTACAAAAGAAAAAAATAAGTGATCTTATCATTATGCTAGTAAAAAAAATAGGGTAAAATATAACGAAAACGACACTGACTTAAGAAAACTTAGCCAACCTGAAAGTTAGCTGAATGGTGAGTGGGACACAGCCATGTCAACTCACATCAGTCAAGAAAGACTCAAGCTGAAGAGAGGACTCCTGAGAGACATTGACAATTCTAAAAACATATTAATATATACAAACAGAACTGAAGTTCTTCTATATGACCTTAGGGGGGAAAAAAGCTAAAATAAATCAGTGAATTTTCAAGATGATGCTAATAAAGAAAAATAATTGGGTCATTGCTCCAAGTTAATACAAAGTAATCCTGGGGATGTTTGAAATCTGACTGTACACTAAGTAGCCAGCCCTCTGCCTATACAATTATATCTTCCTAATGTATCCCTTGTTCCTCAGCCTTAAACATTTAACATATAGAGCTGTTCTGATACCTCCTTACTAAAGTCTTTGAAACATGTTCTATGGCATCAGGATAAAACACTAGCTTCTTCACAGCTCTACATTTTCAACCCCCTATGTCACAGCCCTGCACTTATACACTTCAGCTCTTTCATCAGGTCATGCTTACATCATCTTCGCACCTGACCTCATACTAATGCCTTTACACACAGCACAGTGGCTTTCTGAGTCTGCACATAAGCAACTCTTGTCTTTCAACTCTCCTATGTGATATGCAACTCGATATTTCTTCCCTAACTACCCAAGCTATATTCACTATCTATGTTACATAGGCTGGCAAGAAGAACAAAGTCATGTGATCTCTTCAAAACTGAGTCCAGAGCACCTCACACCTCTACTCTGAATCTTCTTAAAGCTTTGAGTCGTATTTAAAGCAAAATTCTCTTCCCTGTCTGAAAAACATTGGGATTAGATGCAGCTCCTGCCAGTTTCATATCCACTGGCCTCCCATTCTCATCACTGAATACAATTTCACCTACAAATTCCCCCATCTATAATAAAATTTTCCCATACATTTGCATAAATTGATTCATTAGGTCAAGCAGAATTCCACTTGACTGTCACCACCCTAGGGAGCCCTTGGCCCTTCCACTCTATCAAACTTATCCTTCCCCCTTTTCTGTATTTTTTTTCTTTTCTAATCATTACTACTAACAATCTTACATCAGACCATTCTTACTTATACACAGCTTGTTTCCTCTAATAAAAATAAGCAAAAAGTACAAGAGGAAGAGGTTTGTCTTGTGCATGTTCTCTCTATGCACTTAGACCAATGTTAATAAAATATATGAAGGTAATGAAATTTTTATTTAATGAATGAATTGTCATGGTTTTCCACATAGAATTCAGTTCTTCCTAAAAATTTGTCTTACTCGTTTACTGCTAGATATTTCCTCTTTCTCCACTTTGTAGGCAGAATGAAAATTCTATATGACTTCACTAGAACAGTACCTAGAAAAAATGGGGAAAGGTAAATTAATATATGAACTAAGATGGCACTAATTCTCAGAATCTTCTCCAACATCTCCAATTTGCAGTTTCGTTTTACTTAAAATAATCTACCTGTATGGTTGTGGTGGCTTGAATAAAAGAGTCCCACAGGCTCATAGCCTTGTGGGGTGTGCGTGCCCTTGTTGCAGGAAGTGTGTCAGCTACCTCTTCTAGCACAATGTCTGTCTGAATGCCAACATGCTTCCCACCATGACAATAATAGACTCAACCTCTAAACTGTAAGCTAGACCCTCAAAAAAGATTTTCCTTTATAAGAGTGTCCATGATCATGGAATCTCTTCATAGAAATAAATTCCCTAAGACAGAAGTGGGTACCAGGATTGGGATATTGCTGTGACATGCATGACCATGTTTCTTTTGGGTAGAATGTCAACTTTGGGACTTCAGATTAAGAAAGCAGTTGAACACTTTTAGTGTTACTCAATGGGCCCTATTAGTAAGACCAGGGAAGACAGTGGTGTTGAGAACAACATAGATTATGATGGCCTGCCTCAAGAAGTTTCAGAGAAAAATATTAGTAAGTAACCTAGAGATCACTCTTGTGATATTTTAGAAAAGAATGTGGTCTCTTATTGATCTTGTAGAAAATTCTGCTTGAGGATAAATTTAAGAGTTTTGGCATTGGCAGAAGAGATTTCAAAATAGCATAGTATTGAACTGTATAATTATTCATGACTGGACTTACATCTATAATGAAAAGTAGCAAGGTAAAATAGAAAATCTATGGTTTGATGAGAAAGGGTGCACCAAGAAGCATAATGGAGCTAAGTCTATTGCTCAGGGAGATAATTTTATTTTAAAGAAAAGCCTGATTTTAAATAGAATAAAGGGAATGGTAACCTCTGAAGAAAACCCGACCCAGCTTAGCTTTTAACTTGTGGAAATAAATTTAAAATGTTTAGAGTTGGGCATGGTGGCAGATGCTTTTTGTCCCAGTACTCAGGAGGCAGAGGTATGTAAATCTCTGAGTTTGAGACTAGCTTGGTCTGCAGTGTGAATTCCAGAACAGTCAAGTTGAGGCAGTAAAGGAAAAAATTGAGAACAGAAGACTAGTGAAGATATGTGTGAACAAGGGAACCATGATCTAGCCCCAGCAAGCAACAGCAATTGGCTGTGTGATTCTGTCTTTAGAGTCGAGGATATAAGAAGTAGATGATGGAATCCCACTTCATGACTAATGAGAGATGCTGAGGCCAGGTATATGCCAGAGTTTGTATCTGCATGAAGGCCCAGAGAGATCATTGTATGATGCTGTGAATATTAAGTTTGTATTGCCTTAGAATCCCCAAAATGTCATAGATGCCAAAGTCATGGGACACCTGCCAAGGAAATCTGCTAACAGGGAGTAAACCACCTCAAGAGAAAAAAATGTGTTGCTGTCAATAAAGTTGAAAGGGATTGAAATCTGAAAAGCAGTTTGACATCAAACATGAAGATGAAGAGTGTGAAGTTTGCTCAGATGATTTTGGTCTTGTTTTCGTTCAGTATTTCCTCAATATACTCCCTCTCATCCCTTTTATAATGTTGGAATGTGATCTGCTTTTTTATTTTGATTTTACAAGTTATTACAGTTAAAAGAATGCCATGGCCGGGCAGTGGTGGTGCACACCTTTAATCCCAGCACTTGGGAGGCAGAGGCAGGTGGATTTCTGAGTTTGAGGCCAGCCTGGTCTTCAGAGTGAGTTCCAGGACAGCCAGGACTACACAGAGAAACCCTGTCTTGAAAACAACAACAACAACAACAACAACAACAACAAAGTTTTAACTTTGATCCTTTAAGAGAATTTGGAGATTATGTTAGATTATGCATGGGGACTTTTGAAGTTAGACTGAATGCATTTTGGCATTATGATATGACTATAAGAGTATGGAGGTCAGGGACATGTGTCCTTGTTGAAATAAATGTGGCCTTGATGGAGAACGTGTATTACTAGAGGTGAGCTCTAGGGTTTCAAATGTTCAAGCAAAGTATAGTGTCTCTCTCTTCCTGTTACCTACTCATGTACATATCAAAATCTCAACTATCTTTATATTACATTGTCTGCCTACGTGTCACCATGCTTCCCGCCAGGACAATAATGAACTAAATCTTTGAACTATAAGCCAGCCTCAGTTAAGCAATTTTTTTTCTTCTTAAGAGCTGTTACCTGTCTGTGGGATATATTCTTCTAGCTGGTCTGCCTTGTTTGGCCTCAGTTGGAAAGGATGTGCCAGGGATGGGGGATATTCATGGGGGCCCACACTCAATCAGAGGAGAAGGTGAGGAGGATGTAGAGAAGGATTGTCAGAGGGGGTAACTGGGAGGGGGCATGAGTGTAATGTAAAGTAAGTAAGTAAAAATAAATAAGTAAATGAAATTAAAAGAGTTGCCATTGTCATATTGCTTCTTAATTGCAATAGAAACCTTATGTAAGTCAATAGCCTACATTAAATTTTCCTTTATTTTTTTTTTTTGCCTGAATTTAAGGCTCCCTTCCTGCCAACACCCTATTGGGTAGCAGAAAATACTTTCCTTTACTTGGAGGCATCTTTTGCCAAACAGTTTTATTCCCCTGCATAACTGCATGAAAGCCAGAACTCTCTATCAAGTTCCAGCTAGCATATCCAGCTCCAGACACCAAAATCCTCTCCATAATAATGTGGTAGCTCATAACAAGCTATAAGGTTAAACAGACTATATGTATTGTGTTCCATATAATTCCTTTGCTAATCTTCTAGAAATCCAAGTTGGAACACCAGTTAGCTGTTGGAGATTGGTTCTAAAGTTTTGATTCCATTGGGAATCTATGTGTCCAGACACTGGAGGTCCTTGTCCTCAATTGACTTTTGACCTAACAATAAGTAAGCCAATGGTTAATTTCTGGGCACAGAGCAGGATACTGAGAGTTGCATTGGTAAGATGCAGAGAGGAAGGGAGAGAATCACCATAAGTGGGAGAAGAAGAATGGGACACAGAGTGGCAGGAGATAAAGCCACCCAACCATGTGAGACTTCAAGTAAGTGGCCACTGGCCACTTCCTAAATTGGGCCTGGAGTAGCAGGGGAAGGTTTAGGAGTGCCCAGCCTTTGAGTTGCTCAAAGAATTTTAAAATTAACTGGTGAGTGTGGGTGTGAGTGTGTGTGTGTGTGTGTGTGTGTGTGTGTGTGTGTGTGTGTGTGTATGAGTATATTTTCCATTCTAAAATCCAGACAGTTCCTGGGCAGGTGCATGCATACAACCCAGAGGGAGCACAAGGAGATGTGTTTATAAATTGAAAGAGAGAGAGAGCCGCCATTTTCTCTCCAGTGACTTTCTAAGACCAGAGCAGCCAGCTGGGAGCCACGGGTCCCATGAGTCGCAGGGGACTTGCAGGGTGGCAGAGACAGGACAAGCTCTAGTCAGAAACACTAAGAACATCTAACACCAAAAATCAAGAGATGGCAAAAGGCAAACGCAAGAATCCTAACATCAGAAACCAAGACTACTTGGCTTCATCAGAACCTAGTACTCCCACTGCAGCAAGTCCTGGATATCCCACCTGGAAACACCAGAAAAGCAAGAATTGGATCTAAAATCATATCTCACAATGCTGATAGAGGAACTTAAGAAGGACATGAATAACTCCCTTAAAGAAATACAGGAGAATACAGGTAAAGAGGTACAAACTTTAAAGAGGGTACAAAAAAAAAAAAACCCATAAAGAATTACAGGACATCACAAGCAAACAAGTAGAAGCACTTAAAGAGCAAACTCAAAAATCCCTTAAGGAATTGCAGGAAAACACAAATAAACAGGTAAAGGAATTGAGTAAAACCATCCAGGATCTAAAAAAAGGAAGTCGAAACAATAAAGAAAGCACAAAAAGAGACAACTCTGGAATTAGAAATCTTAGGAAAGAAGTCAGGAAACATAGATGCAAGCATCACTAACAGAATACAAGAGATAGAAGAGAGAATCTCAGGGGCAGAAGATAACATAGACAAAATTGAGAGAACAGTCAAAATGCACAAAGCAAAAAGACCTTAACCCAAAACATCCAGGAAATCCAGGACACAATGAGAAGAACAAATCTAAGGATAATAGGTATAGAAGAGAGTAAAGACCTCCAACTTAAAGGGCCAGTAAATATCTTCAACAAAATTATAGAAGAAAACTTCCCTAATCTAAAGAAAGAGATGCCCGTGATCATACAAGAAGCCTTTAGAACCCCAAATCAACTGGACCAGAAAAGAAATTCTTCTCGCCACATAATACTCAAAGCACCAAATGCACAAAACAAAGAAAGAATACTAAAAGTAGTGAGGGAAAAAGGTCAAGTAACATATAAAGGCAGGCCTATCAGAATTACACCAGACTTCTCACCAGAGACTATGAAAGCTAGAAGATCCTGGACAGATGTCATACAGACCCTAAGAGAACACAAATGCCAGCCCAGCTACTATACCCAACAAAACTCTCAATCACCATAGATGGAGAAAACAAAGTATTCCATGACAAAACCAAATTCACACAATATATTTCCACAAATTCAGCCCTCCAAAGAGTAATAAATGGAAAACTCCAACACAAGAAGAGGAACTACATCCCTGAAAAAGCAAAAATTTAATCTTCCAACAAAACTAAAAGAACATAGACACATGAATGGAATGCCAGCTCTAATACAAAAATAACAGAAAGCAACAACTACTTTTCCTTAATATCTATTAATATCAATGGACTCAATTCTCCAATAAAAAGACATAGACTATCAGATTGGGTTTGTAAACAGGACCCAACATTTTGCTGCATACAGGAAACCTACCTCAGTGACAAAGACAGACACTACCTCAGAATAAAAGGCTGGAAAATGATTCTCCAAGCAATGGCCCCAAGAAAAAAGCTAGAATAGCCATTCTAAGATTGAATAAAATCGACTTTCACCCTAAAGTGATCAAAAAAGATAAGGAGGGACACTTCATATTCATCAAAGGTATGATCTACCAAGATGAACTCTCAACTCTGAACCTCTATGCTCCAAATGCAAGGGCACCTACATTCACAAAAGAAACTGTACTAAAACTCAAAGCACACTTTACACACCACACAAAAATAGTGTGAGATTTCAATACCTCACTCTTTGCAAAGGACAGATCATGGAAACAGAAACTAAAAAAGGACACAGTGAGACTAACAAAAGTTATAAAAACAGATGGATTTAACAGATATCTATAGAACTTTTTATCCTAAAACAAAAGGATGTACCTTCTTCTCAGCACCTCATTGTACCTTCTCCAAAATTCACCATATAATTGGTCACACATCAGGCCTCAACAGATACAAGGAGATTGAAATAATTCCTTGTATCCTATCAGATCACCATGGACTAAAGCTGCTCCTCAATAACAACATAAACAATAGAAAGCCCACATACACATGGAAGCTTAACAACACTCTACTCAATGATAATTTGGTCAAGGAAGGAATAAAGAAATAAATTAAAGACTTTCTAGAGTTTAATGAAAATGAAGCCACAACATACCCAAACTTATAGGACACGATGAAAGCAGTCCTAAGAGGAAAACTCATAGCTTTAAGTGCCTCCAAAAAGAAACTGGGAAGAGCATA